>NC_134127.1:2460000-2795357 GCF_040939455.1 Microcebus murinus
CCTTCACACCCAACTGAGAGAAACTGTTCTGCAGTGGAACTTGCTGGGCACTGCTCTGCTGACAGGAAGGCGCTGAGATTTGAGAGGGGATGGGATCCCACTCAGGGGAAGCCCACAAGCCTCCGCCTCCGCCCACCTGGTTTTATAGCAGCTTTTCATGAAGAAATTCTTCTCAATTTTATTGTTTGCTTTTGATTAATATTCACAGCCCTGGAATAGTTGTTTTTGACAAATTGGCCTGGTTTTATACTTGTTTTGAAGAGAGCTGATTTGCCTATACCTGCTCTCTCTCTCTCTCTCTCTTAGAGCTTCCTTACTTAGATTTATCTACACAATTTTACTTTGGTGTGTGAGTTACCACAAAATCCAGCACTAATCCATGAAAAACACCCCCGCCTACTAGGAATGGATTTTTCCTGTGGTTCACAGCACTATCATTATGATATATCTTAGTGGTTTATTTTCATGTTTATTGCATTAAATGTTTCTCTAGTGCAGGTTTCAGAATTTTGTCAGTTTTGGAGCCATATATTAAGTTAAAAGGGAAACCCAGTAAAACTGGTAATAAGATAAATTTATTATTATTTTTTTTTTAGGATAGAATAAGCTTGGATTTGATCTTGTTTAATGACCAAAGAAAATGAAGGAATCACACACAAAAAAGTAATCAGGCTAACTAGGAAATAAGAACTAGTCCATAATTATTAAAATATTCGATTGTTATTAATAATTCAGGCAAGGCCCTCAAATTTCTTGGTGTTTCGGAATTAATTGCTGACACTCTTTTGCAAACCTTGAATACTTTATTTTTTTTTATTTATCTATTTTTGAATGCTTTATTTAAATCTGTTTGTTGTAGAAAGCATATTCTAATATTTCTCTAAATTAGAATTAATCATTTTTATTTATGGATCAATTATAGAGATCTGCAGTGTGGAAAACTAATATGTAGATATGACTCTACAGAAATATTTAGAGAGAAAACGACCACTATAATTTATGTCACCATAGATGATGACCGTTGCATCGCCCTGGAATATCCACACGATGATGCGCAGAGTGCGATCATGTGGGTAAAAGACGGAACTGTTTGTGCTGCAAATAAAGTAAGTGGTTTTTGTCCCCACATAACTTCCTAATATTTCATACTATGTTCTTCTATTTTTTTCTTTTTTCTATGCCATACATTTGCATTAAAAAGCAAAATAGACATTGGTATTATATTTGTTATTTTAGAAATACTTATTTTTATGTATCTTGAGTATTTCCTCACATTCTTTTTTTTTAATTTTTTTTTTTATTTTTTATTTTGGCGTATTATTGGGGTACAAGTGTTAAGGTTACGTATATTGCCCATGCCCCCCTCCCCGCCTCATACTATGTTCTTAAATGATACATGCTTGATATTTTCACTCAGAATTAAGTATACATTCAATAGAGAAAAATTGAAAATAAGAACAAACTTTAAAAGAACAAAATATAACCTGTAATTGAAATTTCATTGCCTATCTAGTACTTTTCTCATGGAACTTATGTGTATTCGCTGAATAGAGATTCACACTGTTCACTAACTGTACTTATATTATTTGTTTTCATTTTTAAATATTAAGGGGGCACAAATACTTTTGTTACCTGGCTAGTGTCAGAGCTATAAGCGTGTCCATCACCTGAATAGTGTTCATTGTACCCTTTAGATAGGTTTTTGTCCCTCCTCCTCTCCCTCCATCCGTCTGCTTGATTTCCAATGATTTTTACTTCCCTCTGTGCACGTGTGCCCCTTGGTTAGTTCCAGTTTAATAGAGAGTATACGTGGTGTTTGTTATTCAATTCTTGAGATACTTTGCTTAAGATAATGGTCTCCAACTGCTTCAAAATTGTGGCAAAGGCATTAATTCATCCTTTTTATGGCCAAGTAGTACTCCATGGTGTATATGTACTACATTTTATTAGTCTACTCATGAATTGACGGGCATTTGGATTGATTCCAGATCTTTGCAATTGTAAATTGTGACGCAATAAACATTTGAGTGCAGGTGTCTTTTTGATAAGATGACTTCTTTTCCTTGGATATGTTCCCCAGTAAGGGGATTGCTGCATCCAATGGTAGGTCTACTTTCAGTTCTTTGAGGACTCTTCATACTGTTTTCCATAGAGGGCGTCCTAATTTGCAGTCCCACCAACAACATATAAGGTTCCTTTCCTCTGAATCCATACCAACATCTATTGTTTGGGGTTTTTTCAATAAAAGCCATTTTAACAGGGGTAAGGTGATATCTTCTTGTGGTTTTAATTTGCATTTCCCTGATGATTAGGACATTGAGCATTTTTTATATGTTTGTTGGCCATTTCCATCTTCTTTTGGAAAACTTCTATTCATTTCTTTTGCCCACTTTTTCATGGAGTTGCTTATTGTTTGTTTGTTTTTTTCTTGCTAATTTATTTAAATTCCTTGTAGATTCTGTATATTAGCCCTTTATCAGATATATAGTTTGTGAATATTTTCTCCCATTCTGTAGGTTGTCTGTTTGCTCTGTTTATTACTTTCTTAGTTGTGCAGAAGCTTTTTAATTTCATCAATCCTCATTTCTTATTTTTGTTGCTGCTATAATTGCCATTGGGGTCTTAGTCATAAATTCTTTGCCTAGGCTGATATCTAGAAGAGATTTCCCTATGTTTTCTTCTAGAGCTCTATGGTTTCATGCCTTACATTTAAGGCTTATATTCATCTTGAATTAATTTTTGTGAGTGGTGAGAGATATGGGTCCTGTTTCATTCTTCTGCATGTGGCTATCCAGTTTCCCCAGCACCATCTATTGAATAGGGTTTCTTTTCCCTAGTGTGTATTGCTGTGTGCTTTGTCAAAGATCAGTTTTTTTTATGTAAATGGTTTTATATCTAGGATCCCTGTTCTGTTCCATTGGTCTATGTCTCCATTTTTTTGCCAATACCATGCTGTTTGGGTTACTATAGACTTGTAGTGTACTTTCAGTTCTCATAAAGTGACACTTCCTGATTTGTTCTTTTTGCTTAAGATTGCTTTGGCTATTCAGGCTCTATTCTGGTTTCAAATGAAACATATAATTATTCTACATCTGTGAAGCATGATGTTGGTATTTTGATGAGGATTGCATTGATTTTGTAAATCACTTTGGACAATACAGACATGTTAACAATGTTGATTCTACCAATCCATGAGCATGATGTGTTTTTCTATTGGTTGTGTCCTTTGTGATTTCTTTCCTCAGTGTTTCATAATTCTCCTTATAGAGATCTTTCACGTCCTTTGTAAAGTATATTTCTAGGTATTTTATTTTCTTTGTAGCTATTGGAAATGGTATCGAGCTTTTCATTTGACTCTCAGCTTGACTGTTATTTGTGTGTAGAAATGCCACTGATTTGTGTCCATTATGTGTCCGTCCTGAGACTGTACTGAATTTATTTATCAATTCCAGGAGTCTGTTAGTGAAGTCTTTGGAGTTTTCTAGATATAAGATCATATCATCAGTGAAAAGAGATAGTTTAACCTCCTGTTTCTTGATTTGGATGCCATTTATTTTTTTTCTCTTGCCTGATTGCTCTGGCTAGGACGTCCAGAACTATGTTGAATAGAAGTGGTGACAGTGGGCACCCTTGTCTTGTTCCAGTTCTGAAGGGGAATGCTTTCAACTTTTCCTCATTCAGTATGATGTTGGCCTTGGGATTGTCATATATGGTTTTTATAATTGTGAGATACATTCTTTCTATACCTAGTTTGTTCAAGGTATTTATTGTGAAAAGATGCTGGATTTTGTCAAATACTTTTTCTGCATCTATTGAGATAATTATATGGTTTTTGTCTTTGCTTCTTTTTAAGTGGTCAATGATATTTTTGGATTTACATATGTTGAAACTATCCTTGCATCCCTGGGATGCAGCCCACTTGCTCATGGTGGATTCTTTTTTAAATGTGTTTATTTGGTTTACTAGTATCTTATTGAGGATTTTTGCATCCATATTCATAAGGCATATTGATCTGTAGTTTTTTTGTTGTTGTTGTGTCCTTTCCTGGCTTTGGTATCAAGGTGATCCCAGCTTTATAGAATGAGTTATTGAGGATATTATCCTTTTAGATATTATGGAATAACAGGTGCCAAATCTTTGTAGGTCTGGTAGAATTCAGCTGTGAATCCATCTGGTCCAGGGATTTTTTTTTTTTTTTGGATGACTTTTTATTACTGCTTCAATCTCCCTGCTTGTTATCAGTCTGTTCTGAAGTTCTGTTTCTTCTTGCTTGAGTCTTGGAAGGTTGTGTGTTTCCAGGAATTTGTCCATTTCTTCTTCATTTTCTAGTTTGTGTAGAGATTTTTATAGTGTTTATATGATATTTTGTATTTCTTCGTATCAGTTGTAATATCTCTTTTTCATTTTTGATTGAACTTATTTGGGTCCTTTCTCTTCTGTTCCAGGTTAATCTAGCAAAAAGTCTTTCAATTTTTGTTTATCTTTTTCTAGAATCAACTTTGTGTTTCATTGATCTTTTGTATTGTTTTTGTTTGTCCTCCATTTAGTTTAGTTCTTCTCTGACATTACTTATTTTTTTTCTTCTGCTGGCTTTGGGTTTGGTTTGCTCTTCCTTTTCTAGTTCCTTGAGGTGTGTAATTATATTGTTAATTTGTGATCCTTCTTTTTGATGTAGGCATTTAAGGCTATGAATTTTCCCCTTAGTACTGTTTTTGCTCAATCCCATAGATTTTGATAGCTTGTATCTCATTTGTCATTCAGTTCAAGGAATCTTTTGATTTCCATCACTCATAAGGATGTATTTGTAGCATATATTTGGTAAGGACCTTTGGCTTTGCTTGTGGGTGCTTTGTTGGGGGTCTAGGTTACTGATGGATGTCTTGGTTATAGATATTATTAGTGTGGTGGTTTTCTCACTTGCTAGTTATTTGTAGGCTATGGCAGTGGTATGCTATGTGTGTGGTCAGATTCCCTATCTCTTGTTGATGGGGGAAGATGGAGGTCTTTGAAATCCTTTCTCTTTTCCCAGCCCTGTGGTCTTCTTAACAGCATGAATCGTATTGGGATATCCAATTTAATCTATGAGGCAGTTGGTGGTGCTTCTGGGTAAGAGCCAGCCACACCCTGTGTGATTGAGTCAGTAAATGTTCTAAAAGGCTGTACAAATTGACATCCCTGCCAGGAGATGGTGCTTGCTAGAAAGAACCAGTTATATTTTTGTTTTGGAGACCCATGACGAGCCCCTCTAGCCCCTCAGGGGAAGCACTTTAATGCCACCAGCAGAGCCCTGGTGCTCCCAGGGGTGCTCCCAGAGCTGGCAGAGGCCTGGAGCTCCCAGGACACTCCTTATTCTCCATGACAACAGAGGTGGGTGTGGGATTGAGGCTGGGCAGGGCTGGGTTGGGTGAGCCTGCCTTCAGCTCCACAAAATCTGGTAAAGTAGTTGTCTCTGCAGGAGTCAAAGGTTCACTCCTAGGCCACCAGCGAGGGGCTGAGGTGGCCCCATCCAGCCAGAAAGTCTGCTTGTGGGGGAGGGGCCATCTCAGATTCACAATGTGGTGATCAGGAGAGGTTTCTCTCTTCTCCTTCTTGCCCTACTCCATGGTCTCCCTCTGGCACCTGCCAGGAGGCAGAAGCTCAAACTAGCTGAGCTCCCCCATGATGGTGCTGCAGGCTGGGAGGTTCCCTGTCCAGAATCCTGCCCTGAGCTGACAGCTTGTCCTTCCTGTGGGGGCGGGGGGGGGGGGGAGCTCCACAAGTGCTCTGTGGCTGGGACCTGCACTGAACTCTATTTAGAGTTCTGCCCATTCAGGCTACCTTTTGTCCTGAGATTAGTTCACAAATCTCCCCTCCATGCCCCAGAGCAACATAAGCAAGTCCTGGGGGTACAGAATATTGCCTGTGGGCCTGTCCCCAGGTCCCTGAAGATTAATCCCTAACCGTGCCTGGGAGAGAATCGTGCTGGGCAGTGCTCAGGCAGGATGCTCGGGTAGGTTTGATGTCCCTCTGCTTTAGGGTGTGCCCTGCTCTGATGGAGTCACCGGGCAAGCAGCACCTGGGAGGGCCAGCAAGCAGGGAGCTCATAGACCAAGAAATCCTTGGTCTGCTGCAAGTCTTTGAGAGGCAAGGTGTGAGCCCTACTCTCTGTGGAAGCCTCAGTGTGGTGGGCACACCAACAGAAGGGAAACAGTCACTTCTCAGAGTCGTGGCTTAATTGTCCTTCTCAGGGACAGTGTGTGGAGGAAGGGGAGAGGGAGGAAAAGAGTTTGAATGGAGGAGAGCCGGCACGCTGGTTGCCTCTGTCCCTCTCTCCAGAGGGCAGCCTACCCAGAATGTCTAGGCTCTGGGGTCATGCAGATCCCCCATGACCAACCAGCCCCTGTGGCTCCCACAGTTTGGGCTGGAGTTGGCAAACGTTTCTGTGGAAATGAGCAAAACCAAAACTGAGGGGTTGAAGCCCCCTGCGGAGGGCAAAGGTGTATGGTGGGTGAAGAAGCAATATGTCGCCTACCGTGTGTGCTCGGGTCTGTGGTGACAGGAAGCCACCCCAAGGGGGCTGCCAGCTTGGCGCTTTGTCCTTAAGAAGCTCCCAGTTCACTGCTGGCAGTAGCTCCTGGGCTTGGGAGGGTGGAAAGGATCTCCAGCAGTTTGGGAGCCTGCTGACTGCCGAGGATGCGAGGGAGGGAGAGAAAAACCAGACATCTTTATGCTGGGCTCCAAGCCTCTCGGGCTGATTTCTGCCAATATCTTGCTCCTTCTTGTTCTTCTCACCTTCTTCCAGTGGAATTTCTGGTAGGTTGTGGCACTTTCTCCTTGGAATTACACATGATCCGTGCTTTGTTTTGTTTTTCTTTTTTATCTAAAACTTCTCGTTCTTTCTGAGATGATTTGGCAGCTGATGTCTCTGATCAGACATCTTGAAAAAAGCCTTGTTTTGTATCCTGTATTTTATTAAATTATCTCACATTACATAGAGAGTACTTCTAATGCAATAAATTATCTTTTGATATAATTTTAAAAAAAATATATGTTAAAATAATGTATGCCCATTTACTGATGAAAGAATAAAAAATTCACAGAGTAAAGTGAAAATCAATCCAGGTCACATTTCTGAGATATAATTACTCTTTCTATTTTTATGAACCTTTCATTAACTGTTTATGTGTATATTAATACATATATACAAAGATGTAGAATATTTATCTAACTGTATATTTTTATGAAAACATTCCATTCTCTTATCTTACCTTTCCTATTATGTCATTCAATATGGTACCTAAGCATATGTGTCAACATTTTTGCCTTCTAGATTTTTCTATTATATGGAATATGCAATACTTATATGCATACACATATATACACAGGAAAGATCAAGCTCAAGTTAGTCTCAGGTCCAAATATAAAGACTCTCTGGTCCAATAAGTAACAGAATATAGTAAACCACTCATTGAAGAAAAGAAGGACAGGCAAAATATAGTTGACTTGAAAGCATAAGATATATATTTTTTATTTATTATTATTTTTTTATATCACCATATTATGTGTGTACAAATGTTAAGGTTACATATATTGCCCATGCCCCCCTCCCCGCTCCCACCCACCTGACACCCGATAAATGTTATTCTGATCTGTTAATACCAATTTGCTGGTGAGTACATGTGGTGCTTGTTTTTCCATTCTTGAGATACATCACTTAGTAGAATGGGTTCCAGGAGAGCATACGATATTTTTGTGAATTAAGAGTAAATTGAGGGCTGGGCGCGGTGGCTCACGCCTTAATCCTAGCACTCTGGGAGGCTGAGGCCGGCGGATGGCTCAAGGTCAGGAGTTCGAAACCAGCCTGAGCAAGAGTGAGACCGTGTCCCTACTGAAACTAGAAAGAAATTAATTGGCCAACTAAAAATATAGAGAAAAAAATTAGCCGAGCATGGTGGTGCATGCCTGTAATCCCAGCTACTCAGGAATCTGAGGCAGAAGGATTGCTTGAGCCCAGGAGTTTGAGGTTGCTGTTAGCTAGGCTGATGACACGACAACAGAGTGAGACTCCATCTCAACAACAACAACAAAAAGAGTAAGTTAAAAACTATGTTTTGGTTTTAACCAAGTATAAATGAAATCTACTAATTTTTTCACAGCTTAATTGTATATCATTATGAATATATACATATTTAAATAATATTCTTTTTATTTGATAATTAAGGAACCATTTGCCATACAAATTGTAGCTCTGCTACAACCTAACTTTACTAATATTCGCTTAGAAAATTAGAAAGCACACACAAAAAAATTAGAAACACAAAAGTTGTCACCACGTATTCTCACACAAGAACTCAGTCATTTTTAAAACTTTGTGATGTATTCACTTCTATGAAATTTGGTTTGAAAAATATTTACCAAATCAGTGCCCAAGACTGTCTTTAATTTTTATCTCTATATTATTTCTAAACAGTCTAACATAGGCTATATGAGATAAGAATTTCACAGGAAGCAAGAACCACCATGAGTGGCTTACAGAGTTTATGGTTTCTTTTATTCCACAATATAAAATAATTTTGGAGGTTGTTCATCCAGGGAAGTTATGGGGCTCCACTGTGTCATCAATGATCCAGACTCAGTCCAGTTTCCAGCTACAGATCTTATATCATGAGCCTCTTCTTTCAAGATGGTTGACTGGCACTCCGGCTATGTTCACATTTCAAGTGGATGATTGGAAAGAGCTAAGGAAACAAAGGATACCTGCCACCTTCTTTCACCACAGTTAGTGAGCAGGTTGATCTGGCAGTCACTACTCTGCCACAGTGTTCATGACAAAGGTGATGCCCCATCAAGGAGATATCTATCTCAGCAACTTTAAAACATGCTACTGGTCCTCATTAAAAAATAATGCATAATGATGCTAGAGAAGTTTTTGATCCCCAGTAGGAAGATAGATGGGCTGGGTAGAGATCTTGGAGAGGTGTCACCCAAGTGGTGACCACAAAAGTTTGTATTCATATATATCATATATTTGTAAATAATGATCAAATTAGCTGCACATGGAGTGATTAATTTTTAGGTGTTCTGCAAACTAGAGTGTCATTGTTTTTGAAATACCTCATATATAAAGGTTCCATTGGATTCGAATGAATGCATCATAAGAAATTTCAAAATTCCTTTTGTCAATAAAGACAAAGCAAAAGATACTGGGTCCATCTATATATTGTTTCAATTCTCAGATATTAGTGGTTAAGTGTACAAAAACCAGTTTTAAATGTCATCGCCTACTTTTACATAGTTATTCCTAGAAGGAATCTAACAGAGGATTTGCAAAGATTTGTATTTCAAAGTCTTGATCTGGAAATTGAAATTGAAATCATAAGCATAAAATACAATGTGAAAATGTTTTGTCCACTGAAGTAAGCACAAACAGCTGTTAAAATATTTGAAAATTACCAGGGTAGGAAAAACAAATGCATGACTCTGAGGGAGCAACCGAAGAGGCATAACTGAAGGAGGGATGTGAAGGAAGCCAGAAAGCCCAACCAATTGTCATCATTTTCACTTTCTGACATTCCTACTCCATCAGGGGACACATGAAGAACATGACATCACCAGCAAAAAAACAAACGATGATGATAATTGTGGATACCTCAATACTTTGGTTTTTTTTTTTTTCTTTAGTAAGAAACTTAAAAGCTTAAGAATATGAAAAGATCTTTAAAATGTGGGCGAAATAATTTTATTTGCCTCTGAAAATTATCACCATGAATGGAAAAGAGGAACTGGTTTTAAGATGCTAAAACATAAACCATGTGCATGTTTATATAAAAGAATGAAACCCTGAAGATACACACAAACCAGTATATCACACTGCTGATGGAAATGAACAAGATTATTGAAAGTGACCTGGTTGGGTCCAAAACACCTCACCAATTTTGTTAAAGAGAACCCCAGCCACAATCATTTACCGGTCAAAGTGTACAGCATTTACCTCTGTCTTCTTTGAGGATACCCCTTTACTTATCATTTTGTAAATAATAATTATTTTATCATAAAATTCATATTATAAAGTTTATGTATTTTTTGTTTAAAATTTATTTAATTGTTTAACTTTAAATTTATTTAACTTTCTCTACTTTAATTTTTAATAATGGCTGTGTCCAGTGGCTAGCTTACAAAATTCCTGAAAATTTAGCAATTGGCTCTCACAAGCCAATTACAAGCTGGCTCCAGCACAGCTGGAGGGGCTTCTTTTTTATTTTATAAAAGTGTTTTTATTAAGAAATATAAATTCCATAGTATGAATAGTTTCATATTACAAAATAGTTTTTATTATATATGTACTTCAAATGTTATTTCTGTCTGCATTGACTTGATTTATCATGTGTTTTATTCACAGTGAATCCCTTTATTTTTTATTTTTTTATCATACCTATTTAAGGCATACAATATGCTCTTGTGATATGCATGTACATAGTAAAGTGATTACTACATTTCATCAAATTAACCTGTCCTCCACCTTCCACAGTTACCTTTTGTATCTATGTGTGTGTGGTTAAGAGAAACTGAAATACACTCTCAGCAAACATCATTAACCATAGCCTATATGCTGCACATTATATCTCTGGACTTACTAATCCAAGATAGCTATGTAGGTATGCCTAGCACTAATTCTCCACATTTCCCCCCCCTCCCCGCCCCTGGTAGCTACTGTTCTAGTTTCCGTTTCTATGCATTCAGCTTTTGTTTTTCAGCTTCCACACATAAGTGAGGTCATGCCGTGGTCTTCCTTCTGTGTCACCATTATTTCACTTAGCATGATGTCCTCCAGATGCATCCATGCACTTCACACGGCAGTAGCCCCTCCTTTTTTAGTGCTGAATAAATATTTCATTTGACAGATAGGTAGATGGATAACTACAGTTTCATTTTCCATTCATCTGTTCGTGCACACTTAGGTTGTTTCCACATCTCGATATCGTGGATAATGCTGCAATGGACATGAAAGTGCAGATATTTCTACAAGGTCCCGATTTCTTTTCCCTTGGGTATAAACTCAGTGGAGGGATCGCTGGGTCATGCGGTAGTGGTATTTTCAATTTTTTGAATGACCTCCATACTGTTTTCCATAATGGCTAGATCAATTTACATTCCCACCAACAGCGTTCCCTTTTCTACACATCCTTGCCAGTGCTTATCTCTTGTTGTTTTTATCATAACCATCCCCACGATCAAAAATAGGTGAGAGGTAATATCTCGTTTTGCACTGCACTGCTTGCTGGTGAGTGATATCAGGCACCTTTTCATATACCTGTGGGCCATTTGTATGTCTTCTTTGAGCAATGCCTATTCATGTCCTCTGCCCATTTATTAATCAGGTTTTATTTTTGCCATGGAGTTTTATGACTTGTTTATATATTTTGGATGTTACCCCCTTTTCAGATATGTGGTTTGCAAATATTTTCTCCCAGCCCACAGGCTGGCTTTTCCTTGCATTGGTGTTTCCTTTGCTGTACAGGAACTCTTTAGTTTGACATAGTACCACTTTCTTATTTTTGCTTTTGTTGCCTGTGCTTTCAGTGATATCGAAAAATTCATGGTGAGGCCAATACAGAGGAGCTTTCTCCCTTTGTTTTCTTCTAGGAGTTTTACAGTTTCAGTTCTTACGTTTAGGTCTTTAATCTATTTTGAGTTTATTTTTGTGTATGAAGTTTGAGTTTATTTTTGTGTCAAAGATAAAGGTCTAGTTTGATTCTTTTGCATGTGGATAGTTTTCCCAACACCATTTATTGAAGCCACTGTCCTTTCCTGATTCTGTCCTCTTGGTGGCCTCGCCCAAAATTAGTTGACCATACATATTTGGGTTTATATATGGGCTCTCTGTTCTGCTAATCCCTTTATTGTGTGGATTAAATAAATGTCCTGTTTTATCCTAATCATGGGGAAAATGAATGCATTCAGACTATGTTTTTATCATATACTACATAAATCAATACTCTATTTTTTAACATATCCTTGGCTGATGTGGATAACAATATGTACTAGTCTCATAACACGAGTTTGGTCATTTTACCTATTATCCTAGCCTGTAAAGCACTGAATATGATATATGGACTATTTTTGTTGTTGTAAATATACACAATTTAAAATTTATTACTTTAATCATTTTTAAGTGTATAGTTCAGGGACATTAATACCTTCACATTATTGTGCAACCATCACCACTCTCCATCTCTAGAAACTTTGCATTATCACAAACTGAAACTCTCTATCCATTAAAAAAAATAACTCCCAATGATCCTTTCTCACGCCTCTGCTAACCACTATTATACCTTCCATGATTTTTTATTAATTTTCTCTGAATTTATTCATAAGTAGAACCACAGAAGATCTGTCGTTTTGATTCTGGCTTCTTTCACTTAGCATAGTGTTTTCAGGGTTTGTTGAAAACAGAGCATTTGAAAAAAAACTGACACCTTGCCTGGTATTTGTAGGCTGCCTCTGCTCTGGGGAAGTTCTTTAGTAATTTCTTGGATATTCCCTGAGTCTTGGAGTCAGCTTGCAAAGAAAGCTTAGGGTCTTCTCAGGTCCTTTCTGATCATGCATCTTTCTGGGTTTGTGTATGGCTTTTTTTTTTTATTCCCTAAATACTGGTTAATTTGTTTATTTTTTATTTATTTATTTTTTATTTTGGCATATTATGGGGGTACAGATTTTAAGGTTTCAATAAATGCCCTTTCCCCCCTCCCCCCACAAGTCTGAGCTTCCAGCATGACTGTCCCCCAGATGGTGCACATCTCACTCATTATGTATGTATATACCTGCCCCCCTCTCCCCTGCTCAATACCCTATTACTGTAGTACCTATGTGTCCCCTTAGGTGCTGCTCAGTTAATAACAGTTTGCTGGCGAGTATATGTGGTGCTTGTTTTTCCATTCTTGGGATACTTCACTTAGTAGTATGGGTTCCAGCTCTAACCAGGAAAATATAAGATGTGCTATATCACCGTTGTTTCTTAGAGCTGAATAGTACTCCATGGTATACATATACCACATTTTATTAATCCATTCTTGGATTGATGGGCACTTGGGCTGTTTCCACAGCCTTGCAATTATGAATTGTGCTGCTATAAACATTCGAGTGCAGGTGTCTTTTTTGTAGAGTGTCATTGGATCTTTTGGGTAGATGCCTAGCAATGGGATTGCTGGATCAAATGGTAGATTCACTTTAAGGTATCTCCATATTGCTTTCCACAGAGGTTGAACTAGTTTGCAGTCCCACCAGCAGTGTAGGAGTGTTCCTCTCTCTCTGCATCCATGCCAGCGTTTGTTATTTGGAGACTCTTTGATAAAGGCCATTCTCACTGGAGTTAAGTGATATCTCATTGTGGTTTTGATTTGCATTTCCCTGATGATTAGAGATGTTGAGCATTTTTTCATATGTCTGTTGGCCATTCTTCTGTCTTCTTTAGAAAAGTTTCTGTTCAAGTCCTTTGCCCACTTTTTAATAGGGTTATTTGATTTTTTCTTGCTGATTTTTGTGAGTTCTAAGTATATTCTAGTTATCAGCCCCTTATCAGGTGGGTAGAATGCAAAATTTTCTCCCATTCTGTAGGCTGTCTGTTTATTTTCATGACTGTTTCTTTGGCTGTGCAGAAGCTTTTTAGTTTCATCATGTCTCATTTATTTATTTTTGTTGCTGCTGTGATTGCCTTTGGGGACTTCTTCATAAACTCTTTGCCTAGGCCGATGTCAAAGAGTAGATAGCTATATGAGGATGGTTTTATATCAGGATTCTCCGATCTGTTCCACTGGTCAATATTCCTATTTTTGTACCAATACCAGATTACCTAAGTATCCATCAATACATGAGTGGATTAATAAAATGTAGTATAGGTGTACCATGGAGTACTACTCAGCCATTAAAAAAAAATGGTGAACCTCTTGTATTATCCTGAATGGAGCTGGAGCCCATTCTTCTAAGTGATGTATCACAAGAATGGAAAAACAAGCACCACATGTACTCACCATTAAATTGGTATTAATCAGTCACCACTAATGTGCACATATGGGAAATAACATTCATAGGGTGTTGGGTAGGTGGCAGGGAAGGCAGGGATGGGTAAACTCACACCTAATGGGTATGGTGCATGATGTCTGCGGGTTGGGCAAGCTTGTAGCTCCAGCTTGGGTGGGGCAAAGGCAATATATTTAGCCAAAGTATTTGTACCACTGTAATATTCTGAAATTAAAAAAAAAATAGTTTGGTGAAGAACCATTGCCTTTTCTAAATATAATATTACACTTATGTGGTAATAAATAACCTGAATGGCTTTGTAGTTAACTTATTATTTTGGATGGCATAGCATTTTTCCCTACCCTTCCTGCAAGATGCAACTGAAATAAGAACTCTGCCCTAGGAATGTTAAAACAAAACAAAACAGAAACTCCATTGCAGTAAAAGGATGCCAGTAATACCAAGAACTCCTTCTCAACTTCTGTCTTCTATGGTCCAAATACTTTATTTAATGATTCTGATACTTAGGTTTATCTTTTCTTCTGAACAATAGCTCTGCAAATTATGTATCTGATTTCTCTGCCTAAGTTTTTTTTTTTTTTTTTTTTTTTTTTTTTTTTTTTTTTTGAGACAGAGTCTCGCTTGTTGCCCAGGCTAGAGTGAGTGCCATGGCATCAGCCTAGCTCACAGCAACCTCAAACTCCTGGGCTCAAGCGATCCTCCTGCCTCAGCCTCCCGAGTAGCTGGGACTACAGGCATGAGCCACCATGCCCGGCTAATTTTATATATATATATTAGTTGGCCAATTAATTTCTTTCTATTTATAGTAGAGACGGGGTCTCGCTCTTGCTCAGGCTGGTTTTGAACTCCTGACCTCGAGCAATCCGCCCGCCTCAGCCTCCCAGAGTGCTAGGATTACAGGCGTGAGCCACCGCGCCCGGCTTCTGCCTAAGTTTTAAGTAGGTGTCAAGGCATCATTCTAACAGCAGATACATTTCTAGCTGTAGCAGTACTATTCTACATCCAGAGCTAGAACTTTTAAACTACTACTATAGCCACCCAAAATAATCTGGCCCTCTATTTACTACTAGACTATTTTCTACTAAATCTTAAACAGAAGTATGTGTTGCCATAATTATCTGACACAATTAATAATGTAACTTTTCCATACTCAGTAATATTAGCAAAACTATGTGGGCAGATTAACTCTTTGACTTTAAAAATTACATTATGTTCTTATATTTTAAGAGGAAAAAAAAAAATCCAAAGAAATATTGCCAGGCCAGCGAAGTGAATTCAATGGCTGAGGTGAGGTACCTTCATTACCCAATTCGGACCACTCTTCCCCGTCCTTTTTTTTTTTTTTTTTTGAAGAAAAAGGTCCTCAGTGCTGGAAGTTGCTCCCACTAAGAGTCACAAGCATCATCAGGATAAGTGTACCAACTGCTGTTGGGAGTGGTGTGCGGTGGAAAGTTACATGAAACTTCAGAACTGGAACAACCATTGGGCAAGAAAACTATGAGAATGTTAATGCCAGAAACCCCTGAACATGACCATTTGGTACCTGGTGACATTAGGCCAGTTGTTCTCAAATGTTGGACAGCCTAAGAATCACGTGGTATGGGGGCTGCACACTTAAGCAGATTCCCCGCCACCCCAGTCTTCTTGAAAAAAGATTGGGGATTCTAAAGGAAAGGTGAGTTTTATTGAGCCTCACTCTTGAGAATTAAGAAACAGAATTTGAGCCGGGTGTGCGCCTGTCATCCTAGCACTCTGGGAGGCCGAGGCGGCCAGATCGTTTGAGCTCAGGAGTTCAAGACCAGCGTGAGCAAGAGCAAGACCCTGTCTCTACTAAAAATAGAAAGAAATTAGGTGGACAATAAAAATATGTATAAAAAAAATTAGCCGGGCATGGTGGCGCATGCCTGTAGTCCCAGCTACTCATGAGGCTGAGGCAGGAGGATGGCTTGAGCCCAGGAGTTTGAGGTTGCTGTGAGCTAGGCTGATGCCACGGTGCTCTAGCCCAGGCAACAAAGTGAGACTCTGTTTCAAACAAACAAACAAACAAACAAACACCCAAAGAAATATTGCCAAATATTGCCAAAATATTGTTTTACTTATTTCATATCTGTCTTTCCTCTCCCAGGGTAATAACCAGAGAAGTAGCTATTATTGTTTTCTTTACTCCCAGATGATCAGAGTCTCACCTAATGCTGGAAACATAGTAGCACTATAAATTAATCATTCATTGTTATACAGTGATATTTATTGTTACACGAATACCTTGTGCATTGGTATAGTATGGAATGCTTTTAACCAAATGGCAAACCCAGATGGCCTATTGGTTAACTTATTTCGGCTTATCCTTTTTAGGTTTGCAACAATAAGGTTTGTGTGGATTCTTCATTCTTGGATTATGACTGCACTGCACAAAAATGCAGCAATCATGGTGTAAGTACCAGTACTGAGAGGTGAGAATAAAAATCACTGAGACTAATGCCACAAAAGCTAATGCACTGCTACACACACACACACACACACACACACACACACACACACACACACCACATAGGAAAAACAGCTTTGTGTGATCTACATAACATTTTATAATTCTACTTGTACACATATAATTCTAGCTGCTTATCTTATAAGGCCATGTTTCTGCTGCTTTCAGGTATGCAATAACAAAAAGAACTGTCACTGTAATGCTGGATTCTTACCTCCAAACTGCCAAACGGAAGACGCTTCATGGCCTGGTGGGAGTGTTGACAGTGGCAATTATCCACCTGCAGCAGCACCCTCTGTCCGTGGTAAATATTAATAGCAAATACAAAAAATATAATTCAAACATAATTCAAATTTATTAGATTTAATAAATAATATGATAGCTACCAATTTATAGCTAGATTGTTTTGGACATTTGGAGATCAAATCATAAACCACACATGGATATTTGTTTTACTTTCAGAAAGTAATATATTATAGCATATGTAACATTATAAATTAGATACATCAGTCAGAACCCAGGCATAAAAACAGAAATAACTTTGGTCTTTCAAACAGAAAGAATTCAATATAAGGCATCTGGTTACACTTAATAGCAAATATGAAAAGCCAATCAGAGAATGATGTGGCAACCAAGATATTAGCAATAACAGGAAATTACTACCACTGTTTAGGACTAGAGGGACAGCAAAAAGAGGTGGTATTACTAAAACCAGAATCTGGGCTGTCTAGCATGACATATAACTAAGGGCTGTGTGGCAGGATTTGGACCACAGAGTGAGCCAAAGGGATAAAGAATACAGCCACTGTTGGAGAAGCTGCAAAGGAAGGACCACACCATACCAAACACCGTAGCTATTTCACTCGCCTGACCCTCCAAATTATACCCAGTGAATCCCATCGACTGAACTTAATCAGAAGACAGCAGGTCAAGGTGCTTGGGAAATGCATTCCTACAATATTGTGCAATGCAAAGGAAAGGATTTTAGAGATGGATTTTAGAGAAAGCCAGCAGTTAGCCAGCCATTGCAATAATGTCTAAGACCAGGAGATTCCCTTTATATAACAACTTACATTTACAGATAATTAGAGCCATTTTTTTTTCCAGATTTTGAGTCAGGAATGAAATACATTCATTCCAGAGTTTGAAAATATTATTTTAATGCCAGATAGTAGTCGATTAGTAAGTTTAAAACATCATAATAAATTTAATGTGTTTTCAAGCTATTACCTTTGTAGTAGTGACAATTAGATTATCTCCACATTGGCTGCAATTAACTGGTTCTGGTCAGGCACACACATGCCATTTCCATAACAAGCAGTGGCAACAACGGCTCCCTTTCCAGCATCCAGATTGGCCTGGGTGGTATGATTGATCAATAAAATGTGCACAACTGACATGCTAGGATTCCCGTGCTATTCCTGCAGATTCCGACTAGATGTTTTGGAATACTTATTCTTGGAACTCTTATTCCTAGAACACTCATTCTGTTGAAAATCATCTGCAATGTGTGAAATTTGACTGCATGGAGACACAGAAATACGACCACCCAACTAAGAACCCCCCCTCCCAAATGTATGACCAACAAAAGTGTGAGGAGAATTGAATGACTGTTTTAAGTTTCTAACCTTTGAGGTAGTTTCTCAAGCAGCAGCATTCAATAGAAGACATTTTAGTAGCCAGTGTTACGTGTTTCTATCACAAGAATCTAATCTTTGGAATTGGACAGTGTATGCAGGGCAGAAAGGCTTTCTGGAGACTGGGGAAGGCTGTTAGTACGTGCTGAAATTGTCTCGGGAAGACTGCCAGTGAGCAACTCAAGAACATTTTAAAGCATGGTTTTCAATGCTGGAAAAAGAGGAATGATTATTATGAGGCATTAAATCGTCTGGAGTCATTGCTGCCTTTGGTCACGTGTAAAATAGAACCCATGTTTCCCGTTGGTTAGAAGTAAGCAAATATAAAAAAGCATAGCTTTTAAAAAAATTAATAATGACAAAATATAAAAAAATTAAAAATTTTTAAAATTAATAATAAAAAAATTAAAAATTAATAATAAAATAAAAAAATAAAAATTAATAATAAAAATATTTAAAATATATAAAAAATAATACATTAATTTAAAATATTTTTTGGTTTATAAATCAGACTAATTCTCATTTCTGGTCTCTTCCTTAAAGTAAGATATGGCAAAAGGCCAGATTTGAGATTCTGAGCAATAAAATTTTATCTCAGATAAAATCAAACCTTTGACTGTAAATCCCTGACTTGAAATCTCAGAATAACTTTAAGTTGACTTCCCTTATAGCCCCCTTCATCTGTACTAAGTATTTCATAGAAATATCTCATAAAAACTTTCAAACGGTAAGTCTACTAAATTCAGTAGGTGGGCACACTAATAATAGCACAGGCTCAGACACTGCAGAAAGCTTGTGTGCAGTAAAGGGAATGCTAGCAAAGTGAACAGACAATCCACAGGAGGGGAGAGAATATTCACACGCCACCCACCTGGGAAGGGATTAATGGCCATTATATAAGGAGCTCAAACAACTCAGTAGGGGGAAAATAATCCAATTTTAAAGTGGCAAAAGATCTGAATAGACATTTCTCAAAAGAAGGCATACAAGCGGCCAATAGGGTATATGAAAAAAAAAAAATACTCCACATCATTACTCATCAGAGAAATCCAAATCAAAAGTACAATGAGATATCACCTCAACCCAGTTAAAATGGCTTTTATCCAAAAGACAGGTCATAACCAAGGCCGCCCAGGATATGGAGATTACATTCCCACTTCTGGTGGGAATGTCAGTTAGTACAACCACCACGGAGAACGTTATGGAGGCTCCTTGGACAACTGAAAATAGAGCTGCCATATGACCCAGCAATTCCACTGCTATAATTTATCCAACAGAAAGGAAGTCAGTATATCAACAAGATACCTGCACTCCCATGGTTATTGCAGCACTGTTCACAGTAGCCAAGATAAGGCATCAACATAAGTGTCCATCAACTTATGAAAGGATAAAGAAAATGTGATATATATATATATATATATATATATATATACATATAATGAAATATTATTCACCCATAAAAAATGAAATTCTGTTACTTGCAACAATATAGATGGAACAGAGGGCATTATGTTAAGTGAAATAAGCCAGGCACTGAAAGACAAATATCACATGTTCTCACTAAAAAATAAAATGAATTAATGGAGTAGAGAGTAGAATTATGGTTGGCAATGGTAGTGAAATGTGGGGGATAACGAAAGGGTGGTTGATGTGTACAAAAATATAGGTAGATAGAAGGGATAAGATCTAGTGTTTGGGAACAAAATATGGCAACTACAGTTAATAATTTATTGTATATTTTTAAATAACCAAAAGAGTGGAATTAGAATGTTCCTAACACAAAGAAATGATAAATACTTGAGGTGATGGATATCCCAATCACCCTGATTTCATCATTACACATTCTATGCTTATATGAAAATATCACATATACACCATAAATGCAAACAAATATGTAGCCAGAATAATTAAAAATAAAAATTAATACTATCTATAATACTCTCAAAATGTAAGATATTAGGAACAAATTTAATGAAAGATGTGCAGGATCTTTATATTGTAAACTAAAAAAAAGTGCAGATAGATGCTAGGCATCCAAATAAATATAGAAATATTTCATGTTCACTAATATTTCATGTTAATATTAGAAGTCTCATTATTACCAAGATATCAATTCTATATTATAACTATATAAATAATAATTAAATCTATAATTTAAATCTATAGGTTAAAAAATACAAGTCATAATAGCATAAACTTTTTAGAAATTAACACTTTGACTCTAAAATGCACACAAAAGTGCTTTGAAGAACCAAACAGCCCTGAAAAAGGTCAATGAAGAAAGATGACTCAGTCTATTTGCCTTATATTGATTAACTAGTTTTAAATATAGTATAGGGTATATAGTTACATGAATCAAAACAGCATAGCATTGATAAAGGATAGATACATAAATATATCAATAGAATGGAGCAGGGAGTTTAAAAATATGCTCATTAAAATTTGGTTAATCAATTTTTCAATAAATGTACAAAGATAGTTCAGTGGGGAAGGAAGGTCAATTGAAAACACTGTACTCACTATCAAATTGGTATTAACTGATCAACACACATGTGCACATATAGTAATAACATTCATCGGGTGTCGGGTAGATGGGGGGGAGGGGATGGATATGTACACACCTATGGGTGTAGTGCACACTGTCTGGGGGATGGACACGCTTGAAGCTCTGACTTGGGTGGGGCAAGGGCAATCTATGTAACCTAAACATTTGTACCCCTGTAATATGCTGAAATAAAAAAAAATTAAAAAACAAAAAACAGAAACATTATACTGATGCAACCAGATATTCACAAGACCAAACAGACATGAAAACACATATCAATGCATTAAGTGACAAGAAAATTCGGAACTAATAAAAATGTTATTGTTTGTACAGTATTTCTTACTAAAAATAAGAGTATTGAGGAAAAGCTTCATTCTTATATGGGGCACACTTTAATTCTTTTCATCTATATTGTCAGATAGTCTTGAAAAGAGACTATCAGGAATAGAAGTTTCTCAATACAACTGCAATAGGTAGGACTATTATCTCAGAGTTAGAAGAGTCTCTTTGGGCACTTATGCTGTCAGCTTGTCTACTCTCTATAAAAATATGTTAATTATAAAATTATTAAACCATTTAAAGATTCTATTCTAATATTCTTAGTAAAACATAGAAATATCTTCACTATGTTCTTGGTGACTGCTCTCAAAACACTGCTGTTTTTCTCTCCTAGAAGGACGCTACATAGAGAGCGGTTACCATCAAAAACCTACGCGATGGCCATTTTTCTTACTCATTCCTTTTTTCATTATTCTCTGTGTACTGATTGCCATGCTGGTAAAAGTTCGTTACCAAAGAAAAAAATGGAAAACTGAGGACTATGCAAGCGATGAGTATATTGATTTCATATTTAAGATTTATTACTTTTATAGTTTATTTGTGTAGCAAACTCAACAAATAGCATCATGGTAGATGTAACTATTAATAATCCAAATTTAAGTTTTGGCTTTATATGGGAATTTAGTAATCAATATACTAAATGATTAATATAATAAATAATGAACAGAATTTTGTAAAAGGCCAGCAATTTCAATCTTATAAGAACTTGGACTCCTTTAGGAGCAAAATTAAATGGAAAGAATTTCTAGTTAAATTCTAGTTAAATTTCTAGTTAAATTCTAGTTAAAGTTTATCTACCATCTTTTATTATTTGATTTTAATTATTAAATATGGATTAAACATTACTACCTTAATCTGTACGTATTTTTTTTTAAGTCCCATCTAGTGGAATTCTGTACGTATTTTAAGGAATTTTTATGATGTTTTAATAAAGGGTAATGGAAAAATCCAGGAAAGTAGTTTAGCCATAGATTGAGACACAGGCAGTCAGAGGTAGAGGAGATTAAAAAATCTAGATTATAGCCATGGCTAATCTACAGAAAAACTAAAGCCAATAGTTTTCATTATCAAATAGAAATATCTATAAATATGCTACAAGAACAAAAGTAAATATTAAAATTGGTTTACTTCTCTCCAGGTAAATTGCTATAAAATAATTTCTGCCTTTGATATTTATATCTGCCACCTCCTCATTTTGCTTAAAATGAATTAAATTTCATTAAAATACTTAAATTAATAAGACAATATAAATGAAAAGGGAATATAATTTATAGAAATGTTGTGAAAGGATGTGAAATTGATAAAATAATATGCAGCACATACAATAGTTGTAATTCAGTCAATAATTAAATATATTAAAGTAATTTTCTTATATTGGATAGCTGTTTTTGAAAAACCCAGACCAAATATCTTTGGGGAAAAAGTAGCTCATATAAATAATAGAAACAAGTAGGGCTAAAGATGAATGGCAAACAGATATTTAACCAATAATATTATGAATATAAAAATGATCGAGTTTACTCTCAGGTAAATATATATATGGTGCTTGTCCTCATATTTGGGGACGCAAAGATATGTGTTATTAATCTTAATGTTCTCAGTGGGAGGGTGGTCTCAAATAATGACTGTACCCAGACCTCAGGTAGGAATTCAAAAATGTTTCAATATGGATAGATAATATACAGGTTTGTAGATGTATCTTGAAGAAAACATAATTTTATTTTTATTTTTAAATCTATAGGCAACTTGAACATGAAGATGAGTCTAAAGAGTAGTCTGGACAACAGAGATTCCTTAATATCACAGTGAGTTTCAAATATTTTAAGAATGAGAGAAAGAATACAATGCATTAGATAAGTATAAATAATATAAATATATATTTAATAATGATAGTCATAAATCTGTATGTAATTAAAATGCCTTTCCATGTGTAGCTTGGCTGGGCACGGTGGCTCACGCCTGTAATCCTAGCTCTCTGGGAGGCCGAGGCGGGCGGGTTGCTCGAGGTCAGGAGTTCAAAACCAGCCTGAGAAAGAGCGAGACCCTGTCTCCACTATAAATAGAAAGAAATTAATTGGCCAACTAATATATATACAAAAAATTAGCCGGGCATGGTGGCGCATGCCTGTAGTCCCAGCTACTTGGGAGGCTGAGGCAGGAGGATCGCTTGAGCCCAGGAGTTTGAGGTTGCTGTGAGCTAGGCTGACGCCACGGCACTCACTCTAGCCTGGGCAACAAAGCGAGACTCTGTCTCAAAAAAAAAAAAAAAAAAAAAAATGGAGAATATTTTTTCAGAAGTGGTGAAGTTATAAGTGACATGGCAATTTTGTCATGTAAGTAATTTCTTGCAGTGTTATCTTTTTAATTATTTCCTCTAATCAGATTTAATTCTTTGGAATTTGTGCATTCAAAATGTTGGTTAAAAAAATATTGCATGATATAAGTCTACTGCATAGTGAAGTTACTTTTATGGTATTTGTTGAATTAGCCATCACTTTACCTTGCTAGATCAGAAAGGTGACTTTTTCTTGTTTATTCATTCTTCCAGAGTAATAATCTGCAATGGACAGAAAAAAAAGGAAATAAAAAAGAATATACATTACCTGATATCCTGGAACTCACACTTGCATATTGTGGTTTTCATCTGACCATACAAGATAGTTTACACACCAGTACATATATATTTATGTATATACAACACATATACACACATGTGTATATGTATATATGATTTCACAGATAATTTTAATAAATGAATATTAATGAATTTTATATTATGTATTTCTTGTTTTAAAGTTATCTCACACTATTTCTGCTGGTCTGTGGGGCAAGAGTAGTATTTGAGGCAGACCCGTGAGGAGATTAGCCAGGTCCCTAAGATAGGGGTGGCCACAGAGGATAAGGAAATTGATAGGCAACAGAGAGAAATAAAAAAATACTCAGAGACTAAGGTATAGTTTATAGTTTTATATGTATATATAAAGGTCAGATAAAACACAGCGGGAGGTTCCTAGGGGACTGGTGGATCTCCATAACTGCCAGCAATATGGTTAGATTCATACAGGTTTTTATAATCACAGACATCAACTACTAGTTGTCAGGGTAACATATTTGCATATCAGGGAATGCAGTTGCTAGGGGATACAGGTAGTGGGTTAGGATCAAAAGTCCTCTCAAGGGGCTTCTAATCTATGTGAACAAACAGGTACAAAGTCTTTCAGGGGCTAACTTCTAAAGAGGTAGTAGTTGTCGATTAACAAAGGTAAAACAAAAGAGGTATAGTGACTGTATATATCTTTGATTAGTTATGGTGGACTTAAAGGTAGACAGACAATAGAGAGCAGGAAGCCCATCTCTAATAAAACAGGTTGTTTATCACCGGGGCGCTTCTCTGGGCAAAGTGCACTCACTGTCTCTGGCTCCCATCCTGTGGGCCATATTTGCCTTGTCTTGTCTTTCAAGACACAGGGAAGCTCACAGATTTTGAGATACTGGGAAGCCTTCCTAGAAAACATCCCCACCGGAGATTTGAGAGCTCTCTAATTAGCAGCCTCTAATAAATGAACCACTGAGTCCACACATTCCTTCAGGGAAAAACCCTGTAAACTCCTGTTTCTGTCTTTTTTTTTTTTTTTGAGACAGAGTCTCGCTTTGTTGCCTAGGCTAGAGTGAGTGCCATGGCGTCAGCCTCGCTCACAGCAACCTCAAACTCCTGGCTCAAGCAATCCTCCTGCCTCAGCCTCCCAAGTAGCTGGGACTACAGGCATTTGCCACCATGCCCGGCTAATTTTTTGTATATATATTAGTTGGCCAATTAATTTCTTTCTATTTATAGTAGAGACGGGGTCTCGCTCTTGCTCAGGCTGGTTTTGAACTCCTGACCTCGAGCAATCCGCCCGCCTCGGCCTCCCAGAGAGCTAGGATTACAGGCGTGAGCCACCGCGCCCGGCCCCTGTTTCTGTCTTTAACATAGTAATATTGGGTTATACAATAGAATAATGATCTTATGAGTCATATTTCATTAATTCCTCAATCATATTTCCCCAACGCTAGTCATTAGTAGGCACTAATTCTGCTAGTAGGCAGAATACAAGGAAAGATTATAATATAATAAAGGCAGTGCCATGATTAAAGGCCCTTGTTATATTTTAAATTGCAGTGGTATGTTATTATAGTACAATGGTCCATAACCAATCAAAAGACAATGATCCTAAGATTTGAAAAAAAATATCTTCACTTTATCATGCTGATAAAAGATACATTTTTAGGTACATAAATGTTCAAAGTAAAGGTTGAAAAAATGTATGCCATGAGAACTTTATACAAAATAAAGCTGATAGACTTTGACAGCATTAGTGGAGATAAAAGAAAAATGTTTCATAATGCAAAAGGAAGCTATAGTAATTTAAAAATTATCATATGCTGTGACTTTTTAATATAACTTCAATCAATATGATAGAACAAGAAAGACAATTAGAAAATCAAATATTGATAGAACAAGAAAGACAATTAGAAAAATCATCAAATGTAGTGAGGAACTTGAACAACATGATTGACAAAAATGGTCTACTTGATGCATAGAACAGTATATCCAACAACAGCTACAAAACATATATATATATAAAGTAATATGAAAGATGTACTGACATATCTCATATGCTTGTGTATAAAACAAGTCTAACCGATTTCTAATGACTGAAATATTTCAGATTATATTCTCTAACTAAATTTAAGATAAACATATCATAAAATATAAAAATCCTGCACAGTTTTACTGAAACTGAACTGATCAAAGGAGAAAAAAGGAGAGCTTGTCCTATTGTTGTTCATGCCAGAAGATTCCACACAGGAGGGAAAGGGCTGGGTAGGAGAGGAGGAGGGTCCCTCAGGGACAGAATTTGCAGGGGAGTCTGGGCAGGCGGGCGGGTGTGTAGACCCCAGTGGCCATGGCCGGCCCGGAGGGAGGGCTGCCGAGAGATGGGGGTCTTGGTCCCCCTCATTTGAAGGCAGCGGTTATGTAGAACATGCAGGATCTTGGCTAGTGGAAATAAGACAGACACTCACTTCAGCCTCCAAGTTGGGACCCCCCCAATTCAGTAATTTATAAAAAGAATGTACTTTCAAAATTTTTAATTTTTAATTATACGCTTACAGGAAGGTGCAACATTGGTGCACCCACCTGCCCCAGTGTTGACACCTTCTAATCCGAGATAGTACAATATCAAAACCAGGAAACTGACGTCACAACGTTATATTAACTGGGCTACAGATTTCCATTTTTAAACCTGCATTCATTTGTGTATAGATATTAGGTATATATAGGTGAATGCAGTTGACGACGAATAATATTTTAATGTGGCAATTTTAAAGACTGAAATTAATTTTTAAAATGTATCGAAATTTAAAATAAAGACAGACTCTGTAAAAGCTCTGTGCTAACCAATTCAGGCGGGCGGGGCCTGAGGCAAAAGGAAACATCAGTAACGTTTTGTTCATCCTGGATTTTTTTCACGTTAATTTTGGTTTTTAGAAATACTGCATTAAAAGACGATTTATCTTGACAGCCCAGCTTTTGGAGCCCCTTAGGTTTTGCGCCTGAGATGGGAGCCTTGCAGGCTGCAGCCTGGCCTTGGCCTTGGGCCCTGCAACGAGGGTGCCGGACGGCGGGGCGTCCACGTGGCACCTGCCTGGAGGCAGAGAGGGGAGGGCATGAGCCTCTTCTGCTGCTCGTTGTCTCTGCTGCCACCTGCTCCCCTTGAGGGCCAGTGGGCTGGTGCTGGTCCTGGGAGCGCCCCCAGTTAGGTGCTGCAAGACGCAGGGCTCCTTCTGGAGGCAGATGGGTGGCAGCAGTCAGCCTCTCCGTCCCCCGCCTCCGACTGCCCAGCCCCTCCCGCGTGGAGCTGCCCGGGTGCTGGGCGTCACACTGTGTGTGTCACCCCCCCACCCCCGTGTGCCAGGGACTTCGAAATGACAGTGATGCAGCTGTGCTTTCCTTTCCTGGAGACGTGAGTTTCACATTCTGTCCAAGGGCAGGGATGGTCACCTTCCATGACAGTTAAAAGGACAACAGGAGACAACCCAAAGTTTGTTTTGAGCACACACCATGTGTCAGCAGTTAACGGAGGTCACGGTGTCACGGTGGATGTTCAGAGCTAAATACCAAAAACAAGTACAAGTGGAAACAGCTCTTCCTCCACAAAAGGCATTTGCTGAGTGACTTCTGTGGGCAGGCACTGCCTGGGGATACACATGCCGGCATCCTGTGGTTTGCACCTCTGGCCGGCAGGCTGAAGAAGAAAGGCCAACACGGTCCCCATGGGCTCTGACCTGGGGCCCACGAGGACTGCGGCTGTCAATCTAGGCACATGCTGCTGTTTGTTTCTGCCCTGCTGTTTTCAAATCTGCTCTGTTTGCGTTTATCACTTGCTGTCGTTTGTACATAGAAGGCCGGTTTCTTATTCTTAGAAACAAGCCTTTGCAAGCTCATGAACAACAAGAAGAAACCAACAACTTCTGGAGGCTCAGAGCAGGTCTGACAAGGTCGTTGTGAGTTGGCTGCAACATTTTGGGGAAACAGTTTGTTTCTCAATCCAAACAACCTAGAATATGAGGAGAGACTCAGAAGGAGAATAGGCACTTTCGGAATTGCTGTTGGCCAGTGTGGATCTAGGGCAGGCAAGAAAGGAGGCGGGCAAACCCCTTGTTCTTCAGTCACCCCGTGCAGACCACCACCCTCCTGCTCTCTCTCCAAAAGCCCCTCCCCACGTAAAGGGCATCTATCAGGTGCTTGGGCCACACGTGGCCAGCACAAGGCCATACGGGCAGGACACCCCCAGAACTCTGAGACCCGCCAGGACGGCCTGTCCTGGCCACGCGTGGCTGTGGAGGTTCAGTGAAAACACATGGATTGTATAGAACTGTGTAAAAGGAAAGAACAAGCTAGCAGGACAGACGGGTCCTCCTGAGGCCCACAGAAGGAGGGGCGAGGGCCCGGCTCTGAGCAGGGGGCCATGGGGGGTCTTGGCGGATAGAGCCACACAGCTTCCAGAACGCAAACCGAAGGCCATCGCATGGCACCCCTCACCTGGCCCTGAGCATTAGTTTCCTATGGCTGCCCTAGCAGATGGCCACAAACTGGGTGGCTTAAAACAACCAAAGTGCGATCTCTCACAGAGAGACGACAAGTACAAATTGAGGTTCCAGCAGGGCCACCCTCCCTTCGAAGACCCTCGGGTAGGATTTTCTTCACTTCTTCCAGCTTCTTGTGGTTTTAGGTGCTCCTTGGTAGAAGCCACATCATTTCAATCTCTGCCTCTGTCTTTCTGTTCTGTTTTGTTTAGAGACAGGGTCTCACTGTTGCGCAGGGGGGAGTGCAGAGGTGTTATAACAGCTCGCTGTAACCGCGACTTCCGGGGCTCAATCCTCCCACCCCAACCTTCTAAGTAGCTGGGACTACATATGTGTGCCACTCTGCCAGGCTAATTTTAATTTTTTTTTTTTTTTTTTTTTTTGTAGAGACAGAGTCTTGCTATGTTGCCCAGGCTAGCCTTGAACTTCTGGGCTCAAGTGATCCTCCCACTTCAGTCTCACAAAGTGCTGGGATTACAGGTGTGACGGCCTCTGTCTCCATCTTCCCCCATGGCCTTCTTTTGGGTCTGTTTCTCCTCAGTCTCTGCATGACCTCTCCTCTCCTTATAAGAACACAAATTTTGTATTTAGGACTCACCTGAACCAACACGACCTCATCTTAATTTAACTCATTACTCTACAAAGACCCTATTTGCAAATAAGTTCATGTTCTGAGGTTCTGGATAGAAATGAATTTGGGGAGACATTATTCAACCCACTACACCTGGTTCCACATTCACGAAGCAATGTTCTCATCTTGTTTTGTAGAGCTGACTATATTGATCAATCACCTACCAAGTTATGTTTCTTGACACCAACTTAAAGTGTCATTCTGGCTTTACAAGGTCTGTGTGCTTTTACTAAACCTCCACAGTCAAGCCATCCTGCAACAGGCTCTTCCTGCAGTTTCTAGATGGGAAGTCTCACCCATTGCATTTATTATTCTCTCGGCAGTAGAACAAGAGCTTCACAAAGACAAGTATATCACATTAATTTTACTTACTGATGTACACACTCGCACCTAGCAGAGCGACTGGTATGTAGTAGTTCAATAATTTTGTTGGATAGATTAACTATAAGAGTCAACATTTTATTGAACACTGAGCTCAACAGAGTACAGGAATTACTAGGTTTGATTGTAACAGTGTTCCTTTGAGATAAGTACCACTTCTCACATCATTTTGAAAATAGAGAAACTGAGGCATAGAAAGGTCGAGTGGCTTACCAAACTCTGGAAAGGGGGCTCCGTCTCGAGCCCAGGCGTGACTGCTTAGCTTAGGGGAGACAGTCATTCTCAGCCTGGTCAGCTCTGGCCACACTGACAAAGTAGATTTCTGAAATGGAGGCTGAAGTCTGAACTCCTGACCTCGAGGATCCCACAAGGAGGTGCCACCTCAAAGCCAATAGAGGCCAAACTCTGTTTCATCTCTCCAAGATGACAACACCACTGTCTGAGACTGAGCCAGCTAGGAAAATCCTTCCAATTCCTTCCCCTGGGTATTCCTCATATATTCTCTTCCCACAAGACAAAGTACTTCCCTCTACATCTCTTTGTTTGTACTTTTTAATTGATGTGTCATAGCTGTACATATTTTTGGGGTGCACGTGGCATTTTGATACTTGTATGCAATGTGCAATGATAGCATCAGGATACTTAGGGTGTCCAGCACCTCAAACACTTACCTTCTCCTTGTGTTAGGAATATTCTGATTCTTCTCATCCAGCTATTTTGAAATGTACAATAAATTATTACCTATGATTTCCCTAGTGCGTTGTCAAACACAGGACCTCATCCCTTCTGCCTAACTGGATTTTTGTGCCCATTAGCCAACCTGTCCTCTCCCCCTCCCCTCTCTCCACATCTCTGGCGTTTTCCACCTTCTTCCTTCAATCAGCCCCTTGGTTCCATGTCAGTTTCTCCCTTCCTCCTATCCACAAACATGCTCACATCTTTGCACCCTAAAAGAGATTCTTTCTTAGTCCTGTGACTCTCCGGGGTGCTGCTCCTTCTCTCCTTTCCCTGACCGGAAGAGCACCTGTGCCTGCTCTGAGCAGTGGCACCTGCCCTGTGGGGAGAGTCCAGAAGATGGAGCCGGAGAGGGGATACCTGGGGGGAGAGCAGGTGTCATGCCCTGCATTCTGCTCAATCCACTGGGGCTTTGAGCACGGGCCGCATCTGTGCTCTTCCCCAGCAGGCTCCTTCAGAGCATTTCCACGGCTTTCACGAGTGGTCTCGCAAAGATCATACAGGTGTGTTGGAACCATTTGCTAAATTGCTTCTCCAGGGAATTTGTGGCTTGGTAGAGAAGATAACCTACCCTCCCGAATACCAAAAGATAGAGAACTTCTCTAAAATCTCCTTATCCCCAAATATCTGGCCCACCAAGAGCAGTGTTGTTGCATAAAGCCAGTCACAGACCTCAGCGTCTTCTGTGTGATGGCGCCCCCTGGAGCACAAGTGGAGCCACGACTGGCGTTCCAGTTGAAACGGAATTTCTCAGCCTCTCATTTTCCCCACCTACTCCCATCACCATGAGAGTGGGGGGAATTTGGCTTTATGGATCAGGAATATGACAGAGTGAGATTGGAATTACCATGAATGAAAATCGAAATTATCAAGCAAGCACATAGCTGGCTTCACAGGCAATCGTAGATTCCTTGAGGTTGCAGAGCCATCATCCTACGCATCATCTATCCTTTGAGCCGTTCCCACTGAGCCTTTCCTGGACAGAGTGGAAAATCAGAATGATTGGAGGAATGGAAGGGTGAGGGATGGATGGGTGGATGGGTAGATGGAACCTCACATCCTCAGCAAAACAAAGTTGGGTCTTTCCTATGTGCATATTTTCTTTGTGGCGAGTCCTCCTCAGTGCTTCTTCATTAGAACAGGCCTCCCTCACATCCTCCCCTTCAGTTCTACTGTGACTTTGATGAAATCAACAATCCCCATATCTCCGGCCACTAAGCATCCAAATCCCTTAAAATCCCTAGCCCAAAACTCCTTAGGGAGGCAGATTTGAGGTTTCCTCCCGCCTCCTCATTTGGCTGTAGATCTTGTGAATAAACCTCTTTCTATGCTGCAACTTGGTGTCTTGGAAGATTAATGTGCTGGGCAATCCTGGTACAGTTGCACTAGGGGAGCCCTTCTTAGCAGTCTCTTTCCCTGGTTCTCCCAGGAAAACTTCCGGCTGGTATACTGTTTCACTTCCTCTTAATCTCTTACCATCTAAATCCCTATTGTCTTTGACAGTGCACTTAGGTGCAAACCTGTGCAGGCTCTGTTCCAAGTAAAGTCAGTATCCTTGGGAAGACCTGCATAGCTCTCTGTTATGGCCTGCCCCTCCTCCTGGGCAAAACTTGCATCAGAGCACTACAGCTTGGAGCAGGGACCATGGCCTGGTCTCCCAGTGTGACACCCCTGCCCTATAAGTGGGCATTAGGTGGGATGGTAGCCCCAGGTCAGCTTAGTTTGAATTTCATAGAACTTCTCCTCTACAAGCAAACTGGGATAGGAGTGATGGGAATACAGTGTTCTCAGCCACCATACCTGGAGTAGAGCTTCTACCCTATGAGTGATGTGAACCACAATAAAATCCTAAACGCTTTGCTGACTGAACAGACCCCCTCATGGCCAAGGGGACCCCAGAGAAGCCCTAAAACTGAGTTTCCATCCCTGATGGCATTGGAGGTCAGACATGCCTCATTACACCCTTTCCCTTGCTAAAGACCACTGGGTTTTTTTGTAAGGGCTAAACAGAAACCAATCTCATGGTCCAGACCAGCATTCTTTCCTGACGAGGGACCACCCACCATGCAGTGGTTTTGCCAGTCTGCAGAGCATGCACAGAGAGGGGTTTTGTGTCCTTACTTCACCATTTTGACATAAAAGGGTGGACTTTTCTGAACATGGACCCCATAGAAGAGGACAAAACTTTATTGTGCAAGCACATGTTTCTCTTTCATAAATATTCATGACTCATCCTATAGCTTGTTGAATATGTATATCTGGCCATCCCACTCAGCATAAATTTCAGTTCCCTTTGTCCCTGCCTCAAACATATATTCCTGGCTTCTTGCTGGGACCCAGTTTTCCAGTCTGTTGGAATGGCTACCGGAAGGCTGCAGCCCTTTATGAGAAAGAAAACTCTCCTTCCCAAATTATGAACCTCATTGTTTCTTCACTGAGCAGTGGGGGCCTAGTTACGGGAAGGAAACCAGATTTTCTCAGCCACTCCTGCCTGGAATAATGCTTCTGCAACACAGAGCCGGGGTGGCAAAAGAGGCTGCTGTCCTGCCCGTCACAGGGTGAAAGCATAGCCCTAGCCCAGGAGCTGTAGGGAAAGTGAGCCCTGTCTTCTCCGCCCAAGCCGTGCAGAGCAGATCTTCTCTGACACCCAACTGGGTGAGGAGGGTGGAAGCAGACCACGGCTCAAATGCCACAAACTCTGCTGTGAACAAAAGTTTCTTCATTTTGTGTGTGCCCTTAGGAAAATTTCTGGAGGCTGTAACTGGTTTGTTGTTGTAGTTTTTTAATTTCATCAATTAAATTATTGTTTCCTGGGGAGGAGAAGGGTTCAGAAAGGCCTTGAAGGAGAGAAAGAGTTTTAGTTGAATGAGAGGGAGGAGAGGGAGCATTGCAGGCAGGGGGAATAAACCAACCACAGGAGTGAGGAAGGAGGGACCTGGAGAGGATTCCTGGACTGACTGGGCTGCTGCTCCGAGACCTGGAGGTGCCACTGCATGGACAGCTCAGAGGTCGGTGTGGGAGGACCTTCGGTGTCAACCCGACAGATCTGGTCTTTGGATAATAGGGAAGCTCTGAAAGCTTTGAGTGAGGGAATAACATGATGGAAACTGTATTTTAAGAACAAAACCCTCCACCTTATGCTGTATTTGCTTTGATGTATCAATTTTTTTTTGTTTTTGATACTTTATTTTATAAGTATTTTTTCTAGAGTATTTGGTAGAATACAGCAGAATTAAATTGCAGTAAGTTCAGTTCAGATATCCTAAGGTTTTGTTTTTTTTTGCTGTCATTAATGTTTTTAATGGACACTTAATAACTGCACATATGGATGGGGTACAGTGTGATATGTGGATTCATGTATACACTGTCTAATGAGCAAATCAGTGTTATTAGCATGTCCATCCCCTCCAATATCATTCTCTGTGTTAGGACCATTTCAAAATCCTGCCTTCTGACTCTTTCAAAACATACAGGACACTCAATCTTGGTCACCTACAGCGCTACGGGACACCGCGCTCCCAGGCGGAGCCCGCCATTGGTGGGAGCCCCGCCCCGCCCGCGTTGCCTAGGAACCCGCTTTGTGTCGTCACTTCCTGAGCGACTCAGGCTCGCGCAGGCGCGCTTAGAGGACACTTGGCGGGACAGTCCCGCAGCGACGACGCTTCTCTCGGAGGGAGCGACCCGGCGGCTCTCCACACCCGCAGCGGCGTTGTCCCGGCTTGGGCCTCGGCGGCCTGGGCCGGTCTCCGGCCCGTGCGGGGCGGCCTGGCTCCCCTCCCGCCAAGTTTCGAACCTTATAAAGGACGCGCTGAGGGCGGCAGGGAGGACGGCCGGGAATCGCCTCCCTCCAGGAGAAAGGACGCCGAAGCCGTCGCGCCGTCTTGAGGTCGGAGAAGGGAAGGCCGGGGAGGCTCCGCCCTGATGTGGAAGAGGAGCGGGAAGCACCACAGCGTCAAATGAAGCGGCCATCCGCAAGTTACCGACGTCCACCGGGACGGGAAGAGGGAGAAGCCCGCGCCTCCGAGCCAGGCGGGCTGCGCCCAGGGGCCGCTGCTGAAACTGCGTCGGCCGCGCGGCCCCGGGCGGGAGCTGGAGCTGCAGCGGCAGCCACTGCGCCAGCCTCGCTGGGCTATGGGCTCGGTCATCCTGCTTCAGCTCTCCGTGACGATGGCATGGACTTCACCGACATAATTTCATCACAGCGAGCAATTGAAGAGCTTAAAAAACGAAACAAGCTCCAACGGGAGTTGCTCAGTGATCTACAATAGACGTTGATGAAGTTAGTAAACAGCACAGACTGGCAAAGTGGACAAAGTTCTAATGAGAAACCTCTCTATTGGAAATTTCCATACACCAAAAATCAGTGTAATGAAGTGCTACGACTGATGGGAGCATCCTGGGTGTCAGAGGGGAGGCAATGGAGCAGTTGTTTGGTGAAGATCGAGGCGGTGTTACCAGGTGGATGACCCGGTGGCTTGGAGGAGGGTCAAAAAGTGTTCCTGACACACCTTCGAGGCCAAATCAGGAATCTGTGCTTAATGGTTCTTTTTCAGAACTTTTTGCTAAATTTCTGGAAACAGAATCTCATCTATCTGTTCCACCACCAAAGCTTTCTGTCCAAGATATGAAACCCCTAGATTCACCAGGAAGTAGAAAACTAGATACAGACATGCTAGGAAGTTTTAAAGATACAACTGAATCCAGGTATGGGAGGAGAGCGTATGTACATTCATTCTTGGCTCCCTGCTCTCTGCAGCTTTGACTTTTAGTAACCTGGCTGGACTGGGACCTGGTGGCCCTGGCGTCTTCCTTTGAAACCCATCTCAGATGTTTGGCCATGTTTTCCAGACCCCTTTCTCTCACCAGATTCAAAAATCTAGTTGAAATAGATTAATGACTTGAATTTAAGACTGAAAACTCTAAAACTACTAGAAAAAAAGATTGGAAAATGCTCCAGGACCTTGGTTTGGGCAAAGACTATTTTCGGATAAGACCTCGAAAGCACAGGCAGGCAAAGCAAAACAGAGAAATGGGATTACATCAATGTAAGAAGCTTCTGCACAGCAAAGGAAGCAACCAACAATAAGAAGAGACAACCCACAGAATGAGCAAAAATATTTCCAAACTATACATCTGATTAGGGACTGATAACCAAAATATATAAGGAGTTCCAACAACTCAATAGCAAAATAATAATAATTCAATTAGAAATAGTCAAAATATCTGAATAGACATTTCTCAGAAGACATATAAATGGCCAACATGATATGAGAAAAAAAAATACTCAAGATTACTAATCATCAGAAAAATGCAAATCAAAACCACAGTGGGATACTTTCTGAGCAGCAGGTAAGGACCTGGTGGGTGGGGGTGAACATTTGGGAGGTGCCCAGGAAGGTGGGGACATGGAAGGGGTCATTGCTCTTGAGGGAGGCACCAGGGCCTCCTCTGGGGTCTCCAGCCTGCCTGCCCTGATGGTGCCACCTGCAGGTCTCATCCAGGCTCAGGGCTGACTCACATTCACACTGGTGGGGCAATGGAGGGATGGTTACAGCAATATGAATGCTAGTTGAATGCAAGGCTGTAACATGAAGTGAAAACAGAATATGGAATTTCTTCACATATTCCTATACATATATAAAAACCTATTTGTTACTGGTCAATTTGGGACTCCACAGTTGGGGGTAGAGGAAGGGAGGAGTCCCATATTTCTGGGATTGAGACTGAGTCATTCAAGAAGGAAATGCCTGGGAGGGAGCTGTGGGCAGGTACCTGTGTAGGGTTTGGGCAGGAGGATTCCCTGGACATCTCTGGGCCCCACAGTGGAGTCTCCTCCATGCCTGCACTCTCCCTAATGCAGAGCTAACACTTTGTGTGGCATGGCCCACCTGCCTGTCACCCAATGGCTCCCAGCAACTCCCCACCTCTTGGTCTATAAGTTCTTATGTAATTCTCACCTCTTAGTGGATTGGGATTAGTTAATGGATTCTACCCAAGAGGATATGGCAAAAGTGATGAGATGTCACTTCCAAGATTGAGTTATGAAAGTCTGTGATTTCTGTATTGCTCCCTCTCCTCTTTCCCTTTCTCTCTCTCTGTCTCTCTCCCCACCCCTCACTGCAGGAAAGTTGAGGTATTATTAGTTGCCCTATGGAGAGACCCCGGCAGCAAAGAATCCATGAAAGGCCTGATCTACAGACAGAAAAACACTGAGACCCTCAGTCAAAACTGAAACCTCCTGATTTCTGGTGAGTGAGCTGGGAGGAAGATCCTTTCCAGCCTCCCTCAGTTGAGATCACAGCCCCAGCCTCCCAAGAGGCCTTGAGGCAGAGATACGCAGCTGAGCCATGCCAGAATCCAAAAACACACAAACTTTCAGATAATTACAATGCTTGTTGTTATAGCTATAAGTTTCAGTATTGTTGTCACCAGCAACAATTATTGTTACATAGGAGAGTCTTCCAGGCTCTGGGGTGTGGCCCTGCCCTCCTCCTTCCCTTCCCTCCTCTCCGCCCAGGCTCCCTCCAGCCACACTGGATGCCTTTCTCACCTCCTCTGTGGCCAAATTCATTTATGCCGCCAAGTCTCTGAGGAATAGTCCATCCCTCTGAGTACACTGTTCCCAGACTTGTGAGGGGGCTGCCTCCTCTTGTCTTTCTGGTCACAGCACAAATGTCACCTCATTGAGGCTTTTCACACCTGCACGCCTAGTGGCCCCAGCTCTCTGTCCCAGGACCTGCTTTGTGTCACTAGAGCACTTGCTATTCTCTCCCTCACTCATTCGCTTTCATGAAGTTGTCCATCTGTCTCCCTGTCCAGACCACAAGCGTTTTCAGGACAGGGACCATGTTGGTTACTTTCATCATTGTGCAAAGGCCTAATGTGGCCCCTGCATAGGGTGACAACTTGGGGCACAGTTGCTTTGAGTAAATGAGGTGATCTTGGACCCCTTCTTACCTCTGAGCAGCTCACACTGTGGAGAAGAATGCTGGTAATGAAGGGTGCATGTTGAGTCCCAGGAAGGGGACACAGCAAATGAGCCTCCATGGTGCCAGCTCCAGTTGCTCCAGCAGAACACAGTAGGCACTGTCTGCCCCTGGTGTCCCCTCACAGTCACTGCAGCACCAGGATGGGGGGTAGAGTAAACAAGGCACACTTTTGTTTGTGTGTCCTTACACAAACAAAAAGGTAGTGTCTCTCTGTGAACACTGCAGGGAAAGTGAGTGCGACCTACAGGCTCCAGGATGTTGGGAACGACCTCAGAAACCTCCCCTTCTCCCTGCTTGCCTCCACTGTTCTGGGGTGTCCAGTTCACTCCCAAGGCCTCCTCAGCCCAGCCAGGGCAATGACTCAGGCCCCACCCACAAATGAGACCGCGAGGCTCTCACACAGATAGTCTCGTCCCTGGACCTCAGAGATGTGGTCAATGCCGTGCCACATCCAGCACTACCCGGGCACTTAGTTCTACAAACCCACAGGCTGCTGTCTGCTCTGAAGGATCTCCAGGGAGTAGAAAACGTTTTCCAAGGGCCTAGCAGCACAGGGGGTAACTGATGGAAAACTAAAGCCAACACATACTTCTTCAAGCCTGTGGGACCTTTGAGGTCATCCAGGCCAAGTGCCCACATTTACAGGGGAGGTATTTGAGGCTTTTTCTCACGCAGCCCCCTCCACATTAAGTAGGGGTCATCCTAGTTCCAGGTACCAAGAGCTGTAAACTCAAAACCCCAGAATCTGTCATCTTGAGGCTACCTTGGGGATAGCCTAGCCCAGGAAGACTCTGGGAACCTTCAAGACCCCACTGCCAGCATCTATTGTATATATATGTTTGCTAAAGGGATATCTTTCTTTTGTCACCAAGAACAGAGAGATGGCAATAAAAGAGCACATGGAAGAACACTGCAGACCTCTGGAAGGTCCCATTTTGGGGACGCCTTAGAACTGCAGGGTGTGCATATTCCAGTTCATATAACCAGAAAGAATTTCCTCTTAAATATGCATTGTGTAACTCTTCCCTCTAAATTTACTCCCTTTGCTCTTGATGAAACCAGCCAAATATGCTGTAGTTTATTTAGTCTAGTTTCAAAACAGACAGAAAGAGCTGCGTGGAAGAATGTTGATCTTGTGAGTTCAACCTGCCTGGGAGCTGGCTGGGGACAGGACAGGACCTACGTGCTGAATGCTGGCCCTGCTGTTCTGTTGTTTTTATTTTTGTTGTTATTGTTAAATATAAAATACTACGGAGGTACAGATGTTTTTATTACATGGATAGCTTGTATAGGGCCTAAGTCAAGGCTTTCAGTGTGCCTGTCACCAGCATAGTGTTTATTGTACCCAAAAGGTAAATTTTTATCCCACATCCCTCCTCCAAGACCTACCCCCTTTGTGGTTTCCAAGATCCTATATATGTCTCTGTGCCTGTGCATACTCATAATTTAGCTCCCACTTATTAGTGACAACATACGATGTTTGGTTTTCCATTTTTGAGATACTTCACATAGAATGTTGGTCTCCAGTTCCATCCAAGTTGCTGCAAAAGACATTATCTCATTCTTTTTTATGGCTGAGTAGTGCTCCATAGTGTGCATATTCACCACATTTCCTTTATTCACTCATGATTGCATGGGCACTTAACGTTGGTTCCACATCTTTGCAATTGTGAATTGTGCTGTGCTAAACATTTTAGTACAGATGTCTTTTTTTTTTTTTTTTAATAAAATGACTTCCTTTTGTTTGGGTAGTTCCCCACCAGTGGGATTGCTGGGTCAAATGGCAGGTCTACATTTAGGTCTTTGGGGAATCTCCACACTGTTTTCCATAGGGATTGTACTAGTTTGCGATCTCTCTGAAAGTGTATGGCGATCCTTTCTCTGTGTATCCATGCCAGTATGTACTGTTGTCTGACTCTTTAATAATGGCCATTCTGATAGGGGTCATATGGTATCTCATTGTAGTTTTAAGGAATGTGCAATAAGAAACTATAATGTAGGCAATGGAATTCCATTCCTTTGCATTTCCCTGATAATTAGTGATGTTGGGCATTTTTTTTAAAGTTTGTAGCCCAGTTCTCTATCTTCTTTTGGAAAACTTCTGTTCATGTCTTTTGCCCACTTTTGTTTTTATTTATTCAGGATATTATGGAGATACAAACATTTTGGTTACATGTCATGCATTTGCACTGCCCAAGCCAGGGCTACAAGCATGTCCCTCCCCCATACAGTGCTTTCCACTTCCATTAGTTGTTGGTTTACCCTTCACCCTAACCAACCGCACCCCATGAGTATTGCTACCATGTGAACACCTTAGTGTTGGTTAGTTAGTACCAGTTTGATGGTGAGTACATGTTTTCCCATCCTTGTGATACCTCACTTCAAAGGATGGGCTCAATCTCTATCCAGGATAATATAATATAGGTGCTAGATCAGTGTTGATTTTTGTAGTTGAATAGTATTCCATGATATACATATACTACATTTTATTAATACACTCATAGATCGATGGGCACTTGGGTTGCCTCCACATCCTTGCAACTGTGAATTGTGCTCCCATAAACATCTGAGTGCAGATGGCTTTATTATAGAATGTCTTTTCTTTACTTTGAATAGATGGCTAGTAGTGGGATTGCTGGATAAAATGGTATTTTTATTTTAGCTCTTTGAGGTATCTTCAAATTACTTTCCACAGGGGTTGTACTAATTTGTAGTCCCACCAGTGGTGTAAGAGTGTTCCTATCTCTCCACATCCTCGTCAGTATTTGTTGTTTTGAGCCTTTTGATGAGGGTTTCCTCACTTTTTGATGGGATTGAATAATATAACTTGATTCTATCATTGTTTGATCTTGCATTTCTGAAGTGAATTATTTGTGGTCTTTTTATATACCTATACATTAATTTTATGTTCAATTCATAATTTATGTTGGCTTTTTTCAATTTTTGGTATAATGTAAGTAATATCCACAGAAAAGGTTTCCATGGCCTTTCTTTTTTCCTGTTTAATAAAATAGGTTTCAAAGAGAAATACCTGAACCTTAAAATTATGGGGAAAGGATCATTTAAAACAATTGGAATTTTTGGGTAATGATTCTAGATACTTAAAATTTATTTTTTTAAAGTTTCTAATTATCTTTTTACTTCATATTTGGTAGCCAATACTTTATAAATATAACTTTTCCTCTCAGTTTTCTAATTTATTATTTATTACCATACAGTTGTTTATATTTGTCTGTATGGGTTTAAAAACTCCATCACCAGTTTTCATACTGTCAATTATTAATAATATTTGAGTGTGTCTTTTCACATTTTTCTTAACATGGCATTGGATCTGTAATTTTATTATTAATTTTATCCTTATTTATTATATTCCATGTAATAATTATTCTATATTTCATTGCCTACATTATAGTTTCCTATTGCACATTCCTTGCATTTAGCCTATGCTTACTGTTGTGAATTCCAGAGACTGACATCTAGCACACATATTGTCAGGCATCTCCTATTCTGGGAATTGAGTTTTCAGCTGTGTTATTTCACCTAAATACTCTTGAATCAAACACAGTAAGCAACTTGGATATGGAGATCTCCATTGTCTTTTAGTCTAAACAATATCAATATTTATTAGTAATATGGCTTACTATTAGTTTTAATATTTAAAAAACTTTAATATACTATTTAGAAAATATTATAACCTAAAGGGTGCCAAAGATAACCTCTTTGAGTAAAATATTTTATATTTGTTAAAATATTTCTTGAGTTCAAATTATTTAAATTGATCCAAATAGCTGAAAAATGTGGTATAAAGCCCAGGTTCAATTTTTGTCAATTAAGTCAATTTTGTTTATTGTATGGTTGGAATTTTTGAATAATTAATAAATTTCATCTGTGTTATCTAATGATAACCACAAAGAGTTGGTTTAATTTTTCACTTTGGTGAAAGAATTGCCAAGTTTATTTTATAATACTCTCAAAAATTCTGCCTTGACTATTTCAAACCAGCAGTTCTCACTCTATAAAAATGGGACCATGACCTTCGTGCCCAGAGGCGTTGTCCTCAGCTCCTCCATGGTCAGGTTCCACCACAGGTTCACTTTCCAAAATTCAGGAGGTGGGATACATCCAGTCTCTCTCTTCAGAACAGGCTAATTTAGATCATTGCTTGACACAAAATAGTTCACTCTCAAAGGTTTCTAGAAAGCAGTTTCTTTCTTGTATGAGTCTCCTATTTATTAGCCGTCAATTAAATTCTCACTAAGACCGATTAACAAGATTCTTGTGCCCACTTTGCCCCAACCAGGTTTTTCTGTACATTTTTACCTGAAAATATTAGAAAAAATATACTACTCTCCTTCCACAAAAAAATTTACATATTTCAAATGACTAACTTTCTTTTTGTGATTTGAGGTAAAATGACAAAACCTGGTCTTTGATATCATGCAGTGTCTGATACATTATTTCCCTCAAGCTCTGTCCTGGACCACTTGCTGTGGAGTTACTGCTTTTTCTTCCCACTTGTATGATAGGATAATACCCATTGTTGCCATTTTGTTAAGCCCTTATTATGCTTCTGTGCCCAGATAATTTCAGGGCATTTTAAATTAATTAGTTTAAAGTCACACACTCTTATAAGCTCCCTTATTCCCCAATTTGTTGAGGTCCAGTTTTAAAATAGTTCTTACCTTAAAGCTTTAGCACTGAAGTAATTAATGAAATGGAATTTATGAAAGCATTTTCAATATTCAATCTGTACCTACTGTTCTTGCCATGTGATAAGTCCTATGAGGGCAGGGTCTGGGTCTGGGGTTCACACACTCTCTCCTATGTGAGTGATCATAGTGGTGGTTAAACCTCTGCAAGAAAAAAATAAATGACTGCACAGTGCATAGTGAATCATGACCAACCACCTAAAATTTAGAGGCATCGCATTAGTTTAGAGAATTTTCTATTTCTTCGACAGCAGGCAGAGTGGATTTTGGGTATCCTGGGGTCACGGCCCATGAGAATGAAGGGGCTGACTGTAGGAAAACAAGCAGCCATTAGTGCAGTGGTGTTCACCAGACACAAAGCTGGATTAGGAAAACTACTCAACAGAAATGTAAAGACAGAGGAGAGGGTGTAAAATGACACAAAGGTGCTCACTAGGATAAGGATGCTTTGGGTGACTCTGGACTCAGGGGAGGATCTGGGGGAGAGGTTGGTGCTATGAATGTGTTGCACCTGCTGCTTGTGCCTGCGCAGGATGCAAACCATGGAGCCACTGGCCCAGGTCATGAGTCCCAAACACAAAACATCATAGGATGATAACAATATAACAGGTAGGAATATAAAAATGATGCTGTGCATATATATAACAGAACAGTATCCCAAATCCTTTTCCTTTGTGTTGTTTTTCCTATTCTGGTGGCCAGTCATAATCTGAAGCATAATGGTATTTACCAGTAGGCTCAGGATCCAGCACAGGATACTGAGAGGCCTAATGTATTGAGGAGCTTGTAGTTTCAGCTCTGCCCACCTGGAGCCTGTGGGGCTGATGGTGATGGCCTGGAAGACACTCAAGAGACAGGTGGTGCCAAGGCACACACCCCTGCCCACTCTGTGAACATAGAAAAGAAGTTTGCACTCAACATCATTCAGGAAAAGTGTCCTCCCAAAAGCAGCCACTGTCTGTGGGACTCCTTTGGAGAGTATGACCAAGGAGTTGGCTATAGTCAGCTGCTTGAGAACCAAATCTGTGGACCTTAATGTGCAGCTGGTGCAATAAAGAAAACAGTAATGATAAAGAAGAAAAAAATTCCCCAGGAGTCCAACTGTGGTCTGCAATAAAAAGATCATTCCTATTGCCACATCCTCGGAGGCCATTTGTCATTTTCTGGTGACTGATAATCCCGTTCAGAGTGAGGGACTCCTGCATAGAAACATGAGGTCTGTTTTGTTAACAACTAAAACTCACTATTGAACACTTACCATTATTTTCAACTAATAACTTTCTTAATTCTGTTTTCCTTTCAGTAAGAGTTTTGCTATTGTATGAAATTATAATTCTATATATTCTACCTATCTAATCTAGAAAATCTCCCCACTATAAGAGCACTATATGAGTGTGTTACATACATCTTTTGCAACTCTTGCAGTGCTCTATTATTCCCATTGTACAGGGGAGAAGATCTTAGGCATGGGAAGGCTAAATGGCATTTCTCTAGTAAACTCCTTGTTGAGAGGAGTGTCAGAAGTTGACAGTTTACTTAATCACTGTGCTGTCTCAAATCAGACATGTATACATTTTTTTCAATCATCCACGATTTTCTTCATATTTTTGCTTTTCCTATTATTTTTAAAAGAATTATCATGTGCCCTTTTCCCCCAGTTTTGATTGTGATAATTTTCTATTGAAATACATTTATTTATTTCATAGGCTTATATAATCTATTGTATTTCAGAGATCCAAGTAGAATATAAGTGCACTGATTTTCCTACATAATCTTACAACGATAATCATACAAGATTCAGTGGAATTTGTTGAATGTACAAATGATTCCATGTTGGTTTTAAAAGAGGAGACTCTTTAAGAAGGGGCACAGATGGGAATGGTTGTGTGCTGAGCAAGGGGACATGAGACTAAGAAGGAGATACAGAATTTCAGAGGACAAGCTATTAATAAATTACCTATAATGTGTACATAAAATTAGTATTTGTTTATGCAAAGGTATGAAATAACATTGCTTAAATGTCAGAATGGTTAAATATATTAAAACATAAGTGCATTATGTAAAAGGAAAATTGGAGCTAGGAAAAATTATTCTCTTAATCAATTTAAATAGTAGCAGCCTGATTATTAAGCCTGGGAATTTCATTGGAAATTTTTTGAACAACAGAAAATATCATAAACAATTCAGTTCTTTAAAAAACTGAAATCATAATTTTTTAAAAAACAAAAAGCTAAGGTAAGGTACCTACCTTTCCCGTTGACTTCGTGAAGAAAAACAGTCATATGCCACAATGATGGACAACATGTGTTCTCTGTCACCACAAAGTTACGGTCTCCATTAGGAATATTAATATCCCTAGAATTGGCAAAACCCCATATTTACTATTTCTAGACAGAATAAAGTAATTGAATCAGCCATATCTTATCCATTATCACAGCCATGAAGGCATTGTAGAAACACCTCTATCCTTCCTAGAAATGGTGTCCCTGACTCCTATAGGGAATGTAGAGCATCTGGGAAATTAATTCTGAAATTATACTAGAAAACCTCAAAAAATCCAGGAATCTATGCCTTTATCAAAATCAACAATGATGAACAATGAGGATTACATTAAATTAAATTAGAAACAGTTAGGGACTGGTCTATGGTTTTGACCTGTATCCTTTCCATAAGTTCAACCCATAACTCAGTCATTTCCTCCTCTTTGCATGAATCTTGTACTGGCTCAGTTTCCAGCCTTAAAGAATCCCTTTTTCAGACTAGAACACTTACCCCAGCTCCTAATACACTCACTTCCCTCGCAGACTATGCCTCACAGACCAAAATATAAAATACTCCCCTGAGTTTCTTCCAGTGCTGATGGGCTCAGGCGTCACAATCAGGTCAGCACAGCCAGTGAGTGTGTGGGAGGGGGCAGGCAGGTCTGAGAGATATGCTTTGTGATCCTGTGACCTCACCTCCCCACAGGGCTGCAATTATCATTTCACCTCTAGTAATGGTGACACTGCACAATGGGGAGCTAATCATATTTTGAAAAACTTTGTCCCAGTTGCCCGGTTCCAAAAACAATGATGCCTTTCTAGTGAGCATCTCTGGGGAGATGAGTGTGTTTGGGAAAGGCCCTTCATTTCCATTTCCATGATCCCTGAGGCAGACGGGCTCCCCTGGAGAAATGACAAATGATGAGGTCTGAGACATGAGAGGCTGACAGCAAAGCACATGTGTCTTCCTGGATTCTGTGCTTCCCTGAGATGTTCCCATGGGGAAAATCTATTTTTACATTAATCCTCAAGATTCTAAGCTAGATGTTATTATTTAATTATGGCTAGAGAAATGGAATCATACAAAAAATTTGAGAAGGATTTGTCAACAGGTTACAGTGCAAACAATGTGTTGTACTATAGCAACTTCTTTGCACTGTGAGAACTTGAAATAAAATATTGATATGAAAAATAGGGACAAATTTGTGCAAATCAATGCAAATTAACATGAATATGTAGATGATATATTCTGGTAATGTATACTTTTTCAGCATTTACTCCCATGGGGATAGGGATTCTAAACTGTTTAATATTATAGAATAAAAAGACACTTTTATCAAAGATTCCCTCATGTGCTTAACCCCAAAAATTGATGTAATCCATGGAGAACTTCTGTTAATGAACTAATTGATAAAATGATGCTACCAAACTATTTAAGAGATTTAAAGTTTTCAAATCTTCCGAATAGTTTTTAGGATGTGTGCACAAGGGTAATGTGGGAAGTTTGCCTGAATTGACCCATACAGGATATTACAGACATATGGGAAATGTGAATGTAGATTTGAAGACTTTATGTTCACATGAATATGCGCAAAGATGTTTATGGTAGTTTTGTTCACAATTCCAAACTTAGAAGCAGCAAATACGTCCTTCAGTAGATAAATGAATAAACTATGGTACTTAAGGTATGAAATACTATTCACATTTAAAAGATAGAAGCTTACCAAGCCATGAAAAGACAGGGATGAAACTGAAGTGCATAGTAATAAGTTAAAGAAACCAATCTGAAAAGGCTATATTCTGTATGATTCCAGCCATTTGACATTCTGTAGAAGAGAAAATTGTGAAGACAGTAAGACACTCAGTGGCCAGAGATTTATGGGGAGTGAGAGATACATAGTCATAGAACATTTTTAGGGCCCTAAACTACTCTCTCTGACTCTGTAATGGTAGACACATGGCCTCACTCATTTGTCCAGACCTTTAGAATGTACAACTGCAAACATCAATGCTATGTCTACTGTTGACTTTAGGTGACAATGATGTATCAATTTAGAATCATCAGTTGTAACAAATGCGCCACTCTGACAGGAAATGTCGCTAATGGGGGAGCATGTGTGGGAGTGTCAACCTAAATGACAAACAGAGATAGGATCTCCAAAAGAAAAGATATTTATTTGAAAATAAAGCCTTGCAATGGGAATATGTGTGTCATAGTAAACTATGTGCATATTCAGAGAGGTAAAAAATGACAAGTATTTTTAAAGAAAAAATGAGGAGGATTACACAATTGTTTTAAAATTATATCTTCGGGTTCAAGGACCAATAACAAAAGTGATACCGGTTTGAGGTTGGAGAGCCAGTTGGTAGGCAAATGTCCTTGTAGAAATTTTTTTGGTGTAAATTTGTGATGGCCTTTGCTCAAGGTTGTGGTATTTGCAGTCTTCTGTCACAGTTTTTGTTATTCAGGCATACAAGCATAAGAACCTCTTTTCTTGGCCTTCCCCACCTCTAATTGTCAGGGTTTTCTTAACAGTAGTGACTCTGTTTTAACTCTGATCACTTTCACATGTCCCTCTTTTGATCAACATCTTTCTCCAAAAACATCACTGATTAATCACCCAGTAGTTAGGTTTTGTTTTCCCTAAATGCCAGGTTGGACCTGTCCTTGTTGCATGTCTTGGCTTACATGTGGGGAGGGGTGGGATTGACTACTAGGATTCAATGTAAAATTCTTTTAACCGCATTTGAGAAACCAGGGAGGTTTGAACAGAGTGGCTCTCAGGCTTAGTCTACCTAGAGCCCATTATCAAATTGAATTTTGTCTGTTCCATAGTCATTTGTTATCACATCAAATTGCAGGACTAGCATTTTATAGTTAGGAGTTGTACTTCTGCAAAAAAAGAAAAAAAAAAACCAACAAGATGTAACAGATACAAAGTTTAAAAATGGAAAATACAACATAAATTTAATAGTAATATGACAAGTCCAGTGTGTATGATGATTTTGAGTCATAGACCTAGACTTAAAACCACTGGAATAAATCAAATGGCCAATAGATGAGGCCTATTGTAATTATGTGGCCTGCTTTCTTATTTTGTGCACGTACTTTTCAATACTTCACGGAGGGAGTTATCTAGGTACAGCATGTAGTATCAGCAAAACACATTTTCTTTTTCTATCAATGTATATTAAAGAATTTCATAGATTAGGTTTTCCTGAGTTATCAGGAGAAGCTATCTATTGTGAAAATTTAATTATAGTGTTATCCTGTCAGGTGAAAAAGGCAGAATTTAGAGGGGCAAAATTCTTATGATGTGGAGTCTTATTCAGATGTCTTCGGAAAAGCTATCTGGAGCATAAAAACATCTCCTCCTGATTTGTAGCTTCAGTGCGTCTAATTATGTCTGGCAGTTTGGTGAAATTATCGTGTGACCCATACATCAGGCATGAGGCTTGCTCCTTAAAATTTGTCTAGTTTCAGGATATAAGGGCTTTAGGAAAAGAGCTGGTTTTGTTTTACAGTTGGAGAGTTGTAGCAAAATATTGAAGAAAATTAGAAGAATTTAGGATCCAGTACAGTCTACCTGTAGATAACAAGAACTTGAAGAGTACATATGGCTACAATCTAATAACAGGTGTTTATAGATTTTCTTTATCTCTTAATTGATTATATAGATTAAAAGAAAAACTTCTTGAGGCTTTAGTAAAGTTTACACTTCCTCAAATGCTCCCCCATTAGCAACATTTCCTGTGAGAGTGGTGCATTTGTTACAACTGATGATTCTACATTGACACATCATTGTCACCCACAGTCAATAGTAGACATTAGTGTTGACATTTGCAGTTGTCCGTTCTATGGGTTTGGACAAATGAGTGAGGCCATGTGTCTACCATTATAGAGTCATAGAGAGTAGTTTTAGTGCCCTAAAAATGATCTGTGGCTATGTATCTCTCACTCCCCATAAATATCTGGCCACTGATCCTTTTACTGTCTTCATGGTTTTGTCTTCTACAGAATGTCAAATAGCTGGAATCATACAGAATATAGCATTTTCAGATTGGTTTCTTTCACTTAGTACTATGCACTTCAGTTTCATTCATGTCTTTTCATGGCTTGGTAAGCTCATACCTTTTTAATGCTGAACAATATTTCATACTTAGAAGTACTACAGTTTATCCATTTATCTACTAAAGGATGTTTTTGCTGCTTCCAAGTTTGGGAATTATGAACAAAACTACCATAAACATCTTTGTGCAGATTTGTGTGGACATAAAGCCTTCGAATTCTCTGGGTAAATACCAAGTACCATGATCACTAGATCTTAATAGAATAGTATATTTGATTTTGCAATTGGACAAACTATCTTCCAAACTATCTGTACCATTTTGCATTCTCACCAGTATTTATGAGAGTTCTTTTTCTTTCATATCCTAGCCAGGATTTGGTGTTGTGTCAGTGTTTTGGATTTTGGCCTTTATAACAAGTTTGTAGTATTATTTTATTCTTACTTCCTTTTTACTTATGGAATATGATTTGGAGCATCATTTTACATGCTTATTTGTCATTTGTATGTCTTTTTTTTGTGAGATGTCAGTTCAGGTGTTTGGCCCTTTATTATTTCTATATTTTTATTTGGGTTATTGATTCCCCATTGTTTTAAGAGTTATTCATGTATCTTGGATAAGTCATTTAGCAGACATGTCTCTTGCAAATATTTCCTCTATGTCTGTGTCTTCTGTTTTCCTTTTTTAAAAGTATCTTTCAAAGAGCAGAAATGTTTAATTTTAGTAAAATTTAGGTCATGAGTTACTACTTTTATGAATTGAAGCTTTGGTGTTGTATCTAAAAAGTCATTGCTAAACTCAAGGTCATCTAGATTTTCTTCTGTTATCTTCTAGGCATTCTATAGCTTTGCAGTTTACAATTATGATCCATTTTGTGTGAGCATTTGTGAGGATTCAGTGTCTATGGTTTATATTTTTGTATGTGCATGCCCACTTCTTCTAGTACCATTTTTTGAAAAGGCTATTTTTTGCTGCATTGTATTGTGTTTACTCCTTTGTCAAAATCTATTGACTATATTATGTAATCCTACATCTGGGCTCTCTATCTTTTTCCTTTGGTTGATTTGTCTGTTCTTTAACCAATACCACACTGTTTACTGTAGCTTTAAAGAAATTCTTGAAGCAAAGTAGTGTCTCAGTGTTTTAACTTTGTTCTTCTATAATACTATGTTAGCTATTCTATGTCTTTTCGTCTTTGTATAAACTTTAGAATCAGTTTCTCAATATCCAGAAAATAACTTGCTGGATTTTTTTTATTCTGCCAATGCAGTCGTAAAAGATCAGGTTTATTATCTTTTAATGGAGGGAGGGGTCCGTGAAGGCAAAAGGCCCATGAAGGCCGTAAAGCAGCCCTGGAGAGCTCCTGCATGGTGGACTCTCTAGCAGGTTTTGAAATGTAAATCCAGGTATGGTTCTGCTTGGATGAAGTCTTTCTTGAGAGTAGGCAAACATTGGTCACCCTTTTTTCAGTTATCCCAACATCATTCAGAGGAGGTGGCAATGGTTGCTTCATCTGGTGAGATTCCAGGCAGAGGGAGCCCTGCCCTGAGATTCTGGAAGAGCTGGATTCAGATCGCATCTGTCACTGCAGCGATACAGCCCTGGATGTATCACACTGAAGCTTGGTTACTGCCATGTAAGAAGGCAGTAGGACTAGGGCATCCCTCTCTAGCTCCTTCACTGAATGGTTCTCAGATTCCTCAGTAGAATGGCTAAACCAGAGTGGGATTTCCTGATAGAGATATGACCTTCCTAGAGTAGCTCTAAAATTCTCCATGATGCAGTGGGAAAAGCATGGTGTAGGGCTGGAGACTTATGTTCCAAAGGAGGATCAGCTTTTAGCTAAAAGTATAACTGTAGGCAAATTGTAGTAACTTCTCCAAGTCTGTTTTCTTTTCTTTTTTTATTTAATTATCACAATGGGGGTATAGTCATTATAAAAAATAATCAAGCAAATATGTTTTCTATAACAAACATTGTGTGTACATAGCCTTAAGATTAAGGATACATAATATCTTCAAATAACAATATCTTTTTTTTTTTCTAACTTTAAGCCTTTGGACAAATAACAATATCTTAAGGGAACTTCTTGACACATTTCTGTCATAACAAAATACTACTAAGTAAGTATAAATATGACAAAAAAGGACTTTAACCCTCATTTGCTTAATGTTTACATTCTTTTGTTGTTGTTACATTTTATATCTTTGCCTCTCCCTAGCAAGGGTTAGAGGCATGCCCCTCCCCTCCACAGTGCTCACTGCATCCCTCAGTTGTGAGTCTATCCCCCAGCCCCCTGATCCCTGGAGAACACCACCGCCATGTGAGCACCATAGTGTTAATCAGTCAGTACCAATTTGATGGCGAGTCCATGTGGAGCCCATTCTTCCGATCTTGTGTCACCTCACTTTGGATAATGGGCTCAGGAATTCAAGTCTCAGTTTTCTGATCTGTCAAATGTGAGGGTTAGACTGCATCAGTGATTCTGAAAGTGTGATCCCAAACCTGCAGCATCAGCATCACCTGGAAACTTGTTAGAAATACAAATTCTCTGGCCTCTACCCAGTCCTACTGAATCAGAAACTCTGGGGCTGGGGAGTGGCAATCTGTGGTCTAACAGGAATGTTCTGATGTCACTAAAGCCTGAGAACCAATGGACTAGGTGCTCCCTAAGGCCCTTCACAGCTCCATGATTATGATTCCAAATATGGTGCAATTGTGCCTTCATAGTCACAGTGTTTAAAGTATATCCACATGTTAGGAATAAACTGCACAGATAAGCTTGCTAATTTCTGGGGGTTAGAATTCTTTTCTTCCTTAATATTTAGGATCTTTATTAAAGAATTGTGAGAAGTTGGGGCGAAGGTCATCCAGTGCTCAGATTTCTCTAAATATCCTGTGTGTAGCACTGGTTCTTTAAATCTGGGAGATCACTACGTAAACATGAAACATTTTTATCCATGCATGACAGCCTTAAAACAGGTAACTCCCTTCATTTCCCTAAAAATTGCCTTTCCAATTAAATGAAAGGCAAAGAAAAGAGAAATAACCAAAAAGGCATTGAGAATTCAGTGATGTGTAAGGATACAATTAATGGAAGCAGGGGAAAAATTGTCTTCTGCCTGGTAAAGCAACACAAAGGACTACACCTAGCCAACAACCACATGTAAAGCAAATGCCTGGACCAGTGCACATTTAGCATCAGGGTGTGTATGTTTGTTTAATGATGTCTCCACAGTCTATAGTATTACTATATAATAGCACTTGTCAGCAAGATTCTATACAAGGGTTTCTTGTGCTTTATTTTAATGCTTTTAGTGGTTGTGTCTTCTGGGGTTGTTCTTGTTTAATATTAGAATTACTGTTTACATTTGCAGCAATGTTTTTCTGCCTACTTCCCATTTTATATTCTTTGGCAGGGTGGGGGAGATAAGGGGATAGGAAAGAGAATTAAAAAGACCATCAATGTTTCTTTTATCTTCAGAGGCATAAGACACTTGGGAAAAAACAAAGTTTTTTGTTTGTTGTTTTGACAAATGGAACTTAATCATGTAGCATGTGCTCAGACCTCATCATTTTGTGATTTCTCCAGGGGAGCCCTGTCTGCCTCCCTCAGGGATGGCATCCCTGAGGATGCCTCAGGGATCATGGAAAACAAGAGCCTCTCCCAGACACTCTCCCAGAGATGCTCACTAGAAACTCACCATTGTTGTTGGTAATTAGTAACTGGGACAAAGTTTATCAAGTATTATTAGCTCCTCGATGTGCACTGCCACTGTTACTACAGGTGAAATGATAATTAATTGTAGCTCTGTGGGAAGGTGAGGTCACAGGATCACAAAGCATATCTCTCAGACCTGCCTGCCCCCTCCCACACACTCACTGGCTGTGCTGACCTGATTGTGATCCCTGAGCCCATCAGCAGTGGAAGAAACTCAGGGAAGTATTTTATATTTTGGTCTGTGAGGCATAGTCTGCAAGAGAATCAAGACTATTAGAAGCTGGGGTAAGTGTTCTTATCTGAAAAAGGGATTCTTTAAGGCTGGAAACTGAGCCAGTGCAACATTCATGCAAGGAAGAGGAAATAATGATTGAGTTATGGGTTGAACTTGTGGAAAAGGATGGAGGTCATCCCATGAACCAGTCCCTAACTGTTTCTAATTTAATGTAATCCTCACTGTTCTTCATTGTTGATTCTGATAAAGTCATAGATTCTTGGAGGATTTTTTTTAAGTTCTGTAGTATAATTTGGGAATTAATTTCCGAGACGGTCTACCTTCCCTCCAGGAGTGAGGGAGGACACCATTTCTAGGATGGGTAGAGGTGTTTCTACAATACCTTCATGGCTGTGATAATATATAAGGTATGGCTGATTGAATTACTTTATTCTGTTTAGAAATAGTAAATATGGGTTTTTTGCCAACTCGAGGCATATTAATATGCTTAATGGAGACCATAACTTTGTGGCAACAGAGAACATCTCTTGAACAATCATTGTGGTATATGACTGTTTTTCTTCATGAAGTCAACAGGAAAGGTAAATTAACCTTAGTTTTTTGTATTTTTAAGGAGTTATGATTTCAGTTGTTTACAGATTTGAATTATATATAATATTTTCTGTTGTTCAATACATTTCCAATGCCATTCCCATGCTTAATAATTAGGCTACTACTATTTAAATTGATTAAGAGAATAATTTTTCCTAGCTCCAACTTTCCTTTTGCATAATGAACTTATGCTTTACTATATTTAACCATTCTGACACTGAAGTGATTTTATTTCATACCTTTGCATTCACAAATATTAATTTTCTGTATACGTTGCAGGTAATTTATTAATAGCTTGTCCTCTGCAGTATTTTATCTCCTACTTATGTCTCATGTCCCCTTGCTCAGCACACGGTCATTTCCATCTGTGCTCCTTTTTGAATAAGATGAAGAAGAGTCTTTTATTTTAAAACCAACATGGAATCATTTGTGCATTCAGTAAATTCCACTGGATGTTGTATTATTATCATTGTAAGATTATATAGGAAAAATCAGTGCACTTATATTCTACTTGGATCTCTGAAACACAATAGATTATATAAGCCTATGAAATAAATAAATGTATTTCAATAAAAAATGATCACAATCAAAATTGGGGGGAAAGGGCACATGATAATTCTTTTAAAAACAGGATAAGCAAAAATATTAAGAAAATATGTGGATGATTTAAATATATATATGTCTGAATTAAGACAGCACAGTGATTAAAGTATACTGCCAACTTCTGACACTGTGTCTTAACAAGGAGTTTACTTGAGAAACATCATTTAGCATTACCGTGCTTAAGATCCATTCTCTTGTAAAATGGGAATAATAAAGCATTGCATAGAGCTGTAAAAGATGTATTCAACACATTAATATAGGATCTTGTAGTGGGGAGATTTTCTATACATATAGAAAATACCTATGTAATGATTATGTGTGTGTATATATATATATAATTTCAAAAACTAGCAAAACTCTTACTGAAAGGAAAATGGAATTTATTAAGAATATTATGAGTTGAAAATAATAGTAGGTGTCCAATAGAAAATTTTAGTTGTCACCAAATAAAGCAGACCTCATGTTTCCACACAGGATTCTCTCATTCTGAATGGGATTTTCAGTCTCCAGAAAATGACAAGTGGCCCCCAGGGATGTGGCAATAGGAATGATCTTTTTATTGCAGACCACAGTTGGACTCTTAGGGAATTTCTTCCTTCTATACCATTACAGTTTCCTTTATTACAACCAGAGGCACTTTAAGATCCACAGGTGTGGTTCTCAAGCACCTGACTGTAGCCAAATCCTTGGTCATATTCTCCAGAGGAGCCCCACAGACAGTAATCACTTTTGGGTTGCAATAGTTCCTGAACGATTTTGGTTGCAAACTTGTTTTCTATGCTCACAGAGTGGGCAGGGGTGTGTGCATGGGCACCACCTGTCTCTTGAGTGTCTTCCAGGCCGTCACCATCAGCCCCACAGGCTCCAGGTGGGCAGAGCTGAAACCACAGGCTTCTCAATACATTGGGCCCCTCAGTATCCTGTGCTGGATCCTGAACCTGTTGGCAAATACCATTATTCTTCAGAATGTGACTGGCCAGCAGAACAGGACAAACAACACAAAGGAAAAGGATTTGGGGTACTGTTCTGCAGTAGATTTTGACAACAGCATTGTAAGATTCCTACATTTTTTGTTGTTATCATCCTATGATGTTTTGTGTTTGGGACTCATGACCTGGGCCAGTGGCTCCATGGTTTGCATCCTGCGCAGGCACAAGCAGCAGGTGCAACACATTCATAGCACCAACCTCTCCCCCAGATCCTCCCCTGAGTCCAGAGTCACCCAAAGCATCCTTGTCCTAGTGAGCACCTTTGTGTCATTTTACACCCTCTCCTCTGTCTTTACATTATTGTTGGCTATTTTTCCTAATCCCGCCTTGTGGCTCATGAACACCTCTGCACTCATGGCTGCTTGTTTTCCTACAGTCAGCCCCTTCATTCTCATGGGCCGTGACCCCAGGATACCCAAGATCCACTCTGCCTGCTGTTGAAGAAATAGAAAATTCTCTAAGCTAACACGATGCCTCTAAATTTTAGGTGGTTGGTCATGATTCACTATGCACTGTGCAGTCATTTATTTTTTTCTTGCAGAGGTTTAACCACCACTATGGTCAGTCACATAGGAGAGAGTGTGTGAACCCCAGACCCAGACCCTGCCCTAATAGGATTCATCACATGGTATGAATGGCAGGTACACAGTAAATATATTGAAACTGCTTTAATTCCTATTTTATTAATTACTTCAATGGAAATGCTTAAAGATAAGAATTATTTTAATACTGTACCTCTACTAACTTGGAGATTAAGGAAGCTTATAAGAGTGTGTGACTTTAAACCAATTAATTTAAAATGTCCTGAAATTAATTGGACACAGAAGCATAATAAGGGTTTAGGCAAATGGAAAAGGGTACTCTGTCATGAAAGTGGGAAGAAAAAGCAGTGACTCCACAGCAAGTGGTCCAGGATAGAGCTTGAGGGAAATAACGTATCAGACACTAGATGATATGAAAGACCAGGTTTTGTCATTTTACCTTAAATCCCAAAAAGAAAGTCATTTGAAATATGTAATTTTTTTTTTTTTTTTTTGTGGGAGGAAAGTAGCATATTTTTTCAAATATTTTCAGGTAAAAATGTACAGAAAAACGTGGGTGTGGTAAAGTGAGCACAAGAATCTTGTTAAAGAGGTCTTAGGGAGAATTTAATTGACAGTTAATATGAGACTCATAAAGGAAAGAAACTCGTCTTTGGAACCCTTTTAAGATAAACTATTTTGTGTCAAGCAGTGATCTAAATTAGCCTGTTGTGAAGAGAGAGATTGGATGTATCTATCCCACCTCCTGAACTTTGGAAAGTGAATCTGTGGTGAAACCTGACCATGGAGGAGCTGAGGACAAGGCCTCTGGGCACGAAGGTCACGGTCCCATGTTTATGGAGTGACAACTGCTGGCTTAAAGTCACAGGAGAATTTTTGAGAGAATTATAAGAAAAACTGAGCAATTCTTTCACCAAAGTGAAAAATTAAACCAACTCTTTGTGGTTATCATTAGATAACACAGATGAAATTAAATAAAATGACTTAATTAACAAGTATTATATTTAATTAACAAGTACTATACTTAATTAACAAGTATAGAACCTGGGCTTTATAGTACAGTTTGTAGCACATTTGGATCAATTTAAATAATTTGATCCAAAAAAAATGTTTTAACAAATATAAAATATTTTACTCAAAGAGGTTATTTTTGGTACCCTTTACGTTATAATATTTTGGAAATAGTATATAAAACTTTTTAAGTATTAAAACTAAAACTGGGCCATATTACTAATGAATATTGATATTGTTTAGACTAAAAGACAATGGAGATCTCCATAATCCAAGTTGCTTACTGTGTTTGATTCAAGAGTATTTAGGTGAAATAACATAGCTGAAAACTCAATTCCCAGAATAGGAGATGCCTGACAATGTGTGTGCTAGATGTCAGTCTCTGGAATTCACAACAGTAAGCTTAGGCTAAATGCAAGGAATTTGCAATAAGAAACTATAATGTAGGTGATGAAATTTAGAATAATTATTACATGGAATATAATAAATATGAATAAAATTAATAATAAAATATACAGAGTCAGTGGAATGTTAAGAAAAATGTGAAAAACACACAAATATTATTAATAATGAACAGTATGAAAACTGGCAATGGCGTTTTTAAACACCCAGAGACTAATATAAACAACTGTACAATAATAAATTAGAAAACAGAAAGAATAATATCTATAAAGTACTGGGTACTAAACATGAAGTAAAAAGATAATTAGAAACTAAAAAAAAATTTAAGTATCTGGAATCATTAACCAAAATTCTCCTTGTTTTAAATGATCCTTTCCCTGTATTTTTAGGATTATTTCTCTTTGAAATCTATTTTATTAAACAGGAAAAAAAAAGGCCAAGGAAAGTTTTTCTGTGGATATTACATGCATTATACTGAAACTAGAAAAAAGCCAATATAAATTATGAATTGAATATAAAATCAATGTATAAGTATATAAAATGGCCACAAATAATTCACTTCAGAAATGCAGGATCAAACAATGATAGAATCAAATCATATTATTCAATCCCATCAAAAAGTGGGCAAATCCTTATCAAAAATTCCCAAAACAACAAATGTTGGCATAGTTGTGTAGAGAGATTGGAACACTCTTACACTGCTGCTGGGACTGCAAAATACTACAACCCCTTTGGAAAGTAATTTGGAGATTCCTCAAAGAGCTAAAAATAGAAATACCATTTGATCCAGTAATCCCACTACTAGGCATCTATCCAAAGGAAAAAAAAGACATTCTATAATAAAGACATCTACACTCGAAAGTTTTTGGCAGCACAATTCACAATTGCAAGGATGTGGAGGCAACCCAAGTGCCCATCAATACATGAATGGATTAATAAAATGTGGTATATATGTGTCATGGAATACTGCTTAACTACAAAAAAACAATGATAATCTAGCACCTCTTATATTGTCCTGGATAGAGAATCAGCCGATCCTTCAAAGTAGGGTAACACAAGGATCGGAAAACATGCACCACATGTATTCACCATCAAGCTGGTACTAACACTAAGATGTTCACATAGTGGTAATACTTGTGGTGCCTGGTTGCTAGGGGTTGAGAGTAAACTCACAACTCATGGAAGTGGAATGCACTGTATGGGGGAAGGGACATACTTGTAGCCCTGGCTTGGGCAGGGTAAATGCATGACATTTTATCCAAAATGTTTGTACCCCTATAATATCCTAAATAAATAAAAAAAATGGGTAAAAGACATGAACAGACGTTTTTAAAACAAATGGGCTACACAAATGTAAAAATAGTTAAAATCACTAATTATCAGAGAAATGCAAATTAAAACTGCAGTGAGATACCATATGACCACTAGCAGAATGGCCATTACTTAAAGTCAGACTATAGTAGATGCTGGCGTGGAAGCAGAGAGAAAGGATCACCATACTCTCTCAGTGAAATTGTAAACTTGTACAACCCTATGAAAAACAGTGTGACGATTCCTCAAAGAACTCAATGTAGACCTACCATTTGACCCAGCAATCCCACTGCTAGGGATATACCCAAACAAAAGAAGTCATTTTATTAAAAAAAAAAAAAAGACACTAGTACTAAAATGTTTATCACAGCACAATTCACAATTACAAAGATGTGGAACCAGCCTAGGCACCCATGCAATCATGAGTGGATAAAAGAAATGTGGTGAATATGCACACTATGGAGCACTACTCAGCCAATCAGATAGCATCTTTTGCAGCAACTTGGATAGAACCGGAGACCATTATTCTACCATGTTTCTTTGAAAGTAATATAGGATCTTATATTTATTTTTCCTCAAGAAGACACCCTAGGGCTTATTTTCAGGGGATGTGTTATTTTTTTTTAAAGTATGGTACAACAATCTACATTTATTCAAATATAGTTAAGTCGTATTCATCTGGAACATCATAACTCTCCAAACCCTGAATTCCATCCTGAATTTCTTGTGACTCTTATTTCCTTTAGAACCATTGGCCCCAGTGTCCCATGTTGAGCAATAGAGCTCTCAGGGGGCAGATGAGAAGGGCTGCTCATCTTCTTTACCACTCCATGATGAAATGCATGGGTTGTGCAGATGTGCTGCACAGCCACGCCCATCACTAGGTCTTATTTTCGTGGTAGGGCTTCTATTGCGCAAATGCTTGGAAATCCTGCTAGGGCTTATTTTATGGGTAGGTCTTATTTTCGGGGAAACACGGTATGTGAAGAATCTCAAAAATGGAAAACCAAAGACCATGTGTTCTCACTAATAAGTGGGAATTAAATCATGGGTACACACAGGCACAGACAGATATATAGGATCTGAAACCAAAAAGAGGGTAGTCTGGGGTGGGAATGTGGGATAAAATCTTACATTCTGGGTACGATAAACAATATTCTGGTGACAGACACACTAAATCCCCTGACTTAAGCACTATACAAGCTATCCATGCAATAAAAATGTCTTTATCTCTTTAGTATTTTGTGATTTAAAATAAATAAATAAACAAAAACAGGAGAATCACAGCAGGGCCAGCCTTCAGCACGCAATGCAGGTCCTGTCCTGTCCCCAGCCAGCCCCCATGCAGGTTAAACTTACAAGATCAACATTCTTCCAGGCAGCTCATCCTTTCTGTCAGATCCTTCTTATTTAAGCTGGTTTCATCCAGAGCAAAGGGAGTAAATTTGGAAGGAAGAGCTACACAATGCATATTTAAGAGGAAATTCTTTCTGATTATACAAAATGGAATATGAACACCCTGTAGTTCTAAAGTGTCCCCAAAATGGGACCTTCACAAGTCTGCAGTGTTCTTCTATATGCTCTTTTACTGCCATCTCTCTGTTCTTGGTGATAAAATAAAAATATCCATTTAGCAAACTTATACAATAGATGCTGGGGGTTGGGGTCCCCAAGGTTCTCAGAGTCTTCCTGGGCTGGGACATCCCCAGGGTAGCTTCAAGATGACAGCTTCTGGGGTTTTGAGTTTACAGCTCTTGGTACCTGGAACTAGGATGACCCCTACTTAATGTGGGGGGGCTGCATGGGAAAAAGCCTCTAATACCTCCCTTGTAAATTTGGGCACTTGGCCTGGGGACCTCAGAGGTCCCAAAGGCATGGAGAAGTATCTGTTGGACTTAGTTCCTCATCAGTTACCCACTGTGCTCCCAGGTCCTTGGAAAACGGTTTCTACTCCCTGGAGATCCTTCAGAGCAGGCAGCAGCCTGTGGGTTTGTAGAACTAAGTGCACGGGTAGTGCAGAATGTGGCACGACATTGGACCACATCTCTGAGGTCCAGAGACAATACTGTCCCTATCAGAGCCTCGGGGTCCTCATTTGTGAGTGGGGCCTGAGTCATTGCCTGAGTTGAGCAGGGGTGAGGAGGCCTTGGGAGTGAACTGGACACTACAGAACAGTGGAGGCAAGCAGGGAGAAGGGGAGGCTTCTGAAGTGGTTCCCAACATCCTGGAGCCTATAGGTCGCACTCACTTTCCCTGCAGTGTTCACAGAGAGACACTACCTTTTTGTTTGTGTGAGGACACACAAACAAAAGTGTGCCTTGTTTACTCTACCCCCCCATCCTGGTGCTGCAGTGACTGTGAGGGGACACCAGGGGCAGACAGTGCCTACTGTGTTCTGCTGGAGCAACTGGAGCTGGCACCATGGAGGCTCATTTGCTGTGTCCCCTTCCTGGGACTCAACATGCACCCTTCATTACCAGCATTCCTCTCCACAGTGTGAGCTGCTCAGAAGTAAGAAGGGGCCCAAGATCACCTCATTTACTCTCAGCAGCTGTGTCCCAAGTTGTCACCCTATGCAGGGGCCACATTAGGCCTTTGCACAATGATGAAAGTAACCAACATGGTCCCTGTCCTGAAAACGCTTGTGGTCTGGACAGGGAGATAGATGGACAACTTCATGAAAGCGAATGAGTGAGGAAGAGAATAGCAAGTGCTCTAGTGACACAAAGCAGGTCCTAGGACAGAGAGCTGGGGCCACTAGGCGTGCAGGTGTGAAAAGCCTCAATGAGGTGACATTTGTGCTGTGACCAGAAAGACAAGAGGAGGCATCCCTTCACAAGTCTGGGAACAGGATACTCAGAGGGATGGACTATTCCTCAGAGACTTGGCAGCATAAATGAATTTGGCCACAGAGGAGGTGAGAAAGGCATCCGGTGTGGCTGGAGGGAGCCTGGGCGGAGAGGAGGGAAGGGAAGGAGGAGGGCAGGGCCACACCCCAGGGCCTGGAAGACTCTACTATGTAATAATAGTTATTGCTGGTGACAACAATACTGAAACTTACAGCTGTAACAACAAGCATTGTAATTATCTGAAAGTTTGTGTGTTTTAGGATTCTGGCATGGCTCAGCTGCGTATCTCTGCCTCAAGGCCTCTTGGGAGGCTGGGGCTGTGATCTCAACTGAGGGCAGGCTGGACAGGATCTTCCTCCCAGCTCACTCATGAATAATTATCAAGTTTCAGTTTTGACTGAGGGTCTCAGTGTTTTTCTGTCTGTAGACCAGGCCTTCCATTGGTTCTTTGCTGCCGGGATCTCTCCATAGGGCAACTAATAATACCGCAGCTTCTCTGCAGTGAGGTGTTGGGGAAGGGACACACAGAGAGAGAAAGAACAAAGAAGAGAAATGCAAGACCAAAGTTATAGACTTTTCATATCTCGATGTTGGAAGTGACATCTCATCGCTTTTGCTATATTCTCTTGGTTGGAAGCCATTCACTAAGCCCATTCCAACAAGAGGTGAGAATTACATAACAACTTGTAGACCAGTGAGGGTCAACATTGTGGATGGGAAAAACTGCCAGCCAGAGTGTCTCTGCAAGAAGGACAGATTTTAGAAGAAAGTAAAAGAGATAAACAGGCAGTCATAGACAGGTCAGATGAGGGTCGGAAGGAAGGGTGTCTGAAAATACAGGAGACTCCTAAGGAAGAATTTATGGAGGAGAACTGGAAGGATAAAGGTCCTATAGTGCTTGGTGATAAACAACAAGGGTAGGTAAGAGATTAAATTCTCCCTCCCTTGTATCTCGGACTGCTGGTGGACATCTGAGAAGTTGGAGAGACCTGCTAGCATCATCCCAGAGATGGATGTTGCCAGTGAGCCTTTTGAGGATATGGCACCAGGCTCCTAGCTCCCTCGGGGCACCTCCCGGCCTGCATACCTGAGCCCATCAGCCAGAGCCATATTGCTTCATTCTCCCCTTGCCCTTTCCTACCCATGGCTGCCGAGAGACAATTTAGCCACCACCTGGAGGCACCTGCAGGGAATGGGACCTTTCCTTTTGGGGCCCTACAGTGTAGTGAGTGTTACTCAGACTGTGAACCCCCTACCCGCCACCCTCCCAGGTGCCACTTCCATGGTGACTCCAGAGAGCAGAGCAAATCCTGAGGCAGAGAGACATCAATCCAGCTTGTGCACCCAGTGGGTGACTTGAGACCAGGACTCCTCTCCCTGGCAGGGTCAGGTATTGATCTCTAGGGCACAGGGGACAGGCCTACAGACCAGATGCCATACACCCAGGCATTGCATTGCTCTGGGGCACAAAATGGATATTTGTGAACCAGACTATGGGGCAAATCAGCATGCTTGAGGGGAAATTCTCTTCCCACAAGAAGGCCATACACCCAGCTTAGTCTAGGATCCTGGGCAGGGACCCTCCTGGCCTGAATCAGAGCCAGGGGAGATCCACTGGCTTGAGGTCCTGCCTGCTGTCAGAAACCTGGGGAAAACTGTGGAATTGAGAAGGGTGGAAAGGAGCAAGGGCTGCTACAGACTGCAGATCTCAGACAGCCCCACCCCCACATGCAGACTTTTGGGCTGAGTTGGGCGATTTCAGCCCTTCCCTGGAAACTTTTCCCAAAAGCAGGGAACAGAACTTTGACCCCTGCTTACAACCTTTGTGGTCCTTGAGGTCAGGCTTGCCCAACCCAGCTCCACCCAAACTCACTCCCCTGCCTGCCCTCACTGAGGTGGAGAATAAGGACACACCTGGAAGTCCTAGGGCACCACCCACCACTTGAGGAACTAGAGTTCCTTTACAAAGGAACAAGAGCTGGTTACAGGACCCAAAAACAACACTGCAGCCTGCTCTTCCTACCAAATGCCACCTACTCACAGGGAGGTCATTCTGCACACCCTTTAAATGCATCTACTGATTCATCATACAGGGTATGGTCAAATCTCACCCCAAAACACCACCTACTGGCTGAGAGACTAAACAGTGTGTCATTCTTTAAATGAAAATCAAAAACTAAGAAGAAGCAGCTGATCCAGATGGGAAGAAATCAGAGAAAGAACTTTGGAATTATGAATAATCAAAGGAAAGCACATTTCCAAAGGGGAACAGCAGCTCTCTAGCAATGTACTTGAACGAAATTCAGAACACTAAAATGACAGAAGAATTTCAAGCATGGATTGTAAGAAAACCCAATGAAATGTAAGAAAAAATGGATATCCAACATAAACCACACACACATACACACATACACACACACAAAATCAAGGACTTGGAAGAAAATTCACTGAAGATATTATTAAAGAAAAAAACGAACCAAACTTCTGGAAATGAAAAACTTATTCAATGGATTACAAAACTCAGCGGAAAGCCTCAAATACTGTGGAACAAACAGAAGAAAGAATCTTAGGGATTGAAGATAACACCTTTCAATTAAATAAGTCAGTTCCAGAGATAAAACAGAGGGAATATGAGAAAAGAGCAAAGCCTACAAGAAATGTAAGATTATGTGAAGAGGCCTAATGTGAGAATTATTGTGTCCCTGAGGGTGAAGAAGAAAATACACAAGGGTTGGATAAGCTATTTGAGGACATAATAGAGTTAAATTTCTCCAGCCTTGCTAAAAATCTAGATATCCAGGTACAAGAAGCTCAAAGGACTCCTCAGAGGTTCATCACAAACAGGAAGATACCACCACACACAGTCATAAGACTAAGAGAACCACCAAATAGGCCCTCCGACGAGCTGTAAGGTGAAAGAAGCAGGTAACCCACGAAGAAAGATCCATCAGAGTACCATCAGACTTTTCATATGATACCTTACAAGCAAGAAGAGAAGACGGCTCCATTGTCACTCTTCTCAAACAGAATATTGCCAGCCTAGAATATTGTGTCCTACAAAACTAATTTTTGTATATGAAAAAGAAATAAAGACCTTCTTAGACAAGCAAAGACTGAGGGAATTCATCAGGATAAGACCTGCCCTCCAAGGAAGTACTCAAAACAGTATTACACTTGGATCAGCACAACCAACACTCACAAATGTAAAGTAATCCCAAAGTTAACAAACAGTAAAAAGCCAATTACCACAATGGCTCAAGAGAGAAAACAAAGCAACAAAGTTCAACCCAACAGGGTTGAACAGAACAGAAATCTACCCGACCTATCAATTCTTTAAATAAACGTGAATGACTTGAACTACCCAATAAAGAGGCACAGGCTGGCCGAATAGATAAACATACACAAGGCAAGTATCTGCTATCTTTAGGAAACACGTAACCCACAAGGATGCATTTAGACTGAAGATGAAGAAATGGAAAACAATATTTCAAGCAAACAGAAGCCAAAAGAAAGCTGGTGTGATGGTTCTGATTTCAGATAGCTTAGTCTTCAAATCTACAAAAGTGATGAAAGACAAAGTATCACTATATCATGGTGAAGGGTACAATTCAACAAGAAGACCTAACAATTCTAAATATTTATGCATCTAACTCAGGTGCACCCAGATTCATAAAGCAAATCCTACTTGATCTAGAAAAATGATAAATATCAATACCGTAATAGCCAGAGAGTTGAACACTACTCTGACAGAGCAGGACAGATCCTCCAAATAGAAAATAAACAAAGAAACAATGGACTTAAACAGAACTCTGGAACAAATGGGCTGGGCAGACATTTATGGAACATTCTACCCCCAAACCACTGAATATACAATTTTCTATACAGCTCATGGGACATTCTCAAGATTGACCATATCCTAGGCCAAAGAGCATGTATCCAAAAATTTAAAACATTAGAAATCATACCATGTGTTTTCTCAGACCACAGTGGAATAAAATTAGTAATTCTAACAGATACTCTCATATCTACACAAAGGTTCTGGAAACTAAATAGCCTTCTGCTGAACAATTATTTCATTAAGGAGGAAATCAAGATGGAAATCAAAATATTCTTTGAATTAAATGATAAAGGAGACATAAGTTATCAAAATCTGTGAGACACAGCTAACGAAGTCCTGAGAGGAAAATTTGTATCCATAAATGCCTACATCCAAAAGACAGAAAGATCACAAACTATCTACTGAATTGTCACAGAGAATTGGAAAAGGATGCGCAAACTTACCCCAAACCCAGGCGAAGAAAAGAAATAACAAAGATGAGAGCAGAACTAAATAAAATTGATAGCAAAAACAAACAAACAAACAAAAAACAACTACGTGGAAGATTAATAAAACAAAATTTTGTTCTTTGAAAAAAATCTAAAAAATTGACACACCTCTGGCAAGATTAATGAGAACCAGAAAAGAAAGAACTCTAATAAGCTCTGTCAGGAATGAAAAAGGAGAAATTATCACTGATGCCACAGAAATGCAAAATATCATCTTTGAATACTATAAAATCCTCTATGGACATAAACTGGAAAATGTGGAAGAAATGGACAAATTCTTAGAAACACACACCCTTCCTAGGATCAATCAGGAAGAAATAGAATTCCTGAACAGATCAATGTCAAGCACCAAAATTTAAACAGCAATAAAAAGTCCCAGACCAGATGGTTTCACACCTGAATTTTACCATACATAAAAAGAAGAACTGTAGTGCCTACCCTACAGAAATTATGTCACAACATTGAGAAGGAAGAAATACACTCCAGCACACTTTATGAAGCCGATATCACCCTGATACCAAAACCAGGATAGGACACAACAAGAAAAGAAAACTACATACCAGTACCTCTTATGAATATAGATGCAAAAATTCTCAACAAATTCCTAGCAAACTGAATTCAGGTGCTCATCAAAAAAATAATCCATCATGACCAAGTGGGCTTCATCCCAGAGATGCAGGGATGGTTCAACATACACAAATCTATAAATGTAAGTGACCACATGATCCTCTCAATATATGCAGAGAAAGCATTCAACAAAATTCAAAACCCTTTTATGATAAGAACACATAACAAAATAAGCATATATGGAACTTGCCTAATGATGGTACAAGCCATATATGACAGACCCACAGCCACCATCATACTGAATGGGGAAAAGTTGAAAGCATTCTCACTTATATCTGGAACCAGACAAGTTTGTTTTTTATCATCACTTGTTTTCAACATAGTGCTATATGTCCTAGCAAAATTCAGAAAAGTCTCAGGTTACAAAATCAATGTACAGAAATCAGTAGCACTCCTATATGCCATAAACAGTCAAACTGAGAACCAAATGAAAGACTCAATACCCTTCACAATAACAGCAAAGAAAATAAAGTACCTAGGAATATATTTAACTTAGGAGGTAAAAGACCTCTATAGGTAGAACTACAAAACACTGAGGAAGGAAATAGCAGAGGACATAAGCAGGTGGAAAACCATACCAACCTCATGGGTCAGCAGAATCACCATTGTCAAAATGTGTATACTACTCAAAGTGATCTACAGATGCAATCCCTATTAAAATACAAACATCAATTTTTACAGATCTAGAAAAAATAGTTCTATGCTTTGTATGAAACAGAATAGACCCTGTATAGCAAAAGCAATCTTAACAAAAAGAACAAATTGGAGAGTATTGTTTTACCAGTTTTCAAGCTATACTACAAGGCTATAGTAACCAAAACAGCATGTTACTGGCACAAGAACAGGGACATAGACCAATGGAACAGAACTGAGAACCAAAATATAAAACCATGCTCATATAGCCATCTCATCTATGACCAAGCAGACAAAAACATCCACAGGGTGAAAGAATCCTATTCAATAAATGGTGCTGGGAAACTGGATAGCCACATGTAAGAGACTGAAACAGCACCCACACTTTTCACTTCTCACAAAAATGAACTTACAGTGGATAACAGACTTAAACCTAAGGTGTGCAGCTATAAGAATTCTAGAAGAAAATATTAGAAAAACTCTTATAGGCATTGGCCCAGGCAAAGAATTTATGTAGAAGATGCCAAAGCAATCATAGCAACAGCAAAATTAAATGGGACCTGATTAAATTAAAAAGCTTTGGCACAGCAAGGAAACTATCACAAGAGTCAAGAAAAAAACCCAGAGAATGGGAGAAAATATTCACATTCTACACATCCAATAAAGGGCTGATAACTGGAATCTTTATAGAACTCAGGAAAATCAGCAAGAAAAGTCAAATAACCCTATCAAAAAGTGGAGAAGGACATGAACAGAAACTTTTCAAAAGTAGATAGACTAATGGCCAACAAACATGAAAAAATGCTCAACATACTAATCATCAGGGAAATGCAAAGCAAAACCATCATTAGAAACCACTTATCTCCAGTGAGAATGGCCTTTATAAAAAGTCCCCAAACAATAAATGTTGGCATGAATGCAGACAGATAGGAACACTCATGTACTGCTGGTGGGACTGCAAAGTAGTACAACGTCTAGAAAGCAATATGGAGATACATAAAAGAGATACAAGTATATATACCATTTGATCCAGCAATCCCATTACTGGGCATCTACCCAAAAGAACAAAAGACATTCAGTAAAAAAGACATCTGCACTCAAATATTTATAGTAGCAAAACTCACAATTGCAAAAATGTGGAAACAACCCAAGTGCCCATCAGTACCTGAGTGGATTAATAAAATGGTGTATATGCATACCATGGAATACTACTCAACTACAAAAAACAATGGTGATCTAGCACCTCTTGTATTATGCTGGATAGAGCTGCAGCCCATTCTATTAAGTGAAGTATCACAAGTATGGAAAAACAAGCACCACATGTACTCACCATCAAATTGCCATTAACTGATCAGCACTTAAGTGCACATATAGTAATAACATTCATTGGGTGTTGGGCAGATGGGAGGGGCATGAGAGGGTACGTACATATGCACATAATCGGGGGGTGCACACCATCTGGGGGATGGACACTCTTGAAGCTCTAACCCAGATGGAGCAAGGACAATATATGTAAACTAAACATTTGTACACCTGTAATATGCTGAAATAAAAACAAATTTTAAAAATTAGGGTGAAATGTTTCTAAAAAGCATGAAAAATAGATTTTTACAAATGAAATTTTATACTACATATTTGGCAAGAAAGATGCAATAGTATCAAGATGTCAATGATCTTTAAATTATTTTGTAAAGCAAATTTGATTCCAATTTTGATACCATCTTATTTTCTGGAGATATAAATTTTATTCCTAAAAAGAATAAACAAAATTATCTCTGAAAAAAAAAAAAACAACAGTGACACCCTCATCATGTAAGGAGTTGGACAGTAAAATAATGTGGTTTTGATTCAGGAATAGATTGAGAGACCAATGCAATAAAAAATTCGGAAATAAAGCATATATGGAAATGTACTGTACAATAAATGCAACAGTGGTGTAAGAAGGACAGTGAGTTTAATTGCCTCACTGGAGACAGAAGCTCAAAAATATGCTGTGAACATTTTGCCTCCCGATGTGTTTGCTTCCTGTAGGTCTGATGTTGCCACATGTGCAGGCAGGACATTCAATATTTTAGCAAGAGCATGTTTTCCTATGGTCTGTTGCATGAGATTAACCCTGAATAAAACACACATTGTTTCTGATTCTGTGAGCACATAGGGTGTTTCCTGGTGAGTTGATATGTTACTACTCTCAGCAGAGGTTTATGATCTGAAAACGGGCCCATTGCTTAGGAACCTTGGGAACATTCACATATTGTTTCAGTAACTTTTTTCAGTTGTGTGACGTTTGTTTCCCCCTGCCCTGGGACCACAGGTGGTAAGAGTCTGCAAACAGTCCAGGGAGGGAGTGACAGTGTAGGGACTCTGGGAGGGGGTACCTCAAAGTGGAGTACTGTCAATCTATATGCCAGTCTGAAACAGAAGACACCATGCTCTTTTAGAAATAAAATTAGGAACAAAAATAAACATAATTGGTTTTGAGAAACAAACACAATTTTCTTCAGAGGATGTGCTATAATAAAAGAATATAGATGTTCTATGCCTGGCCTGAAAGTTTTTGTCAGGGAAAATCTTACTCTAGGGTAGAAATGGACTTTGTGGCAAAGATGAAGAGACACACACCCAAAAGCCAATGAGAGGCAGGGCCCAGGAAGACCGGAAGCACCAGCATCCTTGGCATAAACTGGGAGATCTTGGTGGGAGGACAGGCACCCTGGGATGATGAAGGGGGTTGCTGCAGACACTGTTGCTGTGTTTTCAGTTTGCGATTTTTGTGGGTATCTTTCCCTGACTGTCCTACCTGTGATCAGACATCCGGGGCTCAGAGATGACTTGTTGTCAGAATGTGGCTATCATCATTTTCCATGGCTTAACATAATAGGGAGTTCTTTAGTCTCAGAATTATTCTTATCTGGTACAAAAAATCATAGAAGAACTACACAAATGAAGAGATATATCATGTTCATGGATAGGAAGACTGAATATTGTCAAGATCTCAGTTCTTCCCAACTGGATCTATAGATTCAATGCAATTCCAATAAAAATTCCAGCAACTTATTTTCTGGATATTAAAAAACTGATTCTGAAGTTTATATGGAGAGGCAAGAGACATAGAATAGCTAATATAATATTATAGGAGAACAAAATTAGAATATTGAGATACCCCTTGGCTACAAGTCTTACTTTAAAGCCACAGTTAGCAGTGTGGTATTGGTTAAAGAATAGACAAACCTACCAAACAAAAAAAAAAAATCCCAGAAGTAGGACTACATAAATATAGTCAATAGGTTTTTGACAAAGGAGCAAAGGCAATACAATACAGAAGAAAAAATAGCCTTTTCAAAAAATGGTGCTAGAAAAAATAATATAGAAGAATAGAAATAGAAATAGAAGAATAGAAAAATATAAACCATAGACACTAAATCCTCACAAACTTTCGCACAAAATCAATAATAGATCTAAATGTAAACTGTAAAACTATAGAATTCCTAGAAGATAAGAGGAGAAAATCTGGATGATCTTGAGTTTACCAGGGTGGGGTGGGATTGGCTACTAAGATTCAATGTAAAATCCTTTCAAAAACATTTCAGAAACGGGAGGTTTGAAGGGAGACTTAACTCTCAGGCTAAGTCTTCCTAAAGTCCATTATTAAGTTCGGTTTTTTCTGTTCTATACTCAGTTGTTATCACCTCAAAGTGTTGGGCTTGCGTTATTTTGTTAGGAGTTGTACTTCTGCAAAAGAAAAAAAATAACAGCAGATAAAGATATAAAGTTTAAAAAAAGAAAATAGAAAGCTAAATAAATTGAATTATAATGTGACACGTCCAGTTTGCATTATGGTTTAGGACCATGAACCTAGAGTTAAAGAAAACCAACTGAATAAATCAAATAACCAATAAGGAGTTAGGCGAGGCCTGTTGCAATCAAATATCCTGCTTTGTTATTTTGTATGTACGGAATTTATCTAGGTATAGCATGGAGTAATAGCAATATTACATACATTTTCTTATTTAGTCAGTGTAAACTAATTCCTTAGATTATGTTCTGTTACCAGCAGAAGCTTCTTTTTTAAATTTTATTTATTTATTTTATTTCAGCATATTATGGGGGCAGCAGAAGCTTCTGATTGTGAAAATTTAATGACGGTATTATCCTGTCAGGTGAAAAGACAGCAGTAAGAGGGGCAAAAGTCTTATGATGTGGAGTCTTGTTCTGATGTCTTGGGAAAAGCTCTCTGCAGCATAAAAACATCTCCTCCTGATTTGAAGTTTGAAAGTCTCTAATTATGGTATTGTCCAGCTTAGTGAAAGTTCTGTGTGCTCCAAACACCATGTGTGAGGCTTGCTCCTTAAAATTTGTCAGGTTTCAGCTTATAAGGGCTTTAGGAACAAAGCTGCTTTGTTTTTCAGTTAGAGAACTGTAGCAAAATATTGGAGGAAATTATCCAAATTTAGAATCTAGTGCAGTCCAGAGGTAGATAACAATAAGTTTAAGAGTGCATATTGCTACATTCTAGTAATAGGTGATTTATAGTTTTTCTTTAGGATCATACTTTTTTTCTCTACATTCATTAGATAGAACTTACAACCTCTTGAAGCTAGGAAGCTCAACCAAAAGAGAATTTAGATTTTTCCTACATTAAGTGTTTGGGGCCTGCCAAGACATGACAAGATTTACTCACTCACCGTAGGGCTGGCAACTGTTGTAGCCAGGTGTTTAATGCCCATCTTTATATACAACATTTTAGTAAAACTTTGGTAATATAACTAATGCTTTCAACTGAATCCTACCTATAAAGGGAGAGCATCTTTTTTTTTTTTAACCTAAGTAAATAAAAATAGGAATACTCCTGAATAGTTTCTGAATTTTGGGGGAATCAAGTAGGGAGAAAAAGGAAGCGATTCCACTTTCCTCTCAAAAGTACACTTTACCAAATTGTTGTACACTATAGATAGCATATGAGAGAAAATTTCCTTAAATCTGTAAAATAAAACATTTAAGGAAATAACAATGTTTTATTTTTTATTTATTTTTTTATTACAGCATATTATGAAGGTACAAATGTTAAGGCTACATATATTGCCCATGCCCCTCCTCCCCCATCGAGTCAGAGCTTTAAGCGTGACCATTCCCCTAATGTTGCACATCTCACTCATTATGTTTGTATATACCATCCCCTCCGCCCCTCTCTCACCTGCCTGACACCCGATAGATGTTTTTCCTATATGTCCACTTAGGTATTGATCCATTAATACCAATTTGCTGGTGAGTACATGTGGTGCTTGTTTTTCCATTCTTGAGATACTTCACTTAGTAGTATGGGTTCCAGCTCTAACCAGGAAAATACAAGATGCGCTATATCACCATTGTTTCTTAAAGCTGAATAGTACTCCATGGTGTACATATACCACATTTTATTAATCCACTCATGAATTGATGGGCATTTGGGTTGTTTCCACAACTTTGCAATTGTGAATTGTGCTGCTATAAACATTTGAGTGCAGGTGTCTTTTTCATAAAGTGACTTTTGATCTTTTGGGTAGGTGCCCACTAGTGGAATTGCTGGATCAAATGGTAGATCTACTTGTATAGCTTTAAGGTATCTCCATATTGCTTTCCACAGAGATTGAACTAGTTTGCAGTCCCGCCAGCAGTGTAGGAGTGTTCCTCTCTTTCCACATCCATGCCAACATTTATTGTTTGGGGACCTTTTGATAAAAGCCATTCTCACTGGAGTTAAGTGATATTTCATTGTGGTAAATAAGAGCTATAAAATATTCCTTTCTTCAATTACTTAATTTCATGTTATTTCATTGTTTTAATTAAACTTGACTCTCAGTTTCATTAACCCATCAATTTATTTATTAGATTTCTGGAAATTTTTTATCTAGTTCATTGATCTGAAAGTTATCAGAAATCTGTTTTCAAGAGTACATGTTAGAGTCTTTTCCATGTAAAGAAATTTTGGACCATAGCTGATTGCACATGCTTTTAGAGAAGACTTAAACTAATAACTGTATAGCAATAGCTTACACTAAACATGGTTGAAAATCTATTGAAAATTCCCAAAGCACAAAGAAATTTAGTGACTTCTATTACATGCAGCATAATAATATAACAATCAGAATCATCACACTTTTATAAATTTATTATAATCTTTAGTATATTCACATTATAAACATATTCATACTAATTTAGAAAATATTTAACACAACAATCAAAATTATGATTAATAAAATAGAAGACATGTGAATTTATATAATTTCTTAAACATTTATATTAATAACATATCCATAAAAGTAATTGACCAAGATATATATGATTACTTTTCATATGACAATACCTCCCATACTATAAGACTAATTTGTTAGTCATAACAAGACTGATTATGTAATATCTCTACAAAATGAGAGAATCATTATTTTGGGATAATCATTTTAGCATCAGGCCATAACAGCAGACTTACAGCAAGAGAAAAAGAATTACAGCAGTTGACCAAAAGATTGAAGGAGAGAATTAATCACTCCAGCCAAGAAAGAAAGTATACCTTTTCAAGGGCAGAAAGAAGGCAAGTTGCATTTCCAATTTGAATTTGGGAAAGGAACTGGATCACAGGAAGAAATGTAAGCTAGAAACTGTCTACAGAATAGAAGATGGCTATTAAAAAATAGATTTCAGAATTGATAAATCAAAACCTCTTGCAATTCTACTAAAAGCAAATCAGTGCTTACAAAAAAACCTTGTTCTAACATAGGAGATCAGTTTTTAAAAACTTTTTATTAGAATATTTTTAATATCAAAACTCAAACTTTGGGAAGACTACTATGAATAATTCCATTTTAATTATACTCAACTTGATCAAATGCAAAATTCCTTTCACAAATTTCCTTTTCATGAATCTTATCAAACTTACAAACACCATTCACAACATGCTTATGAATTTCTCCCCTGTCATATACATCCTCTTTCTGAAGTAACCAATCTTTGCATTAGACAAAACAACTACCACACAATATTTTTCTCGTACAAAAAATATTCTCTTCTTTTAAACCTTCCTTACCAAAAATATATCTTCATATCCATAGCTTTCTTTACATCTCTCTCTCCTACTTGCTAGCTCCTTTTCATCTTATTTCCATTTCCTTAGTAAGCATTTACTTTGAAACAACTTTTACATAACTTCCAAATTAGACAAAATTATGCTATCGTTCAATAGGGAACTGACTTTTATGCCTTTCTTATAATTTCTAACAACATATCATACATATATGGGGCATGCTTTATAAAATTATATATATTAATTAAAATTTTAACTGTTAGTAACCTTAAATCTTATTGAAAGCCTAGGAAACAGGAAATCTTGCACTGTTTATCACATATCAGTGTTTTACAGGTGAGAACCATTTTATAAATTTTTGAAACATATATTCCTATAACATAAATAGTATATATAGTCATAGATCCTAATATTTAGGCTTTCTATTAAAGTTAAAAAGCCAATGGCAAACAAATTCATATCCAGCGATTTGTTTCAGTGTTTCTGTTATTTGGAAATAATCTACACATTTAATGGTATCTATTATTTAATTTAACATCACTTTAGGTTGTCAAATTACATAAAACTGCATTTATAGATGTTTTCTCATTTACATTTACCTAAGCTACTTATTTTGAATAATTTACCAATTAACTTATGAGAGCAGAGATTAGATAATGGTAGTGATCATTTCAAATTATTTCCCAGCTAACCATTTTTTAATCCTGTGAATATCAGGTATTCACCTATGTAAGAAACCTTAAACTTAAATATATGCATATTTTCCCAGTATCTCAGAAGATACACCTGTTTTCATTGAACCATTTCATTATAGGGTATTGAATTTTGCAAAATGCTTGTTCTTCATCATTTAAGATGATCATGTGGTTCTTTTCCTTCATTCTGTTAATATGATGTGTGACATTGATTGATTTTCGCATGTAGAACTTCATGATGAATTTTACAACTGTATTTACTACAAATTATAGGAAACAAACCAATGAACTATCTCTTTTTGTGTCTTTCCTTTATCTTATTGTTTGAGAACAAAAGAGGTATAATTTGCCTTCTACATTCTAAATATCAAGTAGTGGTCTTGTATACTAGTTACTGAAAGCAGCAGTCTATATTTTAATAACAATGTATCTTACTGACAATAGAAAAAAGTGTAAAAAAATAAGTTTTATGTATAATGACTAGGCACTTTAAAAAATAGCTCAGAAAGTCTCTCAATATACTTATGAGCTAGGTATGACTTCATTTTGTGCATTTTACACTTAAGGAAATTCAGAACACTTAGAAGTTATGTTAATTTTGAAATATGGCTAGTAAGTGATGAAGACTTGCATGCATCTTTGAACGCATTTCAGCTTTCTCACCATTATCATAATACTAGTATATTTTTCAGGGCCCAGGTATTCCTTGCCAAACTTTCTAATTAGGTCTAACAATTTATATATAAAATCTCTCAGGCTTTCAATCTACATAATCATATAATCTGAGAAAAGTAGCTGCCTCATATCACTTTTAAAACTTATTTATTTAATAATTATTTTTCAATCATGTACAAAATAAATATAGTGATCCTTATGATTTACAGATTCTATGTTTGTAAATTTTCCTACTTGCTCAAATTTATTTGTGACCTCAAAATCAATATTCAGAGGACTTTCATGGTCATTTCAATTCACACACAGGCTGCAAAAAATCTGAGTTGCTTCAAGGCCCACGTTTCCAGCTGAGGTCGACCAAGGGTGACCCAGGGATGGGGAAGGTAGAGGACAGGGCAGTGTAGTGCAAGAAGCTGGGGTTCTGTCCTTTTTTTTTTCCCTTTTATTCCATCATATTATGGAGGTACAAATATTGTTAGGGTTACAAATATTGCTCCTGCCCCCTCCGTCCCCCCGAAATGTCCAATCCCCTGGTGGTGTGTATCGCACAGGTTATGGAAACATACCTCCCTTTCCTCCTCCCCACTCCCGCCTGCCCACCACCTGCTAGAAAGTTTTGTTTTGTTTTGTTTTTTTAACATTTTGGTTACATTGTATATCTTTGCCTCTCCCTAAGAAGGGTTAGAGTTATGCCCTCCCCCTCCAAAAATGCTCGTCCCATCCCTAAGATTGAGTCCCCCCCCCCAACCGAATCTCTGGTGGGTATTGCCACCATTTGAAAACCGAAGTTTAAATCAGTCAGTACCAATTTGATGGCGAGTAGATGTGGAGCCCATTTTCCATGTCTCGTGTTGTTTCACTTTGGATAACGGGCTTAAGCTTAATCCACGATAGCATACATGGTGCTAGCTCACTGTCATTTCTTAGAATTGAGTAATATTCCATTGTGAGCATACACCACATTTTAATTATCCACTCATGAATTGACGGACATTTGGGTTGTTTCCATGACCGTCAATAGTGAATTGTGCTGCCATAAACATTCGTGTGCAGATGTCTTTATAATAGAATGTGAAGCTGGGGTTCTGAAACGAGTTGGAGCACATTTCAGTCTCTACTCTGGCACCTGTTTATGGGGGTGACCTCAGGAAAGTCACTTTTCACTTCTGAATCTTTTTTTCTTTGTTTGTAAACTGCAGAAAACAGAATATGCCAGCACAGGTTGTTTTCATGATTTAAGATTATACACTACGTGAGATATGTACTTATTCCCCCTAGGAGCGAAGATGCAGTGTTCATGCGTTCAGTGTTGTAAGACTTTATAGAACATAATAATTGTGAGAATAGGAAGAATGTATTAGTTTGGCTTCACTTATATACGAATGAATGTTTAAATGTGTATATTATTGTAGATAAAATGTCCATCTCATTTAATTTTCATTTCACTGATGATAGTGATGTGGAGCATCTTAGCTCATGCTTCTTGGCCATTTGTATGCCTTCTTTTGGGAGATGTCTCTTCAGGTCTTTTGCCCAATTTTATATCAGATCATTTGTCTTCATGTTATTGAGTTGAGTCTCTTTTAAATTTTGGATATTAATCCCCTTATGAGCTGTACAGTTTGCAAATACTGTCTCCTATACTGTAGATTATCTCTTCAATCCATTGGTCATTTCCTTTGCTGTGCAGAATATTTTCAGTTTGACTATTTTTATTTTTGTTGCCTTCACTTTTTAGGTCCAGCATAAAATATATGTAGGGGTAGAAAGTATACAACTGATTGCCTGAGGCCAGGAGGATGAGGGAGGAGTAGAGGTTAGATGGAGGGCTGGAGAGAGAAATAGAAAATGATTACGAATGGTCCTGCAGTTTCCTTTTTGGGTGATGGAAATTGATTGTTCTATAATTGATTGTGGTGATGGTAACAATTCTGTGAATACAATAAAAGCCATTAGATTGTACACTTTATATGGGTGAATTGCATGCTATGTGAATTGTATATCAATAAAATTGTTTAAAAAGAAAGTCCAACAGGCTGTGTAGCCTTTCTGTGTGCCAGAAATTTGGGGACATTTTTATTTTCTTTCTGAGACTGTATTTTAAAATAGTTAAAAATTATGCCCATAGCATTAATAAATTACTTGGTGAATAATGAAAAAAATTAAAAACATTTGCTCTTATTCAGACACAATGGCTCCTTGCAAAATGATATGAACACAAACATAATTTTATAAATGGATATGTATCCAAATATCACCCTCACTTGGTGCTTGTCCCAGCATTCTGTGGAACCGTAATTAGCAGAGTGGTGTTTCAGAATTTACAGTGAGCACAACGTGAGCATTTCCAGGGTATAGCAGTACCCTCATTCTTCACTTGTCTGCTCATCTCGCATCATGTTTAAACTTCCAAGCACCCCCCACACACACACACACACACCATACACACAACTATACTTTCTCCAATTCCTGGAAGAAGCTCTTCTACAAGTGGGAGTATTATCCTACTGTTGTCCAGAGACATTTCAGGGCATGGTAACCTCAGCCCTGAGTGGGAGAAGTATGGCCTACAGATCTCTGACCTCACCCAGGCCTCCTCCTTTCCTCATCTCCCCAGGAGACGCACGCCCTCTTGTGCAGGGTCAGGGAAAGACAGCTGCCCCAGCTCTGGACTGAGCCCTCCGACCCCCAGGCCCAGCAGGATCCCCCCATGGCTCTGAGGCCCTGAAACTGAACAGGCTCTAGCACCCTTCCTCTGACCTTGGCCTGAGCTACTGGAACAAGGAGGGCAACACCCGCCTCCTCATTGTGCACTGTGGAAAGGCCATCCTCTTACAGAGCAAGAGTCTTCATTTACAGTGACCCACGGAGGTCAGCTGGAGCAGGCCTTAGAGGATCACCAAAAAAGGCAGCATTGCTTGGCCAGCCGAGCTCATCACAGTAATGGCTTTTAGGGGTGGAATGGAGGCAGCTTGTGGCCACTGGCCTCCGGGCTCTTGCCAGGGCCAGGGAGGCAGAGCAGAGCCACAGGGCAGTGGGGGACACAGGGTGTAGACTAGGCCCAAAGCGGCCAGCGGAGTTTGCAGTCCCGGGACTGCCCACCACAGCCCGCTGTACTTGTGGAGGCACACGAGAGCCTGCGTTTCTGCACACATGGGCTTTATTTTCCAAAAGTTTGACATTTAAAATGCATTCAAAGGCGAAAGAAGGGTTATGAATCACAAGTTCTCCTCCAGACCACCTGCTGGTGAAGTTCTTGGCAGTATCAATATACCACGTCATAGCTTTCTGGTGCAATGGATGAATTACTGTAGGGGAGGAGAACAGAAAAAATAGAAATTCACAATAGTAACAGGTAATTGCCTGCTTTTGTGCATATCTGCTCTAAGTCTCAGGTCAAAACACAAACACTGTAAAATCAGTTCTATTATAGGTAAGTTTGATTCTTAGAAAACGGTATAAGGAGTTCAAATAAAAAGCTAACGGTAAAATGTATGTGTGCATTTGTTACTTTAGTATTGATTTGTAAATTAATATTTGGGCAAAAATATTACAATTATAAAATAACAATGTAAAAATAATCAATGACCATCAATTTATTCAGTTTTGTACACATTGTTTCTTAGAAAAACCTTATTTAAGGACACTAAATGAATGGTTAGTCATAAATTTTTCTCCAGCAATATGGAGTGCACACATGGAAAGATAATAGAGTTATTAACATGGGCTAATATTTAGGTTGGTGACTTGCCTAATTTCAATTCTTTTACAATTTCTTTATTTTACATTAATATATTTTTACTGTGGTAAAATACACATAACATAAAATTTACCACATAATTTTTTTGAGATGGGGGTCTCACCATGTTGCCTAGGCTTGTCTCAAAATCCTGGACTTTAGTCATCCTCCTGCCTTGGCCTCTCAAAGTGTTGGGATTACAGGCGTGAGCCATCATGGCTGGCCTAATCATTTTTAAGTATGCAGTTAGTGATATTAAGTACACCCAGATTGTTTTGCAACTATCACTACTATCTCCCGAAATCTTTTCTTCTTGCAAAACTGAAATTCTATACCTGTTAAAGAATAACTCCTCATCCCCTGTGGCCCATAAGCACAAGAAAACATGATCAATATCACTAATCATTAGGGAAACCCAAATCAAAACCACAGTGATATACCACCTCACACCCATTAGGATGACTGCTATTTAAACGAAATTATTATAAAGCAGAAAATAACAAACTTCAAGAGGATGTGGGCAGACTAAAACCTTTCCAACAATGCACAAGGTGCTAGTTCACCATTGTTTTTTGTAGTCGAATAGTACTCCATGGTATACATATACCACATTTTATTAATCCACTCATGTATTGATGGACACCTGGGTTGTTTCCACATCTCTGCAATTGTGAATTGTGCTGCTATACACATTTGAGTGCAGATGTTTTTATTATAGAATGTCTTTTTCATTGGATAGAGGCCTAGCAGTGGGATTGCTGGATCAAATGGTATTTCTATTTTTAGCTCTTTGAGGTACGATAAAGACTGTCCCAGACAAGCAATCGCTGGTGGAATTTGTGAAGACCAGACCTGCCCTGCAGGAAGTACTCAGGCCTGCATTACACATTGAACAGCACAGTAGACATTCACCAAAGTAAAATCGCTCTGGAGTTAAAATCCAGACCCTCCAAACAGAAACTAAGCAAAGAAATAATGGATTTAAACAGAGTTCTAGAACAAATGAGTCTAACAGAGATCTACAGAACATTCCATAGAAATAAAGCTGAATACACATTCTTCTCATCAGCTCATGGAACTTACACCAAAATCGATCACATCCTAGGCCACAAATCAGACCTCAACCACCTAAAAAACATAGAAATTGTACCATGTATCTTCTCAGACCATAGTGGTAAAAATTAGAGATCCGTTCCAACAGAAACACTCACTGCTTCACAGAGTCATGGAAATTAAACAATCTATCGCTGAATAACTACTGGCTCGAGGAGGAAGTCCAGATGGAAATAAAAAGATTCTTTGAACTATGCTGTACAGCAAAAGCATTCCTCAGAGGAAAACGAATGGCATTAACTGCTAACATCCGAAAGACAGAAAGCTCAAAAATCAAGAAACTAATAAACCGTCTCAAGGAACTGGAAAAGGAAGAGAAACATAGAAGAATAAAAGAAGTAACTAAGCTCAGAGCAGAACTAAATGAAATTGAGAACAAAAGAACTCTACAGAAGATCAATAAAACCAAAAGTTGGTTTATCGAAAGATAAAATTGATAGTCCTCTTGCTAGATTAACAAGAACTAGAAAGGAAAGGACTTTGACAAACTCAATCAGAAATGGAAAAAGGAGAGGCCACAACAGCCATCTCGAAAATACAAAACATTATCTGCGAATACTATAAAAATATATGTGCCTAAAAACTGCAAAATGTGGAGGAAATGGACAAATTCTTAGAAACACACAACCTCCCTAAGCTCAATCAGGAGGAAATAGAATTCCTGAACAGATCAATATCAAGCACAGAAATTGGAGCAACAATTAAAAATCTTCCAAAAAACCCTCATATTTCTAATTAATCAAAGAGTCAAAGGGAAAGGATGACAAGGAAAAACTAGAAAATATATTTAACTGAATAGAAATGAAAACATATGATATCAGAATGTATAGGTTGGACAGGTTGCAGCTAAACCTAAAGGGAAATTTATAGGTTAAATACCTATGCTAGAAGAAAAAATACCTCAAAACAATCATCTAAGCATTGACTTTACAATACTAGAAAAAGAAGAACTAACCAATCACCAAACAAGCAAAACAAAGTAGATAAGAAGTATTAACCTGCAGTCAGTGAAATGGAAACAGAACGCTAGAGGAAAGTCTTGTAATAAAAAGTTGGATCTAGATTTTATTAATTCACATTGTATGCCTGTATCAAACACCACATGTACCTTATAAAGACTATGCAACTATTATGTGCCCATAATAATTTTTAAAAATCAGAAAAATTAGCAAAGCCTTAATAAGCCTGAACAAGAAAAAAGAGAGAAAACATAAATGAATAAAATCAGGAATAAAGTACAAGAATTCATTGCTGACATTATAGAAATTAAAATGATTAAAAGAAAACACTATGAACAACTTTCTGCAACAAATTATACAATTTTGATGGAATAGATGTGTTTCTTGAAGACATAAGCTTCCAAATATGGCTTAATAAAAAATAGATATTCTGAATAGATTACAACAAATAAAGACATTAAAGTAGTAATTAAAATTCTTCCCATGAAGGAAAGCTCAGAACCAAATGGTGTTACTGGTAACATCCCATGTCTTAATTTGTTGGTGAATATGCAAATATTTACTTGGATATATTTTTAACCTGTTCATACCCACGATATATATGTGAATTTGTATGTTTTATAGAATTCACATGCAAATTCAACCTATCAATGCAAATCAACAGTTCATATGTGATGAAAATCATTTAATGTATTTTTGAGCTTCTTTCTGTTACACATGTTCCATGATAAAAATATACAATACTTAATGCAATCAGTTTTCTAATTACTCTATAAATTCATCAAGAATCCATAGGATGTACAGTAAAACACATTAGTAAATCATATACATAAATAACTTTTACAAAAGCTAAAAGATAAACAAATAGGGAAAAGAGATCGAAAGATGTCAATAGTTATTTCTCTACACAGAAAGACAGAATGGCTTGGATAAAAATAGATTTACATCCTCACTACCGTGTTTCCCTGAAAATAAGATAGGGTCTTATATTTATTTTTCCTCAAGAAGACACCCTAGGGCTTATTTTCAGGGGATGTGTTTTTTTTTTTTTTTTGAGTACAGTACAACAATCTACATTTATTCAAATATAGTTAAGTCGTCTTCTTCTGGAACATCATCATAACTCTCCAAACCCTGAATTCCATCCTGAATTTCTTGTGACTCTATTTCCTTTAGAATCATTGGCCCCAATCTCTCATGGCGAGCAATAGAGCTTTCATGTGGCAGATGAGAAGGGCTGCTCGTGTTTTTTACCCCTCTGCGAGGAAATGCAAGGGTTGTGCAGATATGCTGCACAGCCACGCCCATCACTAGGTCTTATTTTCGGGGTGGGGCTTCTATTGCGCAAATGCTTAGAAATCCTGCTAGGGCTTATTTTATGGGTAGGTCTTATTTTGGGGGAAACATGGTAGTAGCTAGAAAAATGTAAGTAACAAAAAAATTAGATACAATTACCACCTCCTTTCCCCATAGACACACTCACACACAGTAAAATTGGACTGCTACCTGTTGTGAAATTTTGGACTTAAGTTTGGATTGTAATTGGCCTTCAACCAAATTTTAAATGGTCATCTCTCATCTTCAGGATGCACTTGAAGCCAAAAGGATAAGGTTCTTCCTACTATCACTGCTTAACACCAGCCTGGCTAGAGCTTCTCATTTTTTTGTTGTTGTTCACTGTGTTCTACCTTCTAGTGCCACTAAGGGTTTCACTTAATATAAAACTTTCTTAGTTTGTTCTTTTGTTAATTTCATTGACTATTTTTATGAAGCACAGAATTACAAGTGAAAATTACCATATTTTATAAGAAGATCCAATATTCTGTCTATTAATTTTATGCGAGTTCACTCAAATGAAAGACCAACTATGTCAAGGACAGCATGGACTGGGAGAGCATGTTTGCAGAGGTCATTAAAAAAAACAGTAACAAAGAAATGGATACGAAGTTTCTTTTGAAAATTAATTTAAAAATAATCAAAGGAAAAAAACAGTTAATACAATTCTATCTTGCATTAAATCTTCACTCAAGGCAAAGGTGACAATACTCCAAAGGCAATTTTTTTTTTTTTTTTTTTTTTTTTTACCAGTAGCATAAGACATTAAGAGGAAATTGACTAACTCAATGATGGGTAATAGGATTACATAAGGATCAAGCTTTATGTTGCCAACCCCAAGTAACTGCTAGTGAAGCCAGGCAACTGGACACATGGTTTTATACTACCAGTAGCTATGTGTAGAGTTTGCTGAGCTTCAGTGCCCTTTATACAATTGAGGAGGTAATGCATGATGGAAATAAATATATTGCAACAAGATGACATACTTTAGTTCCAGCTAGTTTAAATATTTCTTTCAATGGCTCCTGGTATATGATAGTTGTAGAGTGAACAAAATTGAAAGAACTAAGTGTACATATCCCAGACCTGCTGGAAGAGTTCATAAATGGATTTTCACTGAGACAAGGGCAGTAGGAATTTTTTGATTATAGAGTTGTATTTAGCACATATATTACCCAGATCTCCTCAATGGTATCCCATATAAGGCATTCCTTTGAATCTGTCTTTTCTTTTTTTGTTGTTGTTTTAATTTTTTTTTATTTCAGGAAATTATGGGGTACAAACATTTTGGTTACATGTTATGACTTTGCCACATCCCAACCATGATTTGAGACATGCTCTTTCCCCACTTACAATGCTCACTGCCTCCATTAGTTATGAGTTTACCCACACCCAATCCCCCTACCCCCCAAAAATATTACTACTGTGTGAGCACCTTAGTGTTGATCAGTCAGTGCCAGTCTGATGGCGAGTACATGTGGTGCCTATTCTTCCATTCTTATGATACCTCACTTTGGAGGATGGGCTCAAGCTCTGTCCAGGAAAATATAAGAGGTGCCAGATCACCATTGTTTCTTATAATTGGGTAGCATTCTATTGTATAAATATACCATATTATATTAATCCACTCATGGATTGATGGGCACTTGGGTTGTTCCCACATCCTTGCTATAGTGAATTGTGCTGCCATAAACATTCGAGTGCGGATGTCTTTATTATAGAATGACTTTTGCTCCTTTGCATAGATGCCTAATAGTGTGCTATTGCTGGATCAAATGGTAGTTCTACTTGTAGCTCTTTGAGGTATCTCCAAATTCTTTTCCACAGAGGTTACACTAATTTGCACTTCCACCAGCAGTGTAAGAGTGTTCCTATCTCTTCACATCCTCACCAGTATTTGTTGCTTTGGGATTTTTTGATACAGGCCAATCTTACTGGAGTTAGGTGATATCTCATTGTGGTTTTGATTTGCATTTCTCTAATGATTATCTGTAAAGAGCCACGGTAGCTCAATTATATTACTACCTTTTTCAATGAATAAGATCCATCACTACCTGAACAATAGACATATAACACAGCGGTCCCCAACCTTTTTGGTACCAGGAACTGTTTTCATGGAAGACAATTTTTCCACAGGCTGGTGGGGAGGATGGTTTTGGGATGATTCAAGCACATTGCATTTACTGTGGACTTTATTTTTTTCTTTTATTACATTGTAATATATAATGAAATAACTATACAACTCAAAAATTATACAACTTATCAGGAGTTGGGGAACTCCTGATGTAATGTGTGTACTAGTGAAAGTCTCTTAATAAAATAAACCAAAAATAATACCCTTCAAAGAAAACAGCACTTTGAAGCTGAAATCGATATTTGTGATATTACATTTAAGTACCTATATGAGGATTTCTTGCCTTAAATGGGTTAAATATTTGGTTATCAGAAGAAGAGGAAGACAAAAGTAAGAATAGAATGTATAGATTCATGGGAAACAGTATATAATCTCAAAGAAATGTTGAAATTAGATTTTTATAGCATTTAAGACTATTAAACAGATAGAATTATGAAATTCAAATAATAATGAAAGTTTTAACACAATTTTAAAATTGGAAACATTTTTCCTAAAGAAAACCAACACCTGGACATAATATAAATTTAACTAGAAAGAAACATAAAATGATGCACCACACATCTTCTTCTCTGACTTATTAAGTTCCCTATACAGTGTGGAATACTCATGAGGAAATGTTCTAGAACAGTCAAAATTTCGATTTGCCCCAATGTACTATTGAAAAATTATTGGAAAACAAAATTATAAAAATGTTACTTATAGTAGATTAAAAATATTATATATTAGGAATTAATATAACTAATATTATATAACATGTATGAATTTATGACACTGGTCAATGATCAGCACAATTTAACCTAATATATTGATTATGTAAGTCATATTTACCCCTTATATCCTGTGCTCTCTCTGTTGCATGATTTGTTCATTTCATTTCTCTTAATGATCACAATGGTGAAAGTTATAAGAAATGGTAGAAGAATGTAGAAACTCAGAATAAGCCAGTTGTTCTGATGTGCATTGTAGCCTTTTTTAAATAAATATATATCTAGAAATGAACCATATTATAAATCAGTGAGGACTTACTAAATATTTAAATAAGTTTATGTTTTTCACACTTTAATCATATATAAATAAATTTTAAAACATTGTAAACTATTATAGGAAAAAATTTTAAAAAATCATTTAGGCTCATAAACTAAAAACTACAATGGTACATTTTCCATAGATTCTCTATCTTTTATGCATATTTGTTTAAATAATGTGGTGCTGTATATGTGTCTTAAATGCTGTTTGCTGCATTCAGCCTATTTGTTACATCAATAATTAAAAAATGAATACATTAATAGGACTGCATAATGTTTTAGGAAAAATAATAGACTTGGAGAACCCCCCATCCAAGACCCTTGCTAAATTATAGTTTCTTTGGAACTATGGAACTCTTCTTGGATCATTTTTAATTGACTCATGTCTCTCCATCTAGTATGTATATTCTATACATATAAAGAAAATACATATCTGTACATATATATCTGTATCTGTATCTTTATATCTATACATAACATATGCAAATGTGTATGTGTGCATATATCTTCTGATTCTGTAGGCATATTATGCCCTTTGATCATTTTATTACAGTTTCAAAAATTGAGATATTATACAACTTTGAAAAGTATCAAGAAAAACATGTTAGCAAAATTAGGAATAAATTGACTAAACGAATATGCATATACCCACTATCCAGGTCTCAAAACAGATCCTGTTAGAATTCCCAAAGCAATTTAGGACACTTCCTTATCTTCTCTCCCCTCTAAAGATTACAAAGATCCTGATTTTTCTAGTTATTTATTCAGTAAAATTTTACTGAAGTATATAACCTATTAACAAAAATATGTGCATAAAATTGTACAGCTCAAAAGACTTTCTTTGAACACACTGAACACAACCATGTAACCAGCACCAAATCTAGGAAACACAACATTACCAGCACCTCACAAGTGCCCCAACTTACTTCACACCCACCATTCCTCCCCCAAGGGAAATCACTACTTTACACGGATCATTTTTGACAGATTTTAAATGTTATATAAGTGGAATTATACTATATGCATATTTTTTTCTGCCTGACTTTTTGTGTTCATTGTTACCGACTTTTGGGATTCACAGATATTCTTGCTTATAGTAGTAAAATGTTGATTCTCATTGATGCTTACTATATCATTGCATAGAAATAACAGCTATTAATGCATTCTCTTCCAATGGGCATTTGGGTAGTTTGCAATTTGGGTTATTAGGAATGGTGTTTCTATGAGTATTCTACAACATATCTCTCAGATATGTGCATACATGGGGAATGTCAAAGCTTGTTCACAGCATATGCCCATATTTGATATTAGTAAATAATTCCAATGAATTTACTGAGTGGTTATAACGATTATATTTCTATTAGTGGATTAGAGTCTTGGTTGTTGCATACCTTTGGAATTTTTCTTCTTTTTATATAGTTGTTCTATTTTGTTTTTTTGATCTAATTGAACTTTATTTTTATTTGACAAATGATAATTACATATATGGGGTATATTCTTCTTTTAAATGTTTTATTTTTAATTATTATGGGCACATTATAGTTGTATATATTTATACGGTACATGTGATGTTTTGATACAGGCATACAGTGTGAATTAAGCAAACCAGGGTAATTGGAGTATCTGTCACCTCAGACATTCATCATTTCTTCATGTCAGGAAACTTCCAATTCCATTCTCTTAGTTATTTCAAAGCATACCCAAACTTATTTTTGACTATAGTCACTTTGTTGTGCTATCAAATATAGTTCATTCTATCTAACTGCATTTTTGCACCCATTAACTATCCCCACTACATCATGCCCTCCCTGTTACCCTTCCCAGCCTCTGGTAACCATCATTGTATTGTATCTCCATGAGGTCAATTGTTTCTAATATTTAGCTCCCACATATAAGTGAGAACATGTGAGATTTGTCTTTCTGTGTCTGGCTTATTTCACTTAACATAATGGTTTCCAGGTCCACCCATGTTGTTGGAAATGGCAAGATTTCATTCTTTTTTATGGCTATATGATATTCCATTGTGTATATGGACAAAAATTTCTTTAGCCATTCATCTGTTGAGGGACCTATAGGTTGATTCCAAATCTTGGATATTGTGAATAGTGTTGTAATAAACACGAGAAAATGAATATCTTTTTGATATACTGAATTCCTTTCTTTTGGGTATATACCTAGCAGTGGGATTGCTGAGTCAAATGGTAGTTCTATTTTAGTATTCTGAGGACCGTCTATGCTGTTCTTCATAGTGGTTGCACTAATATACATCACTACCAACATCGTACAAGGGTTCCCCTTTCTTTACATCCTTGGCAACATTCATTATTGGTTGTCTTTTTGAGAAAAGCCATTTTAACTGAGGTGAGATAATATTTCATTGTAGTTTTATACTTCATTCCTCAAAATGTGATTTATTATTATTTTCTAATAAATATATAGATTTATATTTTGCCATGTTTTCCCAAGTTGCATTCAGAATAAACACTGTATCCAACAGATTTTTTTTTAATAATCTACAAAGTTTTTATTTTATTTATTTATTTATTTATTTTGAGACAGAGTCTCACTTTGTTGCCTGGGCTAGAGTGAGTGCCCTGGTGTCAGCCTAGCTCACAGCAACCTCAAACTCCTGGGCTCAAGCAATCCTCCTGCCTCAGCCTCCTGAGTAGCTGGGTCTACAAGCATGTGCCACCATGCCCAGCTAATTTTTTTTGGTATATATAGTTTTAGTTGGTCAATTAATTTCTTTCTATTTTTGGTAGATACGGGGTCTCGCTCAGGCTGGTTTCAAACTCCTGACCTTGACCAATCCGCCCGCCTCGGCCTCCCAGAGTGCTAGGATTACAGGCGTGAGCCACCACGCCCGGCCTACAAAGTTTGTAATAATATGGAATACAAATCATTTGTGAAGAGTTCATTCTTCTATAATTTTCATAAAATTTATTGTATGATATTTATTGAAACTTAAGGATACTGTATTCTAACGTATTTAACTAAGTTAATTAAAGCTGAGTATCTCTAAGAAAATCTAGTTACACATATTGTCTATCATCATGGGAGTCCCTTCCTATCTACAGTTTTGCTTCTGCAATTTCAATTACCCATAGTCAACTGAGGATTCAAAATATTAAATAGAAAATTCCAAAAACAAACAATTCATAAGTTTTATATTGCATGCTCTTCTGAGTTGCATGACAAGATCTCACCCCGTCTCACTCATGGAATGAAACCTCCCTCTGTGCGACATACCATGCCATATATGCTATTCTCATTAGTTACTTAGTAACTGTCTTGGTTCTCAGGTTGACTGTCCTGGTATCACAGTGCTTGGGTTCAAGTAACCCTTATTTTACTTCATAAGCACAAGAATAACGATGACTTTAATTTGGATATGACAAAGAGAAGCTGAGAAGTGCTTGTTTTAAGTAAACAGTTGACAGTTTGACTTAAGGAAAAAATTACATACTAGTATGCTAAGACCTACGGTAAGAACAAATCTTCAATCCAGGAAATTGTAAATAAAAAAAGAAATCTGTGCTAATTTTGCTGTTGCACCTCAAAATGCCAAAGTTATGGCCACGGTGCATGAAAAGTGCTCAGTTAAGATAGAAAAGGCATTAAATTTGTGGGCAAAAGACATGAACAAAAAACATGTTCCGATTGATAGCAATGTGTTGTGCTAGAAAACATTGAGCCTATACGAGGACTTCAACAAGGATTTCCCTGGGGGGAAAAATGACACCAAGCCATTTACTGTAAGTAAGGGGTGATTATACAGATTCAGGAATAGGTTTAGACTGAAAAATATAAAAACTCCTGTGTCTTCTGAGAGAAAATAAACTGCCACATTTCCAGCATAGTTAAAGAATTAAATCAAGAAGAAAGTAGACCATCCAAAGCAAGTCTTCAATTGTGATGAAAGTGGCTCTTCTGGAAGAAGATGTCCAATAGAACTTATATTCCTAAAAATGTGAAGAAGCCACCATGGCATAAAACATAGCAAGGGCAGTTAGTTATTGTTGTTACTCTCTTGCTGTACCTAATTTATAAATTAAGCTTCATAACAGGTATGTATGCATAGGAAAAATAACAGCATATACAGGTGTTGGTACTATGTGCAGTATCAGGCATCCACTGGGGTCTTGGAATGTACCCCCAAGGATAAGGAGGGACTACTGTAATTTCAATAAAGATGCCATTCAAGAAGAATCTTAGATTTCTTTAATTAGCTCCATATAAGAGAACATTCTATTTTGCTTTAAAAATTAAATTTCTACTTACCAGATGTTTGAAAATTTCCATCATCAATACTGCCCCCTGGTGAACCGATCTGGAATTTACAATCTGGAGGCTTATGGCCAGGAAAACATTGGCAGTTACCAAAATTATTACATATCTGAAACAAAAATATAGAATCCTTTTGAGTCAGCGGGCCCAAAATGTACAAACAGCTCTTAAAACTTAAAAATAAGAAAACAACTCAAATTTTAAAGATAGGCAAAATATCAGGACACCTCGCCAGAAAAGATACACAGATGGCTAGTAAGCATAATAAAAAATGCTATTTTTTTATTATGCATATGCCATTAGAGAGTAGCAAACTAAAATAGCAGTGGGTTACCACTAAGCAATAATTAGAATGTTTAAAATCCAAAACTCTGAAAACACTAAAAGTTGGTGAGGATGTCAAGCGACAGGAAACTTTATTAATTGCTGGTGGGAATGCAAAATGGTACAGCCACTTTGAAGGACAGTTTGGCAATTCCTTACAAAACTAAACATGCTCTTCCCATACAGCCCAGTAATTTTGTGTTCCTTGGCATTTAGCCAACTGATTTGAAAAGTTAAATCCACACAAAATCTGGCACGTGAATGTTTATAGAAACTTCATTCATAAGTTCCCCAAATTGAAAGAAACCAAAATGTTGAGAAGGCATAAACAAACTGTGGTACATCTGAGCAACAGAATATTATTCAGTGCCTAAAGACAGTGAGCTATAAAGCTATGAAAAGACATGGAAGAATCTTAAATGAATATTATTAAGAGATAGTAAAAAGATCATTGGTTGGTAGGAATTTGGAACAGGGGAGGAAGGGTTAAATATGTGGAGCACAGGGCATTTTTAGAGAAGTAAAATTCTTCTGCATAATACTGTAATGATGGAAATATGCAGTCATATATATTTTAAGATCTATAGAACAAACAAGTTAACCCCAATGTTGCAAGATGAAAAATAATAGGGAAAACTGGAGGGTAGAGGAGTTAGGGGATATATGGTAGATCTGTACTTGGCACTTATTTTTTGTAAGCCCCAAATTGCTCTAAAAAATGTCTACTATTTTTAAAGGCTACTACAGAAAATACATAATGAATAAAATCACCAAAATAGCATAACTTTGATATTCAATCAAAAACCTTAAGTACAAAATATAAAACTTGACAATCAATAGCATTCAGAAAACAGAAACAATTATATCAAAAGAAATATTCAAAAACTGAATCAAAAAACAGATCATTGTTGGTTTTATTCTGGGCATATAAAGTTGGTTTTACATTTTAAAAAAGTAAGTAAATGTATTTGTATATTAACATATTACAAAGAAAAAATTATAGGTTAAGGTCAATAGATGCAGAAAAAAATTTGATTAAATTTTAGCATCTATCAGTAATAAAAAAATTAACCAGATTAGAAACATAAGGACTTCTATTTTTTTATGTTTTTATTTTAGCGTATTATGGGGGCACAAGTGTTAAGGTTACTTATATTGCCCATGTCCCCCTCCCTCTCGAGTAAGAGCTTCAAGCATGTCCATCCCCCAAACGTTGCACATCTCACTCATTGTGGTTGTATACACCCATCCCCTCTCCCCGCTCCCACTCTCCCGACACCCGATAAATGTTACTCCTATATGTCCACTTAGGTGCATAAGGACTTTTTAAATTTGAAAATTATCATTAAAAAAATCTTTTACAAGTATTATACTAAAGAATGAATCTTGAAATCTTTCTTTCACCACATATATTCAATCACACACTAAAATTTTGAATTTAATATTGCTCTTTTCTTAACTACTTGATATTGATAGTGATATTGATGCTCAGATCAACAAATTTCAGAGTAATGAAAGGATAAATTTCTAGGGAGACTAATCCAAATAAAAAGTGTATAATTAAAGAAAAGAGAAAAACAGCATTATAACTATAATATTTGATGATTAATGATATTTTGGAACAACTACATATATGAATAAACTTTAACTAATAAAATTATAAATGATAGAGCTATCTTTGAAATCTGTCATTGAGAGTAAATGTAACTTTACCTAGACTCAGTCCAATTTTACTTGACTTTGTAATTATTTTTAAATGGTTTTTCTTTTTAAACATTTTACTTGTAAAATACAAATATATAGAGAAATATACATAGGAATGTATATAAAATTTTCTTTTATGTATTGCCTTTATGAATGTGACATTTCACAGTTAAAAAGTTTTATAAAAAAGAAAAAAATCTAAAAAGTCTGAGTAGAATAACAACTGAATCTAAATAGTAATAGATTAAGACAACACACTAGTATCCAATAAAACAAAGTTTTGAAAGTCTACAATGTATAATTTTATTTTGAAATTTTATGAAAAAATTAAGGTTAATGGATTAAAACAGAAAATTTAACAAAAGAATTTGAAAAACACGAACAGTTGTAATTACAGAAAGCAAAAAACAAAAGACAAAAAGGTGGCTAATCTCTTTGTTAGCAGCCCATAGCAGATTAGTGACAATGTAGTGGCATTTATATCTTCCAAATCCAAATTATTTAAAAATTGTGAAATTAAATACTAATAAATTCTTTTGAATTAGGGGTTCATGCATATAATGTTGACTATATCATACATTGATATTCTTTTAGAGAAAGACTAAAACAAAGAACCTAAAACTATAAATTTTAAGAGATGGTAATTCAATATAAAAGTAAGAACAAATTTATATTACCAGATTAAAATAAATAAACAATTGAGAAAAATTAAAAAGTTTTTTTCATGAGGTCGCATTTTCTATTGGAAGCCTCTTCATTAGAACAATAAAAATATTCCCTAACATGTCACCATGTTCTTTAAGTATACTCTGTAATATTAAAAATCTAAATACTTCAATTATTAAGTGTATGGGGGAGAACAAAATATGTTCACACTATAAGGAAAGCATATATTTATTTGTATTAATTTTTTTTCATTTAAACATATTACTGATTCATGAGTCGTGGGTGCTTAAAATAAACTAAATACATATCTAGTACAATTCACTTAATAGTGTTATAGTATTAAAATTAGCTCCATTGGTTTCCTTTATTTTAGTGAGCTAGACCTAGGCAAGGTCAGCTTAAAAGTGACTTATGCTCCCAAACCTGGCACACAGTATAAATGTTTATTTGGTGAAGCCCACAATAATAACATGCAATTTAGAACCACAGAAGGCAAAGTTAGTTACTTACCCCATTCCCTTTGCATTTTGTAGTGGCATTGCAGTGATTTCCCAATAAGTGAGCTTTCTGGCAGGTTTTATTTACACAATACTAAATTAAAAACAAAAATTGTAGAATAATTTGCAAATTTTATATAAAGTATGAGAAAAAACAATAATTAATGATTTGTTATATATGCACAAGCAATACTCAAATTGAAGGACTTCTTACTGATATTACTCAATTCTTGTAAAAATATTCTGGCATTCCAACATAAAATCTAAGCAATAATAACTCCAAGAAATAAAAAGTTTGAGGGTGTTTGCTTTGACATGATCTGTTGAAGATACCTATAGCTGGGATTGACTTGAAATCCCCATCAGAGGGATTTTCTATATTATTTTTAATGTTTTACTATGAATGGTTAGATGATGGCACAGATTTTTCCTCTCGAAAACTAGGAGATAAGGCCGGGCGCGGTGGCTCACGCCTGTAATCCTAGCTCTCTGGGAGGCCGAGGCGGGCGGATTGCTCGAGGTCAGGAGTTCGAAACCAGCCTGAGCAAGAGCGAGACCCCGTCTCTACTATAAATAGAAAGAAATTAATTGGCCAACTAAAAATATATATACAAAAAATTAGCCGGGCATGGTGGCGAATGCCTGTAGTCCCAGCTACTTGGGAGGCTGAGGCAGGAGGATTGCTTGAGCCCAGGAGATTGAGGTTGCTGTGAGCTAGGCTGACGCCATGGCACTCACTCTAGCCTGGGCAACAAAGCGAGACTCTGTCTCAAAAAAAAAAAAAAAAAAAAAAAAAACAAACAAACAAAAAAAAAACAACTAGGAGATAATTAATTTTGTTTAGGTTTCAAATATAATTTAGAAATTGTTATGAATCTTTGTTACAATGTTTATCAGAATAACCTGCAAAATAAATATTTTACCTGCATTGTTATCCATTGTAAAGCTCTGTTATGTCCAAGTGGATGTTCTAGTGGTGATTAGTCACCTGGATATTTTAGCTTTTTGCCTCATTTACCTTTTTCTATTGGAACTGGCTTTATAGCTTCTTGTTTTTACAAAAATATCAGCAAAATATATGATTAAGTCATTCACAATATGAAGACATCAAATATAAGTGAAAATTATCTTTTTGTAGTTATTTCCTCAAATTAACATAAAACCAATAAATAAATTACAAATTGTATTATACCAGGCCACTTTTGTACTTGATGTTCAACATAATAGTGGATCTAGCCAGAACATTTTGGCAAGAAAGAAAAAAGAAAAGAAAGAAAAGGAGACATCTAAATTGTAAAGAGACATGTAAAATGATCTGCTTGCAGATGACATAATCTTTTATGCAGATGATCTTTTAAGTAGAAAAACCTAAAGATTTCATACACACACACACACCTGATAGAACTAATCAATGAATTCAGCAAAGTTGCAGGATAAATATTAACGTGGAAAAATCAGTTGCAAGTCCACACACTAATAATGAACAATCCAAAAAAGGAAATTAAGAAAAATTTTATTTATCCAAAAAATAAATGATTTAGAAATATACATAACCAAGGAGGGGAAAGACTTATAAATCGAAAATTCTAAAACATTGCTGAATACTTAAAGACATTGTTTTAGCTTCCACATATAAGAACATGCAGTATTTATCTTTCTGTGCCTGGCTTATTTCACTTAACATAATGTTCTGCATGCTCATCCACTTTGACATGAAAACAGGAATTCACTTTTTTCATAGTCAAGTAGTGTATGTGTTGTGCATATCCTAGGTTGATTGCATATCTTGGCTATTGTGAATAGTGTTGCAATAAATGTGACAGTACAGATATCTCTTAGATATACTAATTTTCTTTTCTTTGGATAGATACCCATTAGCGGGATTGCTGGATCATATTGTATTTCTATTTTTAGTTTTTGAAGGATGATCATACTGTTTTACATAATGACTGTACTAATATACATTCGCCCCAACAGTATAGAAGAATTCACCTTTGTCTACATCTTTACTGGCATTTGTTATTTTTGTCCTATTGAATGTTAGAGGTGATGGATTTGCTAATTACCTTGATGTGATCATTATGCATTTTACATATATTTTGAAATATCACACTTTACTCCATAAAATAAGTACTGCTTTTATGTATAAATTAAAAATAATAATGATTTATATTCATATGGAAGGCTAAGAGGTAAATGAGTCTTAAAAAAGAAGAATAAAGTTGTGGAACTCGTCTCCTAATTTCAAAACTTACTACATAGCTATAGTAATGAAAATAGGGTGGCCCTGGCATAATAACAAACATATCGACCAATGAAATAGATTAGAGAGCCCAGAAATAAATCATCACATAGATGACCAAATGATTTTCAATAAAGCCGCCAAGGTCATTCAATAGGGAAATGAATGTTTTTTTCAACAAATGGTATTGGGAAAACTGGAGATCCACATGCAAAAGGATATGACTAGACCCTTTTAAAACTCCAAATGGAAAAATAATTTGAAATGGATCAACAGCTTAAACATAAGAGCTAACACTATTAAACTCTCAGAAGAAAACATAAGGAGAAATTTCCATGACATTAGACTTAGCAAAAACTTCTTAGATAAGATGCCAACATCACAGACAATAACAAAAATAAATCAATAAATTTGACTTCATTAAAAAAAAAAAAAAAAAAAAAACCTTTGAGCCCAAGGACGCTATGAAATACTGAAATGGAAAACCACAGAATGGGAGAAAATATTAGCAAAATATATATCTGATAAGGGATTAATATCCAGTACATAAAGTTAACTTCTAAAACTTAAAACAATCAAGTTAATTAAATAATGAGCAATGGAATGAAATAAACATTTCTTTAGAGAAAATGAATAATGGCAAATAACCACATGAAAAGATGCTCACAATCATTGATAATTCACTGATTTTAAAATATGACTTTACACCAAGTAGGGTGGCTATTATCAAAACAAATAAAAAGAAAGAAACAACAGAAAATAACAAGTTTTGGTGAGCACGTGGAGAAATTGGAACCCTTGTGCATGGACAGTGAAAATTTAAAATGTTCAGCCTTGTGTAAAACAGTATGACATTTCCTTAAAAAGTTCAACATCAGGTAACTATGGTCCAGCAAATCCCCATCTAGGAGTACACTCTAAAACATTGAAAGTAGAGACTCAAACAGATATTTTTATGTCAATGTTCACAGAAGCATTATTTACTGTAGCCAAAAGGCAGAATCAAACTGTCCATTAACAGATAAATGGATAAACAAAAATTGGAGATTATATATATATGTATATGTATATATATATATATATATATACTATTCAGCTTTAACAAGAATAAAATTCCGCTACATGCTACAACATGAATGAATCTGCAAAATATTATGCTAAATGAAATAAACCAGATACAAAAGGGCAAAAACTTTTTGATTTCACTTATATGAGGTGCATAGAGTATTCACATTCATAGAAATAGAAAGTAACATAGTACTTCATAGTACTTAGCAAGGGCTGTAGGGAAGAGAATAATAGGATTTTTGGGGGGAGTACAGAGTTTCAGTTTGGGATGGTGAAAATGTTCTCGAAGTGAATTGTAGTGATGCTTGCACAACAATCTGAATGCATTTAATATCACTAAATGGATATGCAAATGGATAAAATTGTAGATTTATGCTCTGTATCCTTTATCACAACAAAAAAGTAAGAGAAAATTGTGTATATCATATGAAGACTATAAAATTGTCTAAATTAGATTAATGTATACATGGAAAAAGGAAGTGATAAGAAATTAATAATAGGCTGGGTATCGTGGTACATGCCAGCTACTCTGGAGGCTGAGGCAGGAGGATCGCTTCAGCTCAAGGAGTCTGAGGTTGCTGTGAGCTAGACTGATGCCATGGCACTCTAACCAGGGAAACAGAGTTAGACTCTGTCTAAAAAAAAAAGGAATTAATCATAAATTTATTAGTTAACTACCATTTCTCTAAGGATCTCAGACTTGATCTAAAGTTATACATTACTAATTAAGATAAGAAAATAAAGACGAGTAGACGTCATAAATAATTTTGAGAAGCTGAATATATTACCATGTTTGGAATTTTCATGACATTTCCAAATTAATATGAATGTTGCATAGAAATATTTTCAATATTTTTGAGACTATTTTATTGTCCTATTATGAGTGGGACAAGAACTTTTTATCTACAGACAGAAAAGATCACGTAGACATGAAAAAATAACTTTGCATTATATTAAAACATATACAAATATGTAATTGAACATGTTTGACTTAATATCCTGCATTCTTGCAATCCACTCTGGAAGTCCAGAGTGGATTAACAGATAGCTAAAACATACTTCTAATAAAAAATAGAAATCGATTAATATCCTCACGTCCCCAAGGACTGCTGGATGGAGACCATACTCAGTGACTTCCCATGTATTACCATTCCACATGGCGGCCTGTTTCATCAAAGTAAGCAATCAAGAAGTGTGTGTGTGTGTGGTGGGGAGAGAATGCATATGGAAAACACTATCTTTTATAAGCTAATGTTGGAAGTTATATTTCCACATTCTGCCATTTTGCCATACTCTATTTTCTAGAAGCAAATCACTATGTCCATTCCTCACACAGTGGGGAAGGAGGATGTATAATATATTATACAAGGGAATGAATGAGAAAAAATGAAGACAATTGGGGGACATTTTAAAAGCAGAGTGCCACGGTTCATCGCCTGACGTTGCCTATCATTGTTTACTCATTCAAACCATGTTCATTCCGAAGCTATCCAAAATTCTCAGTCCATTACAGCATCAGTTCAAAGCCCCTCTCTTCATCTAAGATAGCTCCAGCTGCAGACTGGGCTACTGGGTATAATTCCTTGAGAGCAGCTCCTCCATCTGTAGATCTGCGAAACTAAAGACTAGTTATCTGTTCCCAACACCACCAACATGCAATGGTAAGAAAGGCTTAGAGTAACTTCTGCAGGAATTTTAATTCAAAGCTGGGGGTGAGGGGGAGAGGACTGGAACTAAAAGGAACCGCTACTCCATGGCAATTCTGAAATCCGGCCCATGACACATGCTGGGAGCTCCTTGATTAGGTTTCCAGGCCTGTGGGCAATCTCTCTTGGCTCTTGGTTCTGTCCTCTGGGATCTTGTTTGACGCCTAAGCGTTCCTTCCTTTTTCATGAGAGGCAGCACGTGCTTGAAGCCGAACAACTCAGCCTGCCCCTGCTGGCAGGGTTTGGGGAGTCCAGTAGCCTCTTTCCTTTTGTATCGTCTCTTTCATTTTTGCCGGCTGTGTGTCTGCGGGCATTTCCCCAGATGGCGGCCTCCTGGAAATCTCGCCAGTGATCCCGGTGTGAAACCAAAGCCGCACTCACAGGATCTTTGAAATGGGCCTTTTCCACCCGAGCTTCCGCGGAGGAGACCGTGAAGGGGCCGTGAGGATCCGTGAGGCTCCGGGAGGCTCCGTGAGGCTCCGTGAGGGTCCGTGAGGCTCCGTGAGGGACCGTGAGGCTCCGTGAGGGTCCGTGAGGCTCCGTGAGGGACCGTGAGGCTCCGTGAGGGACCGTGAGGCTCCGTGAGGGTCTGTGAGGCTCCGTGAGGGTCCGTGAGGGTCCGTGAGGCTCCGTGAGGGACCGTGAGGGTCTGTGAGGCTCCGGGAGGCTCCGTGAGGGTCCGTGAGGCTCCGTGAGGGTCTGTGAGGCTCCGTGAGGGTCTGTGAGGCTCCGTGAGGGTCTGTGAGGCTCCGTGAGGGTCCGTGAGGCTCCGTGAGGGTCTGTGAGGCTCCGTGAGGGTCCGTGAGGGTCCGTGAGGCTCCGTGAGGGACCGTGAGGGTCTGTGAGGCTCCGGGAGGCTCCGTGAGGGTCCGTGAGGGTCTGTGAGGCTCCGTGAGGGTCTGTGAGGCTCCGTGAGGGTCCGTGAGGGTCCGTGAGGCTCCGTGAGGGACCGTGAGGGTCTGTGAGGCTCCGGGAGGCTCCGTGAGGCTCCGGGAGGCTCCGTGAGGGTCTGTGAGGCTCCGTGAGGGTCTGTGAGGCTCCGGGAGGCTCCGTGAGGGTCCGTGAGGCTCCGGGAGGCTCCGTGAGGGTCCGTGAGGCTCCGTGAGGGTCCGTGAGGCTCCGGGAGGGACCGTGAGGCTCCGTGAGGGACCGTGAGGGTCTGTGAGGCTCCGTGAGGGTCCGTGAGGCTCCGTGAGGGTCCGTGAGGGACCGTGAGGCTCCGTGAGGGTCCGTGAGGCTCCGTGAGGGTCCGTGAGGCTCCGTGAGGGTCTGTGAGGGTCCGTGAGGCTCCGTGAGGGTCCGTGAGGGTCTGTGAGGCTCCGTGAGGGTCCGTGAGGGTCCGTGAGGGTCCGTGAGGGTCCGTGAGGGTCTGTGAGGGTCTGTGAGGCTCCGTGAGGGTCTGTGAGGCTCCGTGAGGGTCCGTGAGGCTCCGTGAGGGTCTGTGAGGCTCCGTGAGGGTCCGTGAGGGTCCGTGAGGCTCCGTGAGGGACCGTGAGGGTCTGTGAGGCTCCGGGAGGCTCCGTGAGGGTCCGTGAGGGTCTGTGAGGCTCCGTGAGGGTCTGTGAGGCTCCGTGAGGGTCCGTGAGGGTCCGTGAGGCTCCGTGAGGGACCGTGAGGGTCTGTGAGGCTCCGGGAGGCTCCGTGAGGCTCCGGGAGGCTCCGTGAGGGTCTGTGAGGCTCCGTGAGGGTCTGTGAGGCTCCGGGAGGCTCCGTGAGGGTCCGTGAGGCTCCGGGAGGCTCCGTGAGGGTCCGTGAGGCTCCGTGAGGGTCCGTGAGGCTCCGGGAGGGACCGTGAGGCTCCGTGAGGGACCGTGAGGGTCTGTGAGGCTCCGTGAGGGTCCGTGAGGCTCCGTGAGGGTCCGTGAGGGACCGTGAGGCTCCGTGAGGGTCCGTGAGGCTCCGTGAGGGTCCGTGAGGCTCCGTGAGGGTCTGTGAGGGTCCGTGAGGCTCCGTGAGGGTCCGTGAGGGTCTGTGAGGCTCCGTGAGGGTCCGTGAGGGTCCGTGAGGCTCCGTGAGGGTCCGTGAGGGTCTGTGAGGCTCTGTGAGGGTCTGTGAGGCTCCGTGAGGCTCCGTGAGGCTCCGTGAGGGTCTGTGAGGCTCCGTGAGGCTCCGTGAGGCTCCGTGAGGGTCTGTGAGGCTCCGTGAGGGACCGTGAGGCTCCGTGAGGGTCCGTGAGGCTCCGTGAGGGTCTGTGAGGCTCCGTGAGGGTCTGTGAGGCTCCGTGAGGCTCCGTGAGGGTCCGTGAGGCTCCGTGAGGGTCCGTGAGGGTCTGTGAGGGTCCGTGAGGCTCCGTGAGGGTCTGTGAGGCTCCGTGAGGGTCCGTGAGGGTCCGTGAGGCTCCGTGAGGGTCTGTGAGACTCCGTGAGGGTCCGGGAGGGTCTGTGAGGCTCCGTGAGGGACCGTGAGGCTCCGTGAGGGTCCGTGAGGCTCCGTGAAGCTCCGTGAGGGTCTGTGAGGCTCCGTGAGGGTCTGTGAGGGTCCGTGAGGCTCCGTGAGGGTCTGTGAGGGTCTGTGAGGCTCCGTGAGGCTCCGTGAGGGTCTGTGAGGCTCCGTGAGGCTCCGTGAGGCTCCGTGAGGGTCTGTGAGACTCCGTGAGGGTCCGGGAGGGTCTGTGAGGCTCCGTGAGGGTCCGTGAGGGTCCTAGAGGCTCTGTGAGGATCTGTGAGGCATGGCTTGACTCCTTTGTAACAGAAATTCGTATACTTGGTTAACACTCCGACCCTGTGACCTTTCTGAAGATCAAATTAGCTGGCTAATTATTAGCCGCTGTTTGCACACCGCCCCCTGGGCTGTCTCCGGGCCGCTTTTGGGGCCGCGCAGGCTGCCTCCTGGCGCCCGGCCGGCCCTCGGCCTAGCTCGCTCGCGCAGCGTGGCACACTCGGGGTCCCCTCAGGCTGTCCGAGCAAGGCCTCAGTTTCTCCGGCCCCGCCTGCCCCCGCGGGCGGACAGGCTCTCATCTTGGTCGTTCCTTGTCTCTGGCCTGCAGTCTAACAGGCGGCGTGCGGGGCCTTTGCCGAGCCCTGTCGTTAGGGACAGGCCCTTAGATGCGCCCGGGAACAGGAAGGGGGTCCTGTTGCTAGGGACGGGCCTTTAGACGGAACAGGAAGGGGACCCTGTTGCTAGGGACGGGCCCCCTTAGATGGAACAGGAAGTGGGGCCTGTTGTTAGGGACGCGCCCTTAGATGGAACAGGAAGTGGGGCTGTTGTTAGGGACGCGCCCTTAGATGGAACAGGAAGTGGGGCCTGTTAGGGACGCGCCCTTAGATGGAACAGGAAGTGGGGCTGTTGTTAGGGACGCGCCCTTAGATGGAACAGGAAGTGGGGCCTGTTGTTAGGGACGCGCCCTTAGATGGAACAGGAAGTGGGGCTGTTGTTAGGGACGCGCCCTTAGATGGAACAGGAAGGGGGCCCTGTTGTTAGGGACGCGCCCTTAGCTACGCCCAGGAACAGGAAGGGGGCGCGGCAGGGAGCGGCAGGGAGCGGGAAGGGATCATCAAGTGTCTCAAAGGGCCAGGACTGCCGACCCCAGATACAGCAATCGGCTCCCCAGCCCACCATTGCCAGGTTTCGTTTTTATCCAGCAAGTAGGTGCTGAATGACATTTAAATGCCACACATTTATAGTTGCTGCTTTAAATCTCAGATGCCTCATATCTGTTTTCTGGAACAAGTGCCCCCTATCCCCAGATTGACTGCTAAGTCTCTGAGCCGCTTCCGCTCTCCCCGTGAACGTCAGCGCTCGTCCCTCTGCAGATGGGCACAGGTGCATGGGCGCGTGCACGCACCCGCCCTGCTTTCCTAGCACAGACTCTCGTTTGGTTCTCCCAAGTTCTCACACTTATATTTTGATCAGACACATAAACCGATAATTTAAGAAATAGGTAAGGTCAATTGTGGGTTCTTCACGAAGAAAGGAAAATTTTAAATTCAGTATTAGAATTTTTTTTTTTTTTTTTTTTTTTTTTGAGACAGAGTCTCGCTTTGTTGGCTAGAGTGAGTGCCGTGGCGTCAGCCTAGCTCACAGCAACCTCAAACTCCTGGGCTCCAGTGATCCTTCTGCCTCAGCCTCCCGAGTAGCTGGGACTACAGGCATGTGCCACTATGCCCGGCTAATTTTTTATATATATATATCAGTTGGCCAATTAATTTCAGCTTACTCCAGCTCACGCCTGTAATCCTAGCTCTCTGGGAGGCCGAGGCGGGCGGATTGTTCGAGGTCAGGAGTTCGAAACCAGTATTAGAATTTTATGATTTAAAGCTATTAGAATTCAAAGCTATAAAAAAAATCTATCAGTGAACTCTTGTTTAAAATGCATATGTACCTTTTTCACATAAGGACTGATAATATTTTAATCGAAATAACAATCTTATGGGATAACAGGTTTAGTTGAATTATCTTTCCAATATCATATGGGAAATAAATGCCAATATTAGGTTTAAATCCATTCAATGTAATTATGGTAATCTCATCATGGGACATAATATCTGATAACATAATTTAACAAAGAAAAATATACATTATCACGTTTTGTTACCATTTGTGGACCACACACAGTGCCGTCAGCAACATAACTATTATCTCTTCCATCTGATCTCATGGATGACCCAGTGGCTATAGACAGACAGGCATGGTCTTTAATATATGAATAAACTGCAGTTTGAACATCACTTTTATAAGTATCATTTTGTGGCCAAACACAAGCTAATTTTCCACAGAGAACATCCCTGGAAACAGAAAGTGGAAAATTATTTACCATTTTGGCTTTTAATGATCGCATGTTCTCATTAAATATTGCATGGGTGATAACATAAATATTTTTAATTGATGGTAAAAAAAAAAAAACCCTGAATAATGTGAAAATAAAAACTTTCTAGTTGTTGTGTATGGTGCACAACTAAATTCATCTATACTAATTAGCATCGTAGCAGAATTGAAATGTATACAATAAAACATAAAGACTTGACTTCCATTTCTCATTACAGAGCTCAACATTGTTTTCTAGGTTCCATTGTCTTACAGCACTCATACTGTGACACATTCTTTGGGAGAATTCATCATCTGCCCCACTGACCAGCCTGGCCAGTCTGGCTACTTGTTTCCAAAATTTACCAAGAGCTGCTATACTTTTTCTGTGTCTTTTAATTATGCCTGTGGTTTCCTTCAGACAGCACATTTCTTCAGCACACAGTCTCTTCATTTGGATCCCAAATTTCTCCCAACATACAGATATCCCCAGTGTATATAAACTTATTTCTTAAGAATTTAGGAACTGTTAGGTCCCCTCCATGCCACAAGCATATCAAAGTTACCCCATAGACACTTTATTTTCCTATTTACAATCTATCATTGGGTAAAACACTGGCTTCCCTAAGAGGCCTACAGTATTCCCAGACCATGCTCTAAAAATAGTCTATGACATTTCTTGCTCTTGGAATCACTCAAATCTATTTATCAAATATCATACTCAATGGAAATAATCATATTTAGCTATTTATATGTGTATACTGAGCCTGTTATCATTATTTTACAAAAAGCCCTCTCTCAGGAAATTTTACTCGTTTGTCCTAAAAAGGATCATTTTGGGCTCTTTTAGTATCAGAGTGGTGAGCTTAATGACACCAAGAAGTACAGATTGAAATGAGGCTTGGAATCAAAACTTAAAATGCTTTCCAATCTTTTATTCCTTCAAGGATAATGTTTTCTATTTCCTCGGGTCTGTATATTTCTTTTGTTTGGCTCCACTGTCTTTCTGTGAAATATGTTTTAAACTAGCCTTGCATGGTATGTCTCTTTCTAGTCTGGCCAAGAACAAACTCTTCCTCTAAAGTCCATTTTACCCGATTTTACATTTATGTTTAAATTCTTAGATTTGCTTTTCTTTTCTGAAAATGAATCACAGAATGCTTACATTAGATAATTTACCCTATTCAATTCTAGTCTCATCTAGCTTCCATTTCAGGAAAACACATGTACTATTATATAAAATAAACTCCAGAGGAGTCATGTGTACTAACTTCCATGGTTTCTTCCCCATTTCCTTTTCCTTTCCCCATAAATAATCTAAAATCAAAGGCAGCCGACATTCTTCTGGCCATCAGGAAGAGAGATAAAGTGTGGCTGGTGTGCCACTTCTGTTTTTATTGGGTTCCACTGTGGTATAACTCAGTCTGCCTTCCCACTGCTGCTCTGTATCGGTGTCCAAGAATATGTGGCTAGTTAGACATTTTCATTTATATTATATAGAGTCTCCTCATGTGATCTCCACTCATCAGCATTCTCTTTGTGATTCCAGGTCTCCTATTTCCATCCACTAGTCCTCCTGTGTTTGGGGCATGCGGGGAATTTTGCATTGTCTCCAAGCCGTGCACGATCCATGATGATTTCACGTGTGGGGGATACCATCTTAGCCCCACCTAACTAGACTCATTTTCATCCATCTTTCACCTTCATAAGGAACCATATTGTTTCTGAACAAAGCTGAGTGTGGTGCTGACCTGAAGATTTTATAGTTTTTTTATTTTTTTGGCTATGTCTTGGAGGTTAAAAGGAAACCCTGCTTCTCTATGAATTAAATGATTTTATCTAAATGTTTTTATATTCTGTCCACATTCCCTTATTTCTTCAATCTGGTTTGGCTTTTGTGTGTGTGTGTGTGTGTGATTCTTTTACTTTTAATACCCTGATGAAATTCAGGAAGTATTTGTTAGGGGGCATTTCCTGTATTAGATATTGGATTTCATGAATCCCTTTATTATGTGGCTTATGGGAAAACTATGTCCCAATAGCCCAAATTTAGCTATTAATATATACTCCCATGCTTTACAGGTCAATGTTTTGGAAGCAAACAATAAAAACTTTCTTTATCTCAAAATCCTATGTCTAAAAATCAAAGCATTTGCTTTAGGTTTATTTATTGTCATTTAGACTTGTCATAAAATGCAATTTTAATTCTCAATATACAGTATGAGTTCTGATTTTTTGCAGTTTCTGCCCACTTTTTTTCCTCTGTTAATAAGTACTACTTTTCTTTCTTCCAGTCTCCTTCTTAGGGTGATATAAGGAAAAAATAATGAAAAAGACAACTGTGAATACTATAGAAGAAAAATGCATATATTGGTATTTGAAAATATTATACTGTTTTACAATTTGCTGTTCATTATTCAGCATCTCTTGATAAACATATCATTTTTATAATTCAAAAAAACAATTATTTTCTACATACATACTTCTGTTCACAAGGTAATGGCTGTAAATTTTTAAAACCGCAGTCTCCAAATCTATCACGCAGAGAATTAACTTCTTTAAAACAGGCAAAAGGAGCACCTTGAGCACCTTAAAATGCAAACACGCCAGTTGAATTATCATTTTGAATCTAAATTAAATATCAATAACAGGCTAATGTAACTCTAATTTCAAAAAAAAATATGCACTTCATCATGCATTTGTTTCTGTGTGTACCTTGTCAATGCAAGTAGAAAGGAACTACTGTCTTACATAATGCATAACAGAAAAAAATTACACCTATCTCAATAAATTACATTACCATTAAAAACAATTTGCTGTCCCTCCCTATGGAAGCAAATGCTTACTATTCCAATGGATGTTAGGTTTAACTTTGTAATTTGCTTTGCTTAACGAAATGAGAAAGTTGAGGCATGTCGCTTACAGGCAGAAACCTTTGGAACTAACACATGGTTTACCATATTCTCTTTTTTTCTCTGATGGGGAATCAGCGATCTTTTAGTGTTTAAGTAGAGGTTCATCTCTCAAGCTGAATGCCATACTGAAGGCATTTTGGGATATTAAATAGCTATATTGGATGTGTGAATGATGAAGATATGGGGGGTTATTTCTATTTCATTATATACATGAGCCAGAAACTAGAATTGGAGTGCTACTATTAACACAACATATACCTAAAATATTAATATGTGGCCTTGAGATTGGAATCTGGCAGTAAGTGGTGAGAAAACTATTATCAGAGGCTAAAATGTGAGTGATCCATGCTGTGAGATGGTGAAACATTTGGAGAAACTATCTTCTCGATAAAGTTAAGGAGAGATGATGGCCCTAATGAACTTGTCATCTTAGACAAAGAGGTAAGAAAACAATGCATCTTGGTTATGCGTGGCCAGGTACCACAAGTACTAAAAAGAGACAAACTAAACTCAGAAACAAATCAGCTATTTCAAAAGTAGGAAGGGAAGGAAATAAAGTCTAGAAGTTGTCCATCCTCAGGCCCTGGAAAGGATGCTATAGATTCTGGCTGATATAAGATGACCAAGTCATTACATCTACTTGGTTGTTTTGTGTCTTTTCCTTGGTGGCTGCTGTTCAATGGTGTTCACCTGATGGATTAACACACAGATCTTCACATTTCTTGCTCACTTCCATCTGTCTGTCCACATATTTATATCTCAGGATTCTTGCCACTAATCTTCCAATCTTTCTCCTCAAGGCTCCCCACCACCCAGCTGGACCCTTAGTCACTGCCTATGAGTATATCTATAGTCTAACCTCTGGCCAGACCTCCTTCCACAGAACACGGACGGCCAGGGGTCAATATCTTTCAAGGCCACTCCCAGGGGAAGCTGCAATGCAGCTTCTGTTCTTTTTTGGCTTACAACCAGTAACTAAGCCAACCCATCCGTAAGACAAGCCTAGGCTTGTTCCTCCTGTGTCAAGTGAATGTAAGAAAAGCCCATGTACCCACAGGTGTGAGATGAGAGAAAAGCAAAGATGCAAGAGGGGAGAAAGGGTGGATTTTCTGCTGATGGATTTTTTTCTTCTGTGCTCTCTTTGTGCATGTGTTTGAACCCAGATAAATGACTTCCAGCTATCTAACTATGTAACTCAGTAGATCTGATATAACTGAGCTTACCTAGGGATACACTTAACTAAGGAGGTGAAAGATGTCTACAAGGAGAACTACGGAATATGGAGGAAAGAAATTACAGACGACAGAAACAAATGGAAAAACATGTTCATGGATCGGTAGAATCAACATTGTTAAAATGTCTATATTACCCAAAGTGATTTACAGATTGAATCCAGTCCTCATCAAAATACCAACATCAGACTTCACAGATCTAGAAAAAATAATTCTATGCTTTGTTTGGAAACAGAAAAGAACCCAAATAGCCAAAGCAATCTTAAGCAAAAAGAACAAATCCGGGGGCAAAACAGGCAGGCTTTTGTATAAAACCCTCACTTCGATTAATCATTGCATGTGTTACCCTGGAAATGTGTGCCTTTGGGTAAGGTGTCTCTGAGCAGCTGAGATAAATTTTGAAGGAGATGATAAATGAAGATTACCTGAATGAAAGCTGGCAATATTTTCCTTTTTCTCTGCTCCTTATTTTTGCTTTATTCTATCTTTATTTCTTTAAATGCAAATAGCAAAACTACAGGTTTAATATTTCTTTTATGTTTTTACTGTCTTTATCTCTTGATCGATCATAAGCTCCATGTATACAATAACCATGTGACTATGTCCATCCTATTCAATACTATCAGCTCTCTGAATATAAACACTCAATATTTTTTGATGAACAAATCTGGTTATACTTCTACAGTCACTTTAAAAGTTTAAATTTACTTAAGGAAAGACTGCAAAATTCATGAAACTACTTGTTTATTTGCATCCCATAATAGACTACCTTAAGTAGTCTACTTTTGCCTTATGTTTTTGGTAATTAACAAGAAAAATACCTGAAGTTAAGGAGCCAAGTAAATGAATCAAGGAGGAATAAATAAATGAACAAAACTGCATCAGAGGATGAAATTTTTGACCCATTTCTGTCAGTTATGGAGAATACTACAGCATACATTAGAGGAGGTGATGCACATGAATTGTTAGCCCTTTTCTAAATATCTGTTGCAACTAGAACTCAAAAAATATCAAATGTCAAGTAACTCAATTCTAGGTCAAATATTTTTTCTATTAAAAATAGAAAAATATAAACTAGATCCACCTTAATGGACCTTGCAGAAAGTATTATTTACTTTTTAAGAGATGTGTTAAACCCTGATGAAAAGTTATTATGACAATAACAAACAATAATATTCAAGTACAAATAAGCATTAAGAAAAACAAAACACACACCAATGAAAATCCCACAAAAACTAGCATCCTAGAAATACAGCACACAGAAAATAAGCACTGACTTGTGATTTAAGATATCATAGTTCTACAGCTCTGGTTCAATTTTGGTTAAGTCACCTAATCTGAAACTTATTAGTAAAGACAAGTTTCAAATAATTAGGAGGACAATGTGGACTACAGACCATGTCATTTGATACAAAGTACACTATTTAAACTGCTGCTGGTTAAATAACTGATATTTGGTGTTATACTACCTTTATTCAGCTATCAAATATTTATATTTGAATGCATTCACTAGGTAATTTTGCTGTATTATTCAAATTATTTTAATTCCATTAAAATATAAAATCATATTAAGACACGAATAATCGCTCACCAAAACAACATAGATCTTATTAGAATTACTCTCAAAGCTATCTGAAAGCAAAATCCAACAATGAATTTTGATCATGTGGCTTATGACTACTATTACCATAAAGGTTATTCTTCAATGAGAAAATAATATTATACTTGAATGAAATTCACACTGAACTTTCTAAGTTTCATGCCCTCAAAATTAGATCATGATTGTTGGAAATAAAATAATTAAAATTTCAGAATCTACTGATTTGCCATTCCAATATTTATATAAATTATCAGCTATAGACATGGATCTTTGGTTGGACATCTAATCACCAAAAATAAAGATCAAAATATGAGAAAATAAATGTGTAGTACTAGTCTTGGAAAATATCAAACCTTACTATAAAAACAAGCCTTATTGAATTCAGATTTAATCTTTATTAAGCTAGTGGTTCAGGTTCTTCCTCTACTAGAGTTCTGTGTTATGTAATACAGTCTACAGAGAAATACAAATTTAAGGTAAAAGAAACACAAAGGAACATGCAATACCTTTTCCAAATATCTTGGCACACTGGTTATCAGTAGTTTGGCACTGCCCATTATAACAATATGCAGTTTCCAGCCTGCACAAATGGCCATTCAATGCATAAGTGTCAGGGACACAATCACTAGAAGTTCCATTGCAATACTCTGTAAAATCACATTCTTGATCAATACTCTTTCTACATGGAGTGCCTGCTATTGATAACTAGGAGAAAAAAGAAATAGAAAATCATCTATGAATTACTTTTCTCAGTTGCTTACTGAAGAGATTTATCAAATAAAATCTGACTACTGATATTTTAGGGAATAATAAGAGTTCCTGAACTAGTGAGTTTTTCAACAGAAAAATCAGGTACACTGTTCATTGTGAACCCTCAAAAAAAGTAACGGTCACAAAGATATAAAATAATCCCTTCTGACAGAGGATTTGCAACTGCTCACCTGCTTTGTATTCCACATTTTGAGGCCATCTGACACAACTAGCATTTGGAAAAAGATGAAACATATGAATATACTTGTTCCATGAAAATGGAAGAATACTTCTCTATCTTTTTGTTCTTAGAGAGATCCAGGAGGCAGAATGCCTGGTTTCAGTACCTGGTTCTGACTCTTACTAGCTTATGCGTGTAGGTGAGACATATAATCTGTTTTACATTTACTTGGGATAAAAATCATATTCTAATAAAGTTCTTATTAGTATTAAATTGAATTAATGAAAAAAAGGTGCTTAAAGATTAATACATGATAAATGACATTCATATGTAATAGATATCACCACCATTGTAATCATATTATTATCTGAGAGCATAAAAACCTCCTTGCATTGCTCAGATAAAGAGTATAGTTACTGTGAAATTTTTGTGGCTGAATGACCTAGGAGGTCATCCATTGCCTTCTATAGTGAAGTTTACTAGGTCTAAATGCTGACATGCTATATATGCAGAAGACACACACACACACACACACACACACACACACACACACTCTCTAATAATCCATTTTGGTTGAATTAATATGAAATAATAAAACAAATAATAAATAATAAAACAAAGATGATTAATAAATAAATGAAGTGGCATCTTAAAAGTGATGAAAAATTCTTTCAACAGGATTATATACTCTGAAAATATATATTTCAAAAATGAATATGAAATAAAGATTTTCTTACACAAATACAAATGAAAGAATTCATTTTCAGCAGGTCTATTTTTTTTAGTTGTTATAGATTTAGGGGATAAAAGTACAGTTTTATTATACTTTTACAATTATAATTGATACAGATAATCAATTTACAATTGATACAGCATGGCTATATCACATACTGATGAAATCTGGGCTTTTAATTTACCCATTGCATGAACAGTTACATTGTACCCAACGAATAACTTTTCATTCGTCATCTCCCTCCCACCCTTTGGAATATCCAATGTCAATTATTCCACTTTCTATGATCATGTATACCCAGAGCTTAGCTTCCACTTATAAGCAAGAACCTGCAGTATTTGATTTTCCATTCCTGAGTTATAATACTTCACTTAGGATAATGGCCTCCAGTTCTATCCAAGTTGCTGCAAAAGACATTATTCATTATTCGTGGCTGAATAGTATTCCATGACATGTGTGCACGTGTATGTGTGTGTACACACACACGCCACCTTCTCTTTATCCTATCATCTGTTGATGGGCACTTAGGTTGATTCTGTATCTTTGTTATTATGAATAGTACCACAATAAATGTAGGATTGCAGGTACCTATGTGGGACAAAATGATTTCTTTTCATATGGGTAGATACCCAGTAGTGAGAGTATTGGATTGATAGTAGGTCTATTTTTAGTCCTTTGAGATATCTTCAATTTATTTTCTATAGTGACTGTACTAGTTTACATTCCAACCAACAGTGTGTAAGTGTTCAATTTTCTCTGCATCTGTGACAAAATCAATTGCTTCTTAACTGTTTAGTACATTCTAACTGGGATAAGATTGTATCTCATTGTGGTTTTAACTTAACATTTTTTCCACCCCTTTACCTTGAATATATGAACGTCTTTACCAGTTAGGTGAATTTCCTGTAGGCAACATATGTTTGGACACTTTTTGTTGTTGTTGCTCATTCTCCAATGTTTCTTTTAAGTGGGGCATTTAGTACATTTAGTTCAAAGAATAATGTTATGTGAGGTTCTGTTCCTGACATATTGTTAATTGTTACCTGGTTGCTTTGTGTTCTCAACTGTGTTTTGTAAGACCAGTGAGTTTTATTGTTTCATATGTTTTATGATAGTAAATATCGACCTTTCCTTTCCATGTGTACAATTGTCTTGAGCATTCTTTTAGGGCCAGTCTAGTGGTGACAAATTTTCTTAGCATTTGCTTGTTTGGGAAAGACTATTTCATCTTCACTTATTAAGCATAGTTTAGCAGGATACAAAAATTCATGGCTGAAAGTTTTTTCCTTTAAGAATGTTGAAAATAAAACCCTAATCTCTCCTAACTTACAAGGTTTTTGCGTAGAAGTTTGCTGTTACTCTGATGGGCTTTCTTTTACAGATTATTAGACATTTTTCTTTTTGCTGCTTTTACATTTTTTTCTTCACATTGACTTTAGATATTTTGATGACTATTTGCCTTGGTGAAGTCTGTCTGGCAATGTGTCTCCCTGGTATTCTGTGAGCCTTTTGTATCTGAATGTCTAAATCTCTTGCAAGCCCAGGGAAATTTCCCTTAATTATTTTTTCAAATAGATTTTCCATACTTTTTTCCTTTTATTCTTCTCACTCAGAAATACTGGTGACTCATAGGTTTGGATGCTTTACATAATTCCATATTTGTTAAAGTCTTTGTTAACTTTTTAAAATTAATTTTTTCTTTATTTTTGTCTGACTTGGTTAATTTAAAAGACCTATCTTCAAGCTGTGAAATTCTTTCTTCCGTTAGGTCTATTGTTTGAGTTTTCACCTGCATTTTATAATCCCTTCAATGAGTCTTTCATTTCCTGAAGTTTTTAAAATATTTATCTCTGTAGTCAATTTTTCATTCATACCCTGCAGTGTTTTAATGGTTTCTTTGTGTTGGTTTTCAACTTTTTTTTTTTGGATCTCACTGACCTTTGCAACAATCCATCTTTCGAATTCTTTATCTGTCATTTCAAAATTTTCATTTTGACTAGGATCCAATGGTAGAGAGCTGGTGTGTTCCCTTGACAGAGAACTGTTACCCTTTTTTTTTTTTTTCATGCTTCCAGAGGTCTTATGCTGATTCCTTCTCATCTGAAGACGCTGTCACTTCTTATTTTTGAATTTACTTTCTTTGGGGTGGGACTCCAGCCCCCCCAACCCCCCCCACCCCCAAAATGGTTCTTTGGCTTCGCTTCTGGATGCTTTCAGGGGACAAAGGCTCTGTATACATTCCTTCGTTACAGATCCAAATTAGCGTGGTGATTTTTGCAAATGCTAGTTAGTTATTTTGTGGGTTGCAGTAGTGGTGCGCTAGGCACGCCCGCAGCTCACTGTTTCCTGCGGAGACCGGGAGATGGAGGGCTCCAGAAACAGACCTCATTCCCCAGGGCAGGGCGCCTGTGTCCGTTCCACTCGTATCAGCCTGTGCGGTTCACCCTCCAAGCCAGCAGGCGGCACCTGCGGGCCAGGGCCTGGCCTGCGCTACACAGTGGCGTCGGCAGACATTTTCACTGGCCCACACAGGTCACCCTGCGTACGGCAGCGGGTGCTTGCGTGCAGGTGAGAGGCAACTGGCACAGTGGCGGTGGGATTCAAGCGTGGGCCTGCTGGGGTCAGCCAAAATAAGGGTCTGGCTGTAGGAGAAAGCGAAGCAACCCGCCGGTACTGAGTGCGCGCCCGGCCAGCCGCAATGTCGTGGCATTTCACTGTGCCCCAGGCTGACTGGCGCCGTCTGCTCCTGTGAACAGTTTGCTTCCAGATGGTTCTCCAAGCAGGGGCTCAAGGCCCCCGCCCCGCTCCGGCCATCTGGAGAGAACATGATAAAATGTAGAAAAAAACGATACCCTCCCTTAGGTGCCTCTGGTGGCCTAAGCCCCCGTGCCTGTGCTTGAACAATGAGATAATGTTTTTAGAGTGTGTTTTTTGTCTTTCAAAGGGGGCCGTTTTTTCCCTAGCGCATCACGACTACTTTTCTGTGCCTGCCGCTCTGCAGGACGGGAGTAGTCCTGGCCAGTAAATAAAGACTCACAATTTGACCCAGTTCGGTTTCTAAGGCGCTTCAGACCATAACAGTCGAGGCCATGGAGATGGGGGGGTCCCTGTCCTGTGTCCTGCTGTGGAGGCAGGTGGGGCTGGGGCAGGCAAGCTGCATTCAGACTCCCCACAGGCAGGCAACAAGTGGGGACCCCCAATGTGTGTAAGGTGGCACAGCTCCCAGCGCGGTGGCTCACACCTGTCATCCCAGCACTCTGGGAGGCCGAGGCAGGAGGATCCTTTGAGCTCAGGAGTTCGAGACCAGTCTGAGCAACAGCGAGACCCCCATCTCTACTAAAAAAATAGAAAGAAATTAGCTAGACAACTAAAAATATATATGTAAAAAATATATATATAGCTGAGCATGGTGGCCCATGCCTATAGTCCCAGCTACTAGGGAGGCAGAGGCAGGAGGATCGCTTGAGCCCAGGAGTTGGAGGTTGCTGTGAGCTAGGCTAACGCCAAGGCACTCTAGCCCAGGCAACAGAGTGAGACTGTGTCTCAAAAAAAGAAAGAAAAGAAAGAAATAGTAAAGGGTAAAGGAAGGTGTTTAGGAACAAGGAATATCATACTGAACAAAATCTGGAGAAGGAAATAGCCGCTAGAAATGGAATTAATGATGTTAATTTTAAAATTATTTTTTCTTATACTATATGTCCTAAAACATGACACTAATATTAAGCAGAAAATAGTAACAATGTAATTCATGTTTACAGTATATGAGAGTGTTCCATTATAAGCCCCAATCGCCACACATGAAGTGTACTATTATATGAAATTAGTCTCTGATTAAAGATTTGTAAACTCTGAGGCAAAGAGTAAAATGATTTTTAAAGGTATAAATAACAAACCAATAGGAAAGATAAAATAGAACCATATGCTGTATAGTTTTAGAGTTTACATTTAGTTTGCAAAGCAGTTGTAAGTCTCATAAGTATCTAGTGAGATACACAGTCTGCTTATCAGTATTATTTATGGTAGCTGTATTTTCATCACCCAAACTTGAAAAAAAACACAAATGTCCCTCAACTGGGGAACAGATAAACAAACTGTGGTACATCCTTATAATAATAATACTTGCAATACTATTCAGTAACAAAAACGAATGAACTTCTTACAAACATCACAACATGAATAAAGGTCAAATGCATTATGTAAGATGCTTAATTCATGTTTGCATATATTGTATGATTCAAGTTATGTCAAGGCAAAAGCAAAAGTGTAAGTTCAGAGAATAGATCAGTGATTACCAGGGGCTCTGGGAGGAGGTATGGATTGCCTACAAAGAGGCACAGGGAAATTTGGGGGGGGGGACTGATGGAATCAACTACCCTTGATTATGATGCTAGTTATTAGTTCAAGTATGTCTGTTCTAACACACTAACAAAAGTTACATACAGGTGATAATATACCAGAAATATTTTGGATTATCTAACTTGCTTTTTCTTCCCAGTGTATGTCTTGAAGATAAAATTATATTACCACATATTTAGCCCATATTTATGAATTCTTGTACAATATACAATAATTTGTGTAACCATTCCAATATCAATGAATATTGTTTCCTTCTGTTATGTGTGTGATTTGTTAACACTATGTAAGAATTTTTTTCCCTAATCTGTATTCTACACTCTTTGCTATTTATGTTATGATTTTTAATAGTCATTTATCATGTATTTGACTTTATTATTTGAGTTAATAAAACTTTTAATATAGTAATGTATGTTTTTTGTACTCTTTAACTGATAATTCAGAAGGTGATGGAGTTCGTGATTTCAACACTATGACTACTATAGTCATCCCTAGATATCCATGGGAAATTGGTTACAGGATTCCCCTGTGATGCCAAAATCCACAGATTCTCAAATCCCTTATATAATATGGTGCAGTATTTGCACATGACCAATACACATCCTCCCATAATCATCTCTAGATTATTTATATTACCCAATACAATGTAAATGCTATGTACATAGTTGTTATACTGTATTGTTTATGGGATAATGGTAAGAAAAAAAAAGCCTGTACAGTACAGATGCAACCATCCATTATTTTTCCAAATGTTTTCAATCTGCAGTTGGTGGAATCTACAGATGTGAAACCCACAGATAAGACTATAATCAACACTAGTCAAAGATCATTTTATAATTTCATAGAATGTTCCTTATTTACTCGTATTTGATTATGGACTCTGTATTGTTTCACTGAATTATTTCTATATTATTTTTATCAATTCCCCATCTATTCAGTTAATACAGCCTTTAATTATCAAAGTTCAATTTCCTTTCCACAAATGTTGGCAACTTACCTCACATTTTGATGTACAACATGGTCCAGAACCACATTTTACTGAGCCTTTCAATTTACATGTATTATAATCACAGCACTTTTTAAATTGGCATTCCTAGAATTTTATGAGAAGAAACATTATTCCAGTTCAATCACCTAAGAGCTCCTCTTTCTCATTCTCAACTTCAATTTAATACTCTTGTTGTGTTTAACTTTTTAATTATACAATATAATAATATTCAATGAGGCTTTACTATTTTGCTATTTCTAGAATATCCAAAGGTAAATATAATTATAATAACTAAAGAAATGATTTCTAAAATAGCAGTTGATCACTAACATTTATTAGCTAAAATATTTGATAATTAACTCATAAATTACCAACATGGAAATATATCCTTGGGGGAAAAAAAAAGCTTTCCTCAATTGTCTTGTTAGTAATTTGTTTAATGATGATTTCAATTATAATTAAACTTAAAGTAGAGTAAGGCAATAAGTATAATAAAATGCATTTAGTATATAAGTACTAATGTACTTATGTATTATATTTTACTATAAAAGAAATAAACAAAAAAAGAATTGCCCATACATATGTATTTTTACAAAGTCAATGGCAGTCAACTGTCATTCAAATTAAGTGTTAATCTAAAGAGTGTTAAAAATTAATATTGTTTATATAAATACCTTGCATTTATGTCATATTTTAATATTCTTAACTCTTTTTAGGTTAAATATTTCCTTTTCTTCAGAGATCTAGTTTCAAAAATCTTGCTTTTTCATATGAAGGCAGCATTCTTCATTTTGAATTTTCCATTTGTTAATATATGTATATTTATACAATCAAACAATATAGAAAATATAGAGCAAGAGTTGAAGTTGTAGTTATACTATCCAAATTCTCTAGAGGTAATTGTTTTTTAATTTAATGATTAACCTCCCAAAGTTCAATGCTGGTATTGAGTGTATGTGTGTGTGTATATATATATTTTTTCCTAGTTAATGAGGATGCTCTCCTTGTACCACCATGCTTATCAATACTAATTTTGACCAAGCCTTTTAATTTGTAATAAGCTAATGGGAAAAATGATCTCAAAGTTTTTATTATTGCTTCTCTGATTACCAGTGAGTTTCTGTATAAATTTTCTTTTTGTGTAATTTTATTTGTAAATTAAATAATTGTATATTTTGATCATATTTTATAGCAGATTTTTTTCTTTTCCTTTCCCCATTAAATGATACAGATTTTATATAATACCAGTTCATCACTTTAAAATTATGTTTATAACATTTCTTTGCAACGTATTATTTGTCCTGTTAATGATTAATTTTGAGTAATTTTGAGTAATATGTAATGTTATTTTTCCTTAAGAACTATTGGTTTTTATGTCTCAATTACAAGACCTGTATCATGCCAAGGCTAGAAAATATTATCAATACCTTCTTCTGATGTTTTATTGATAATTTTAAAGCTCATAGCTTTACTTTTTTTCAAATATATATCTTTATATTTTATGGAATATTTGGTCCAATATTTTATGGAATATTTGGTCCAATATTTATTATTAGTCATTATATTTGTGAATGCAGGAATGTGTATGGGGGATCGGGTGCACAAAACAGAACTACCATTTGGGTAAAATGGAGCATATTTATGAAGATATAATTGTCAATGCCATTCTGACAAAAACTACCTAGAACATAGTTGTAATTGAACAGCCATGCTTCTTTCTTTCTTTCTTTCTTTTTTTTTTTTTTTTTGAGACAGAGTCTCGCTCTGTTCCCCAGGCTAGAGTGAGTGCCGTGGCGTCAGCCTAGCTCACAGTAACCTCAAACTCCTGGGCTCAAGTGATCCTACTGCCTCAGCCTCAAGAGTGGCTGGGACTACAGGCATGCACCACCATGCCCAGCTAATATTTTCTATATATATTAGTTGGCCAATTAATTTCTTTCTATTTATAGTAGAGACGGGGTCTCGCTCTTGCTCAGGCTGGTTTCAAACTCCTGACCTTGAGCAATCCGGCTGCCTCGGCCTCCCAGAGTGCTAGGATTACAGGCGTGAGCCACCGCACCTGCGGCCCATGCTTATTTCTCGTTGCAGCAAAGGAGAGCACAAATCATGGCCAACTGTGGTATGCCTCAGTAGGAAGATGTGAATTATAAGAAATTACAAGATTTGGCGTTGTGTTAAGTGATTTGGGGTTTAAGGAAGCTGGACTACACTCTAGATTGAATGCTGTCAAGGACCAAGGGGTAATTTTTTGGTTGGGGATTTTAATAATTCTTATATAGAAAGAGTAAATATCAGGCCATTGCTAAAGCAGAAACTGGTAAGGAAGCAGCAATTACTCGTGTTAGCCAGGATGGGAGGGTATTCAGTCATTTTTTATGACTGAAACAATGTTCAAATTTTGTCTGTGTTCAGACATAATTAAACAGTGGTCTTGTTTCCTTTCTTGATACATAATAATCACAGAATTGTCTAGTCTGATTTTGACCTTTTATGAGATTGTTTAGGTTCAATAAGAGAACATCAAGGCCCATCCTTGGCCAGCCCATAGCAACACCAAGGCCTGGCTGGTATTACTTGGGTAGGTCCTGGATGTCCCGGACTGCTTCTCTTTTTCTCATATGGAATAACAAGCACCAAATTATTAATTTGTACCAGCAAAAGTGCTAATCATCACTAATCTTAGTTCAAAGATCCCTAAAATAATACCCTGTGTGTTTTGATCATTGCTGATATAGAAAAGTAAACATCATATAGCTGGATATTTTATAACATGAGTTTCTTTAAATAGAAAAATATAATCTTTGCACAGTTATGTCTATTTCTATGTTAAGTTATTATTCCTTATGTCATTTTTTTCATATGTATGATGTATCATATATTTTATTTTTGTTTTTGTTTGGTTTTTCTTCTCCTTTTTAAGACTATCAAGACTTTGTTGTTCTTTCATGCCTCTTTCATTGAAAAAAAAACAATTTGTAATGTAAGTTACTTTTAAAATATGCTAGTTACATTTAAAATTTTAACTTATATATTTAAGGTTATAGGTCAAATACATACATTGTATAGTATTCCATTGTGTGTCTATACCAGATTATTTTATCTGTTCATTCATTGATGGACAGTTAGGTTGATTCCTTAGCTATTGTGAATAATGGTGAAATCAAAATGGAATAGAGATACCTCTTTGACACACTGATTTCATTTCCTTTGTATAATATATATACCCAGTAATGGGATTGCTGGACCATATGGTCATTCAATTTTTAATTATTCAAGGAATCATCATGCTATTTTTCATAATGGCTGTCCTAATTTATATTCCCACCACAAGGATTCCTTTTCTCCACATCCTCACCAACCCTTGTTATCTTTCATCTTTTTTGGTAATAGTATTCTGACAGCTGTGATGTGATATTTCATTTGGATTTTAAATTCAATTGCTTTTATGACTAGTAATTTTTGTGCACCTTTTAATAAACCTGTTGGCCATTTGTTTGTATTATTTTGAGAAATGTTTGTTCAGGACCTTTGCCCATTTTTAACTGCGTTATTTGTTTTCTTGGTTTGGGGTAGTTTGAGTTCCTTACTTTTTTATATTAACCTCTTGTCAAATGTACTGATTGCATATATTTTCTCCAATTTCTTAATTTGTCTTTTCCCTCTATGTATTGTTTCCTTTGCTGTGCAGAAACTTTTTGGTTTGATATAATTCCATTAGTCTATTTTTGTTTTTGTTGCCTGCACTTTTGGTGTCATACCCAAGAAATCATTGTCAAATCTCATGTCATGGAGATCTTTCCCCATGTTTTCTTCTAATAGTTTTATAGTTTCAGACTTATGTCTTTAATTAATTTTTTGTTGATATTTTATATAGTGTGTGACAAGAACACCATTTATTGAAGAGACCATCCTTCCTCCATTTTGTGTTCTTGGTATGTTTGTCATAAATCAATTGTAACTATGTGGATATATTTCCAGGCTTTCTCTTCTGTTCCACTGGTCTATTTGTCTAGTTTTATGCCATTACCATGCTGTTTTGATCATCACAGCTTTGTAATACATTTCGAAGTCAAGTAATGTGATTCTCCAGCTTTGCTCATTTTTCTCAGGATTACTTGGGTTTTCAGGGTCTTTTGCAGTTTCCTATGAATTTTAGGATTGTGTTTTCTATTTCTGTGAAAATGTGCTGGATTTTGAAAGAGATTACATTGAATCTGTAGATCAATTGGGTAGTACCAACATTTTAACAGTATTAATTCCTCCAATCCATGAACATAGCCTATCTTTCCATTTATTTGTGTCATCTTTAATTTTCATCTAAGTTTTATAATTTTCAGTGTATAGAGCTTTCACTTCCTTGCTTAAATTTATTCCCAAGTATTTTATTTTATTTGTAGCTGTTGTAAATGGGATTGTTGTCTTGATCTATTTTTTATATAGTTTGTTGTTAGTGTATGGAAGAAATACTGATTTTTGTATATTGACCTTGTATCCCACAACTTTACTGAATTTATTAGTTCTAATATGTTGGTGGACAACTTAGAGTTTTCTATATATAAGATTATGCCGCCTACAACAGAAACAATTTAGCTTCTTTTCTGATTTATATTTCTTAAGAAAAGATTTTTTTCCTTTACTATTATTAATAGTGGCTTATTAATTCTATTTATTTATTTTACAAAGCACAAACACTTGTTTCAAAGATGACTGGATACGGAATCTGTGTTAACCATGATGGTGTTTGGGGGCCTCTGATGTCAGACATGTTATCACAGATTCTGTATATAATCCTTCTGTAATGTCTTGACTTTCATTTCATTTCACATAGTTCAAATTACTCTCTAAATTACCTTTTGATTACCAGAAATTTTCCATAAAGGATCAAACTCTAAGTATTTTTGATATACATTTCATATGGTACTTGCTGCATTGTTTACCTCTGCTGTTGTAGCATAGAAGCAGCCAGAGAATACAGAAAAAAATGGGTATGTCTCTATTAAAATAAAATTTAATTTACAAAAAATAGGCAGCAGCTGGATTTGACCAACTGGCCACAACTCTGATGTAGAACATGCCTCGGAGAATTTCTTCACAAGGGGCAAGGAATCTGGGGCATTTATCTACCAACTGACCCTCATAATTATCTGAGGACCGATCATTAGCTGCAGAACATAGTGAGCCCACCCTGCTAATGGCTGAGTATGCTACTGAGATCACAGGGATCACTCCGGCAGAGTCTCTGATACTTGAAACAAAAACGCTCTGCAGGAACAGTGAAAGAGGAGAAGCTGGTGGGACGCTACTGTATCTGCCAATAGTGTCAATCTGCACCCAGTCTGTGGCTGTAGAAACCCAGAGTGCAGACCTAGCCCCAGACTGTGTTGTTTTCTTTTACCTTTTATTAAAAACAATTAGTATTTATTAGTAGATAGATGGCACCATACTTAGGGGGTAGGAGAATGTGAGTTGGGCAGAGTACTGCTTATCATAAAACTAAGATAGCATTGGGATAACTGGAAATCTGTGTGTGTCTGTGTGTGTGTGGACACACACACATATATGAAATATATACCTACTATATATGTAAAAATATATATATTTACAATCTGTGGGCACATATTTAATACACAGTCACATAGATACGCATAGACTCAAACAGATTTTAATTTGTGGCATGTAGGATGATTACGAGTACTTGAAAGGATTTAATGGTATATAAAAATGTGGTGGTCAGGAGTTTTTGTAGGGAGAAGGAATTCATGTAACTATTGGGGACAAATCATGAAGAAACTATTTTATTGAAATCAAGGTGAATTGTTAAATATTATAGAACAATGATATTTATAATAGACAAAATATATTGTCCCACCTGTTGAGAATAGTATGCATTGAACACTAGGTTGATAGAATGACAATTTAGTGCATACATACATGCAGAAATGAGCAAATAGAAAAAGGTTGATCATCTAAAAACTTGGAAATGCAGCAATGTTTGAGAATGATTAAAAATAAATCCATTATAATGTTTAGACATTCTTTTAACCACAGAGACGGGGAAAATTTAGATTAAATTTAGCAGAAGTTTGTAGAGAAAACAGAAAACGAGGCCAAATGAGTTAGGAACTGAGTTGTGGATAAAAAAAAAGATTTCATTTAGCTTATGGCATTCAAAATCTATCTGTTGGCATGACTGCGAATAGTTATACAAGCCTAGAGTTCATGATACACTTGTTTTCTCAATTCGGGAGGTGTGGGAAAGTGATTTATACCAGGTCTGTCTGCTATAAATTATCCAGCCATGTAATATGAAAATAGAAATATTTATTGAAGAAGATACAAGAAACATTGTACATGGGACAATGACACCTTGGTCCCCTTCAAAGTAGCCACCTTAGGACCTCACACGGTTTTCCCCGTATCTCTTAACCTAAGCCTATACATGGCCAATATTTTCAGGTGCTCTGCTTCTCTGTTCTCCTTGTATTAATATTAACAATGACTGGATATTTTCCAGGCAGAACTTGTATTATCTTAACTAATTTTCATTCTCATATCTCACTTATAAACTGAAGACATAGTTGCATATATTATTCCATATGTATCATGACAAACATGTTTTATGTTTTATTAGAAACATAAAGATTGTGCTCAAATTTCAATCTTTGTTACTCACCTCTTCATTACCACAGTCACATTCTTCATTAGTTTCCAAAATCCCATTACCACACACTGGTTGATTTTGATATAATGTTTTCAAATTTGAATGGTTTTGAAGGCATTTAATGTCAAATTCTGAAACAAAATTTCTATAGTCATGCATGCTACAGTTGCTAAAAATCTTTATACCACTGGAACTCCTGAAATGAAATAGTATTCCTCAGGTAAATAAACCTCGCTAATAAAAACCACATCTAAACAATGCTCCATATATACTCATATAAATCACAAGTTGGCCAGCTCAAAAATTGTACTTTAGCAGAGATTAAATCAATTATAATTAACTTTAAATTTTAATATTTATTATTTCAAGATTGTCTTAAAAAATACACATTGAAAATGTGTCTTTCCAGAAAAGCAACGCGAAAAGTTACAGTGGTTAAATCTATACATCTATGCATTTATGTATCTCTATATCTAAATCTATCATCTATCTATTGTTCCCTTTACTGGTATGCTGTTCCCCAAGCTTTCTTCCTTCATATCAGTCGGATGTCTGCTCAAATGTTAGAGAGATCTTTCCTGATAATACTACCTGAAATTGTGTCCCTCCACATTCTCCCTCTACTTTCAATATTTGTTTCTCTACATAGGACTTTTGCTTCATGTAAAAGCAAGCTTCTCCATTTATATTTTTGAAATGTAAACTTATGTGATCTAAATGTTATACTAAAATATGAGACCCAAGAAAATCATTATGTACATGTTCACAGCTGTATTTTTGGTGGAATACCTGACAGTTGTTCCTTATATATATACAACACAGATTTCAAATTTCAATATTTAGTCATTTCGACCATGTCTGCTCTTCACCCATTTTTCTCAATTGCTGAAAACTTCATTCTTTTAATTGCTAAGTCTGATAACATTGGTGTGATGCTGGATTCTTTTCTTTCCTCTTATACTCCATACCCAACATGGACACACACATGCACACATGAATATAACAAAACTGATTAACAATTTTTAAGTTGGTTACATGTTGAGATGATATTTTAATATATTGGGTTAAATAAAATATATTACCATAATTATTTGATTCTTTTCATTTTTAATGCTACTAGAAATTTAAAAAATTTAAAATTATATACACACCTCATGTTTTATTTCTATTGGACAGTGCCACTCCAGGCAATTATGTCTGAATTGGTAATACTTAAACAGCTAAATCTGAGATGACAGAGGTCATGGGTGATCTCTTGAGTCTCCAAAGAAAGAAATGTTAACTGCTAAGGTTTCAAATTCGGAAGACTTTAAGGACAAGGAGAAATGATTTAGCTTTTACTGACACCACCATTTGTAGTGGGATAAGCAGTGAAGAGTGGGAGAACGATCATAGGGAAAAACACCATTAAATCAAATTTTTCTTTATTATGTTAAACTACTTTGTTTTAAAAGGCATCAGTATTGCTATGCTTTTGTAAGATGGTCTCATGCAAAGAGCTACAAACTTTGAGCACTAATATCTCTTCACACAAAATTAGTGTATAGATAGATATGGGCTTGGAAGTTATTTACTACTTGGACCACATGATTTTCAAGTGAAAATTAACAGTATTATTTAGAATATGGAACTTTTGTTTAAGGTGGGCACAATGCAATTTATTTTTTGAAATCTCTGCTTAAAAGGTGGCCACCAAAGAAAGAATACGAATATGAAGTGTGTGTTGATTAGTTTATAGTTATATATCCCTAAGCACACAGAATTTTAATAAACAAAAGACAATTTAAAGAAAACATAAAATTATTAGCTTTTTGTGAGGAAGATTACATCCTGGCCTAAAGACAAAAGAAATAGGGTGAATGAAGGCAGTTGCCTCAAAATACTTAAATTTCTTATTCAAAGCTGCAAGTTTGGGGGAAGAAAAAAATTGAAATCTAGTTAAAAAATTCAAAAAAATTGAAGTCTGCAGGAATATACAGATTCCCTACGTCCTTCTCTCTAAATCCCATAGAAATTAACTTGGCAAAACATCAACTCTTCACTTTCTTTGCAGATGCAACTCCCGAAGCAGAAATTGAAGGGATCAAAATGAACAACCATGCTGCTTGAATTCACATTAAGTTTGTAATCATAAATTCTTAATACATATTCAAAATGCTCAACAATCCTATCACATTTCCTAAAATGCTTCTAAGTTCCAGTCCTAGACAATTATTTCACACCTTCTATCAAAGCTCTCATATTCCTTGCTCTTAGCTTCCTATTAGAGAAAATTTCCCACATCCTTACATCCCCATTAATCAAATTATCTACCTCCCTATATATTTACTTTCCTAATCTCCTATCACAAATATTAAATATACCCGGTTTTAATAAAAGCCATTTCTCTACTTTGGTACTAGATCCTGTCTTCTAAAATTTACATGATGATATTGTTAAGTCTCATATCCAACATCACCTTTTTCCCCTTTCTTTATTTCTATGAGTCTACAAGTATATGTAGTATCTCCCTTCTATAAAATTTCTCCTTTTACCATAAATTCCAGCTCATACTCCTCAAAAGGTTGTCTAATTTACCATCTCCACTTTATCACCTTTCCATGCAGTTTATCAAGTTCCTTAAAAATAATATATTGATTTGGATTGTACTGAAATCATAAATGTACTCTGGAAAAATTAACAATTTTATAATAGATCATCCATGTGCTTACTGATGGCATTCACATGCTATTGTTTTTTTTATTTCTGGATATTATGGGGGTACAAATGTTCAGGTTATGTATGCTGCCCTTTCCCCCACGTCCCCCTCAGAGCTTCAAGCGTGTCCATCCTATTTGGAGTTTTTTAGATTTATTTATCCTAATAAATTTTTGATGTTGATGTTGCTGTTGTTGCTCTAATGGTATATTGATTCTGATGATTTTTCTGGGTGATCAATAATAACATCTGCAGATAAGGGCATTGTTTTCTTTTTCAAGTGCTTTTTATTTTTTTCAACATATTAGCCAAAACTTCCACTACTATGATACATTATTAAGGGTGATATTAGGTATCTTTGTTTTAAACAACAAAGACTATAACAATACAATAGTATTAATATTTTATACTATATTTCATAGTTTTTATTAACTTTAAATTTCTTCCACTAATTCTCTTGAATAAAAATTTCTTAATAATAAAACATATCACTTTCCAGATTCTTGCTTCACTTACAAAAAAAATTGTTTGTAGCTCTTCAAGCATAACATACATTTTCAATTTTTCATATGAAGTTGAATGTTAAAGTTTAAAAAATTCATCACATCTTGGAAAGAGTCTTATAAAAATATATGTAAAATTAATTAAAAATGTCTTACAGTGCTTCATGATTCATTATGCATGTAGCTTGTGGACAAGAACACATAGCAATGTCATCATATTTTAATCCTATATTAAGGCCAAGCAGTTGAGCTATAGTAACTGAAAATCCCTCCAAACTCATCGCTTCTGGATACTAGAATAAAAAATATTCAAGACAAAACCATTAGATAAGAATAAAACAAAAGCAAGTAACAACTTGAAACATTTTTGCTCTTATACAATTTTTATATTTAATATTTTTATGTTGAGTATATTTTATAATAATTTATTTTGATATGCCATTGATAGGTACATTTATGCTTATGTAATGATTAAGAAGAATGAAACAATGTAAAAAGTAATCGATCTATAAAATTCTCTGCTTTAAAATGTGAAAAGACAAAGTTCTATAGCTTTGAACATAGGATATTACAAAATCAAAGAAAAACATATTTATTTCACTTTCCCATTAAGTCAATTCATCCAATTAACAAATATTAATTGTACTCATATGTCAGGCATTGTGATAGATGATAGGAGTATAGTAGCAAGATGAAAGCAATGGACATTGTCCATACCTAGAGCTTATTTTACAGAAGGGGAAAAGACAATAAACAGGAAACCAGCATGCAGATTTCAACAATTGGCACATAGTCCCTATCAGTTAGTGGGCCCACTGACAGACACTTTCTACATGAACTTCCTATATAGTAATAGAAATAGATCAATAACTGTTATGAAGAAAATAAAGTATACCAATAGAAAATTTTATGGAAGACTATAAGATAACATAATTATTAATAGACAAGATAGTTAGAAAAACCTCTTTGTGGAACTGATATTTAGAGTGAGAAATAAAGCGTGGGAAATGACCCAATAATATGAGCATGGGTAGCAGGGTTGAACAGGTTGAAAGGTTATGTATACTAAGTGGAATGAAGAAATGGCAGGAACAACCATGGTTTAAAAAATTTGAAATGAAAAGCTATTAAAATATGACTGGTAGCAGTGCAAAGTAGAAATATATTTCATATTTTTTAGCTTTGATAAGTAGAACATGGTATCTTTCTCAGCCCTTTAATCATTACAAGCAGAATTCTGAGACTATCTATAATTTTCTATATCAATTGAAATTTATAATGAGAAAATTAAAGTAATGCATACCTAAAACAAACAAACAAAAAGATTGTGTATATGTGTGTCTAGCAATAGAAAAAATTAGTTAATAAGTATTGTCTATCTATAATAACTATAATAAAAATAATTCTACCATCCTATAATAACTATGCTTGAAAGTCACCATGTCAGAATTTGAAAAGAGATTAAAGCCAAAAAAGAACATGAGGGATAATATCTGGGCTGACCATCAAGTTTTTGGGAAAGATATACGAACCAGAAGATGGACTTTTAATGCCAAATCAGAGATAGAGACATGATATTTTATATCCATAATTATATAGTTAAAAATAAATCGCTAGTACAAAGTCATGCAACAGATCTTCTGAAAATAAAATACCTCCCTACTTAAACTGTACAAGAAGAGAGATGACACAAATAATATCAGTATTAAAAAAGAACATCACCACAGACACTGCATATTAAAAAGAGCTCCAGAAATCTCCAAATAGTCAACACATTCTTTAATAAGAAGACAAAGGTGGAGGTACCACATGTCCAGATTTTAAAATATAATACACATCTATAACATTCAAAATTGTATGTTACTGGCATAAGAACAGATCTATAAAATAATGGAACAGAACAGACAGTACAGAAATAAATTAAATCATGTATATTCAGCTGATCTTTGACAAGGGTGTCAATAATACGCCATGGGGAAAGGATAGTTCCTTCAATAAATGGTGTTGGGAAAACTGTATATCCACATGCAGAAGAATGAAATTGGATCCATAGCTCACAAAATATACAAAAATCACCTCAAAATGGATTAAAAACTTAAAGGTAAACCTGAAATTGTAAAGTTCTGAAAAGTAAACACACACAAAGCAAAGAAGCTTCTTGACATTGTTCTGGGTGATTATTTCTTGACTAGGAAACCAAAAGCACAAGAAACAAAAGCAAAAAAGACAAGTGGGAGTGCATCAAACTAAAAATCTTCTGCACAACTAAAGCAGTGTGAAATGACAATCTATGGAATAAGAGACAGTATTTGCCAACCACATAGCTATTAAGAGTTTAATGTTCAAAATTTATAAGAAATTCAAACAACACATTTATAACAAAAGAAATCAAATAACCAGATTTAAAAATGGGCTGAAAACATATGTAGACATTTTCTAAATTAGGACATACAAATGGCTAACTTCTCTATGAAAAGGTGTTCAACATTATTAAACATCAGGAAAATGCAAATTAAAACCACAATAACCTCACATGTGTCAGAATGGTTATTATCAAATAGGAAAAGAAAAGCAAAATCAGAGAAAGTATTTTAAAAAGGGCATCCTTGTACATTGTTGGGGACAATGTAAATTGGTATAGGCATTATGTAAAACAGTACTGAGGGTCTTTAAAAATTAAAAATAGAACTACCATATGATCCAGTAATCCCTCATCTGGGTATATGCCTCAGAGAAACAACATCAGTATCTAACACAGATATCAAAGTTCCCATTTTCATTGCAGCATTATTCACAACAGCCAAAATAGGGCAGCAACCCACATGTCACCAATGGATGAATGGATAATGAAAATGTTCTTTCTCCTTTTCTCACATAAATATATTTGTGTGTGTGTATATATATGTATATTATATACATTTCTTTATGTATATACACATATAATACAAAATTATTAGCCTTTAAAAAAGGAAATCCTGTTATTTACAACAATATATATGATATAGATAAACCTAGACAGTATCACGCTAAGTGAAACACAGACACAGAAAGACAAATAGTCTATGATCTCACTTATATGTGGAACTTAAAATAGTCAAACTCATAAACACACAGGATAGAATGGTGGTTCCCACATTTGGGGCACTGAAGGAAATGAAGAGATGTAGGTCAAAGGGAATAAAGTTTAAGTTATGGAAGATGAATACAGTCTGGATGTCTAATGTATAGCATGGGAACTATAGTTAACAATACTGTATTATATACCTGAAATTTGCTAAGAGTGTAGTTCTTAAGTGCTCTCAACACATGCAAAAAATATACCAATGCAAGGTGATGGAAATGCTAATTTGATTATTGTGATCATTTCATAACATGATACATGATATCCATATATATATATATAGCAAGACATCAAATTGCACACCTTATTTGTCAGTTAAATCCCATTATAGCCAAATATGCATAGAAAGAAAAAAATTCAAAAATAGAAAAATTCAGACTTCTAGAGAGGAAGTCTGAAAGCAAAAAATACACTGGATGAGATTTACATCTTAATAGAAAATTTTTAAAAAAATTAATGACCTTGAAGACATAGCAATAAAACAAAGCACAGAGACAAAAATTAAAAAAAAAAACTAATTCAAATTAATGGAACATCTGTAAGGTGTGGGGATTATATTATCTTTATATAGGTTTATTTGTAGTTCCCACATGAGAAAAATTGAGGAGAATTAAAAACATTTGAGTGTATTACAGCTGAAACCTTTTCAAATTTGAGAATCACCATAAGCCTAAATATTCAAGAAGCTCAGCAAATGACAAGTAAAATAATTACAAACAAAGACCCTTTCAGATGTTGAATTGTGTCCCTCTAAAACACATGGGTTGAAGTCCTATCCTCTGTTAAAATGAGGTCATTAGTATGTGCCCTTATCCAATATGACTGATAGTTTTATAAAAAGAGGGAGTTTAGATACAGAGACAGAGACACAGAAAGATGTGAAGATAAAGGCAGATATTAGGATAATGCATCTACAAGCAAGTGGTGCCAAAGATCACTAGCAAACTCTCAGAAGCTAGGGCAGAGGCACAGAATAGATAATCCTTCAGATCCCTCAAGAGGAACCAACTCTGCTCATGTTACTTGCAGAATTCTATTTTCTGCAGAGCTGTGAGGCAATAAATTTCTATTGCCTAAGTCACTGAAGTTGTGGTATTTTGTTATGGCAGCCATGGGAACTCAACACAGACCATCAAATACATTGCAATCAAAAGTAATACGTCTCTTAAAGTGCCCAGGCAGGGTGGGGACGAGATACATTACATAGTAAGGAACAAAGGTAAAAATTACACCAAACTTGTCATCAGAGCAATAAAAAGAGAAAATGGGGAGGGATTCTCTATTGCTCTTGGAGAAAACAACAACAACAACAAAACCCGCTGATTTAGAATTGTATACACAGAGAAATATCTTTTAAAAACTAGGATAAAATGAAGACTTTTAGGTCATGCAAAAAAGGAAAGAATTTCTCACCACATTACCAAAAAAAAAAAAAAAAAAAAAAAAAGTTAAACCAAATTCTCTATGAAGGAGAAAATGATAGTAGTCAGATCCACTCTAATGAATGAAGTAAACTATAACCGGAAAATAAATGAAAAATAGTTTTCTATTTTTTAAAATTCCTTTTTAAAATGACAGTTCAAAGCACCTACAATAACAACACATTTGGGGTTTATAATGTATGGCAAAATAATCCAAGGCTGGGAGGTGGGAAATGAAAGAATACTGGTATATGTCTCATATATTACATGTGAAGTAGTATATACTTAATGAAAATTAGAGTTGATAAATTCATGACATATGCTATAATCCCTAAAGCAACAACTAAAAAGGGGTGGGGGTTATAGCTAATAAACCAAAAAAGTAGATTAAATGGAAAATACTCAACCAAAAAGAAGGAATAAAAGAGTGGACATGAAGCACAAACGATAAGGAATTAGTCAAAATCAAACACAAAGATGATAGATTTTAAATAAAGCATATCACAGATTGCATTAAATTTTTATAGTCTAAATCCCCCAATTAAGAGGGAAAATTTTCAGACTAAATAAAAGAGCCAGTCCAAATTGTATCTTACCCATCAACTTTAAACATAAAGAAACGAATGGGTTAAGTATAAAAAATGAGTACATACAGACTATTTTAACATTAACTTAAAAAGAAACTTGAGGCCGGGCGCTGTGGCTCACGCCTGTAATCCTAGCTCTTGGGAGGCCGAGGCGGGAGGATTGCTCAAGGTCAGGAGTTCAAAACCAGCCTGAGCAAGAGCGAGACCCCGTCTCTACTATAAATAGAAAGAAATTAATTGGCCAACTAATATATATATAAAAAATTAGCCGGGCATGGTGGCGCATGCCTGTAGTCCCAGCTACCCGGGAGGCTGAGGCAGAAGGATCGCTCGAGCCCAGGAGTTTGAGGTTGCTGTGAGCTAGGCTGACGCCACGGCACTCACTCTAGCCTGTGCAACAAAGCGAGACTCTGTCTCAAAAAAAAAAAAAAAAAAAAAAAAAAGAAACTTGAGTAGCAACATTATCAAAGTAAATATCAAACTGAGCTGAAAGGTGAAAGAGACAAATTCTCAATTATACTCAGAAATTTCAATACCTTTCTCAATAAGCAATGGAATCACAGACAGAAAATCAGCACAGATATAGAATGCTTAAACCACATTAACAATCAACTTCACAAACTTGAAATTTATTGATGTCACTAAACAATGGAATATACATTATTTTCAAGTATTCATTGTAAATTTAACATAATATACCACAATCAGAGCTATAGAATGTCTCTCAAAATGTAAAAGGATTCTGATTATGTAGAAAATGTTCTCTGATTATAATTCAATTGCATTAGAAGTGAATAACAAAAAAATACTGAAGTATGCCAAAATATCTAAAAATTAATGATGTACTTCTAAATAACTATTTGATCAAATAAATCAAAGAGGGAATAATAAAATATTTGAACTAAATAAACATTAAAAAACATAATGTTATACTCTGAATTTTTGTGTCCTCCCAAAATTTCTATGCTGAAATCTTTACCCTAAGGTGATGATATTAGGAGTTGGATGTGATTAAGTCCTGGGAATTGAACCCTTGTAAATGAAATTAGTAACTTTTAAAAAGAGGACAAAGAGATATACTTTGCCCTTATACCATATGAGAAAATAGCAAAAAGATTATAAAGGGAACATTGTCTACAACATTTGCCAATACATCTGACAATTAAATGAAGTTGATAAAGTTTTTAAAAGACAAAAACTAATAGTCTCACTCAAGAAAAAATACTTAACCAGAATCACTTTATATCTAATAAAAATTAAAATATATTTTAAAAACTTCCCACAAAGAAAGCTCCAGGCTCAGATGACTTCCTTGGTGAATTCTACCAATCCTCAAAGAACAAAATTATAGCAATTTTATACAAACTCTTCAAAAAACTAGAACTGGAGAAACAGCTCATTCTATGTAATCATCATTATCCTGATACCAAATCCAGAAATACTCCTTAGAAGAAAAGATAACTACAGTTCCAACATCTCACAAACCTAGATGCAAAACTCCTTAAATGAAATTTTGGTAACTTGAATCCAATATAATACCTCAAGACCAAGTAGAGTTTAATCTGAGAATGCAAAGCTGGTTCAACATTTGAAACTCCATCAATAATATAATCACTACAGCAACAAACTAAAGAATAAAAAACACATGATCATCTGAATAAATGCAGAGAAGGCATCTGACCAAATTCAATAACCATTTCTGATAAAACAAACAAACAACTTTCAGCAAAGAGGGAATCAAAGGGAACTTCCTTAACTTGATAAAAGGCACCTATAAAAAACCTACAGTTAAAATCATAAACATTTGTGAAAGACTGAGTGCATGCCCTCGAAGATCAGAAAGAAGACAATTAGGATTCTCACCACATCTATTCAACACTCTATTGGGTGTTCTGCCTGGTGGACTAACTCAAAAATAAATACATGACATGCAGGTTGGAACGGAGTAAACAAAGCTCTCCATATTCTCAGATAATCTAATTAGTTATCTATATGCAGAAATCCAAAATCTATCAATCAACTTGAGCTGTCTTTCCAAGGCTTCAGAGGGCAGACACCACGAGAAGCACAATCAGGATATGTTTGATGAAACAAACTGGTAAAGCCACTCCCAATTGTTTCAGCTAGCACACTAAAGCCAAAATCTCAAGTGTTTTCAGTTTTTCACCTATATTAATTTTTGCATGAACCAACAATTATCCAGTTCTTTTTCTCCAGAACCCTTGGTATCTACTCTCTCACATTTTTCTTCAGGGACATGTCAATATAAATTTGTCAGATCTTGCAAATTCTTTTGGCTTATGAACTACCACCTTCCAGAGATACTCTTACACCTTCTATTGTTGTCTATGAGCATGAGATCTGATGAAAGTAAAGCAGGGGTCACAAAACTATGACCCATAGGCCAAATCCTACCTAATTTTGTACAGTTTACAAATAAGAATGTTTTTTTAACTTTTAAATAATTGAAAAAATCAGGAGAAAAGTAATATTGTAATACATGAAAGCTATATGAAATTCAAAGTTCAGTGTTCATGAAGTTTTATTGGAACACAGTCATGCTCATTCATTTATATACCATGTTGACTTCCGCAGTACAAGGGCAGAATTGAGTAGCTGACACAGAGATCATACAGCTCACAAAATCTAAAACATTTACTATCTAGCCATTACAGAGAAAGTGTGCTAAATCTTAAGATAAAGCTGGAAGTGAACAGGGATCATAGTATAAGGCATGCAACTCAAATGAGATCACTGTAGGGTCTTTAAGCAAGAGAGGTGAGAAGGCTCACTTCACCAGACAGATGAGGATCACCCGCTTCAGTGAACAACAAATATGTTAGAGGCACTTGGAGCTTTACAACTGTCAGATTCATCTTTGTTCATGCAATATTACCATCTCAAATCTTAGGCTCACCCCTTTCCAACTAATGTCCTATTATAAAATACTATTTGCATTTTTAATTCTACAACAGTTAATGAATAATTAATTTGGGGCATCATTTTCAGTTGTGAACTGGTCAACTGGTAAGAAATCACTAATTAAGCAACAGAGAACAATGAGGCTCTGAGATTAGAAAAGCATAAAGTTGCCATCTTCTTCAGGACAGGAGGGACAAATGCGTGAGGATCTATCATTAGTGCCCATAAACAGTGCTGTCAGCTGGAGCTGAGGCCACAGAGGGAGAAGCTGTTTCTCAGGAGCAGGAAGTCACAGTTCTGAAGCATTGCTCCAAGCAGGGCCAGGAGGAAGATATACCACAACTCTTCTCCTCCATTTAACCATCCACATCTGCTGAACATATAGAAAAGCCAGAAGGCAAAGAAGCTTATGAAATATGGTTCTTGGTAAGACAGATAAGAGCTGGGGATGAGTAGGAATTAGATCTGAGAGCACTTATATGAGGGACTGATTCAGAATATGAATATGAAGAAATATTGGAAAATGTGAAAATAAAAGAAAAAGTACAAGAGAAAAGAAAGTAGATATTGAATCAAAATGATCTAATATAAAATTAACGAAGTACTAGAGAGAAAAGAGAAAATAGGAATTAAAAAATTATCAAAGATGTAATGTAGTAAAATTTCTCAGGTCAGAAGTTAATTAGTACCCACATAGAAAGGGCTTCACTATAACCAGAGCATTGGATGACGAAAGACCTGGTGCAAGGATAAAAAGATCTTGAATGTTTTCATAAAGAAACAAGCAAGCCACATACAAGTGAATGACAATAAGAATGGCCTTACATTTCTAAAGAAAAGTTAAAAGACAATGAAGGAGACTTAAAATTACCAGGTGTGTGTGTATATATATATATATATATTTTTTTTTTAAATAAAGTTAAACAAATAAATGTTTTAAAGAATTAAACACATTTTTCAATCATACAACTCCCACAGGACTTCCTTCCCATTACTCTTTCTCAATAAATTACAGGAGCATATATTCTACCAAAATGAATGAGAAAATAATAAAAGAGAAATACACATATTCCAATTGAAACAAGATTGAATATTCTCAAACCACAGCTGCACAGCAATTCTAATATAGATTGGTTAAAAGGAAAAGTTTTCCAGAATGTCTCCAAGGCAGGAAAAAGGAATTTCTAGAACATGTACAAAAATAGAGCCATTTTAAATTTTATTGAAGAATTTGGGGAGAAATTCAATATAATTATACATTTAAGAAAAAAATAAAAGTTACAAAACTTAGGCAATTTTATCTTAGTTCATTATTTGGCTCACCAGGAAATAAAACACAATTCAAATATGGTATATAATTACAAAGGAATAACAGAAGAGGTGGAATGTACCTCTGATGAGCTCTTAAAATGTTAACTTCTACTTCAATGATAGGAATAACTTAAGTAATAATTTGTACTTCAGTAGGATTTCCTATTATTGCTTAAATCAATAGATAATGTCTACAGTTAAAAGGGCAAGAAACTCCAGGGGCATAGTTTTTAGCAATATAGAGTGAAATAATGAACACACTATTCCTACACCTAGGAACAAGGATGATACTTGCAGACATAATCTGGAGAGAAACAGAGGAGATACAATAATACTCACTGTGTACTATCTACATAAAGTTCAAAAAGAGGTAAAAGCAACCCAGGGCAATAGGTGTCAGGATCGTGGTTTCCTTCGCCATGCATAGTAATTGAGAGGAGCAATGATTCACAGGTGTTGACGATATTCTATTTCTTGATTTTTGTGGTGTTTATACCTATATATTACCTTGGTAAAAATTGTGCTGTTCATTTATGACTTGTGCGATTTTCTCTATACACTGTATTTTGTACATCAAAACCGTTTTATTTGAGAAGAAATGAATACGGAGTTATATGATAGTAGGAGAAATTCTTTAAAGCTCTGACAAAGAGGATTTAAGGAGTATACATTATGCAGGCAACCGATTTATTTGTTTTCCAGTATTAGTCTTGTAATACAATTTGTATTTTTAATGTGTATGTGTGTTACTTGATGAAAATTAAAAAATTAAAAAGACAAAACAGAGTACAATGATTCAACATGTTTGTATCTTTTAAAAGACCATTCAGAACAGTTCTAAAATGATATATAAATAAGAACAGTGCAGAAAATAATATAAATTGATTATGGATACACACATTTGTAAAAATACCACAAAGTGGCAAGCACAATTCATGACTTTCGCTATTTCTTGAATGCAGAGGAAACATGCAGGAGGCTTCAACTTTCCTCTGATGTTTTATTTCTTTAAAAATCTGAAGCAAATGGCAAAATAAAACATTAGAGGTGTCCATCAGGACTACTGGTGAGTGGGTATACTAATAATATTTGTTCATATAATACTCTTTCCATTTGAAATTTATAAAATTTCCAACATTCTAATAATTCTGTTCCCCCAAAATAATGATGAATATACATATACAGAAAAAAAAATCAAGTTGTTATATACTATTTAATCCCTTAAATTTTATAAAATATAATGTAAGATTTTAAAAGTAATAATGTAAAGAAGGATAAAAATTACATACCACAGCAAGACCAGCATCATAGTTTTTGTTGCATATTGTGCCAGGAAATGCTGCCCCCATATATTTAGGATGTTTCCTGTAACTACATCATTATAGCATTGTCTTTTTATTAACATCGTTATTCAGAGCAATTTAAAAGTTTATTAAATTAAATCTCCTTTTCATAAAATTTTAAAATGACTTTGCAAACATATATGATATCTAATATATTACACAAAATGCTCAAACTATTAAAAGGTTTTATTTGTTTGTTTGTTTATTATTTATTTATTTATTTATATATTCTGAGACAGAGTCTTGCTTTGTTGCCCTGCCTAGAGTGCTATGGCGTCAGCCTAGCTCACAGCAACCTCAAACCCCTGGGCTCCAGTGATCCTCCTGCCTCAGCCTCCCCAGTAGCTGGGACTATAGGTTTGTGCCACCACACTTGGCCAATTTTTTCTACTTTTAGTAGAGACAGGGTCTCACTTTTGCTCAGGCTGGAATCAAACTCCTGAGCTCAAGTGATGTCCCCCCTCAATCTTCCCCAGTTCTAGGATTACTGATGTGAGCCACCATACGCCCCCAGTTTATTTTAATACCAACGTTTTGTCCTGGGCTAACTCCTAGATTGGATATAATTTTATTATGTCAAAATCAATTTAGTTTGGTCATTAAAAGCTAAACAGAAAATAATTTTTAATTTGTAAAAGAGGCAAAATTGCCCTAAAGGTAAGCACTTTTTAAATTAAATATTATCAAAATATTGCCAAATCATCTTAGTAAAAAAATAGACATGACATGAATAACATATAATGGATAACTGTAATTGAACGGTGCCAATTTTTACAGCAGTAAAAAGCTAATGGTTATAAGTATTCTGTAGTAAAGTCAATATCATAAAAGTTGAAATCCAGATTTTTTCCAATAATAATGTACTCCAAAGTATACTGATATAAAACTACACAATAATTATACTCCAAAGTATACTGATATAAAACTAATTATTGTCACTTTTATTATATTCCCAAGTACACTATCATCTCCATGTCAAAATCTACATTTTTAAAACATTTTCAAAGAAGCCTAGCAAGAGTTGAAGAACATAATAAATGCATTAAATTGCCAATTTAATGGAATTACACATAATGCATCTCTTTAGTAATGTATAATATTGTGCTTACATAAGTAAGTATGCTATGTCATGGGGCCGTAGGATGAGATAGTCCCGTTTCCAGACCAAAAATCTTTGTAATATGTCATTAGCATCCCCGATGGTGGAAATTTGGTTTTTATCTGACCACAATTCCAAGGAAGACAGTATAACAGTCAACTTGAACTGGGTAAACATCTAAAAATAAGATTTATGGTATATTTTTCAAGTAATACAAATCATTACATTAAAACAGTACATACAAAATAAATAAATAAAACAGTATATAAAAATAAATAAAAGGTTCATATGAGTATTTTGTGTATTAAACTAATAAACTATTTGTCATTAATTTGCCATGATAGAATGAAAGTTATTTTGAATTAATTTTCATTAAATTAGAAATAGCAAAAAGTAAAGAACTTACAGTGTTGACAAGCCCAAAAATCTGGATAATTTTCTGAGTTACAGCCATCATTTCAGATCCCATATAATCATACTGGAAAAAAATTATTTTTTATGATTTTTAAAATATGCAAATTATAGGAATTTTTAAATGGTGAATATACCTTGGTGATACCAAGCAGAAAAAGCACAGGGTTTGTCAAACAATTTAAATCATACTAATATAAAATGATAATTTTTATAGTAAAACAAACAACAAAAGGTAAAAAGCACACTTGGACACTCATAATAAATTCTTACGTGTTATATATTTTAAAGACACTCTCAAGCAGAAAAAAAATGAAATCTTTAAGAGGTATTAAAATAGCTATACAGATGTATCTCTATTATAAAAGTATTTCTTGAGCTAGAAATTTTTTACAATACAGAGAGAATTAATGAAAGATCTCCCATTGCACACTTGGTAAATAAATGACAACAAATAAATAAACAAAAAATAATTGAAATACACAGATATAACTATAGGAATAAAGAAATAAATCACCATGATTTTTAGTGAAAATTATGTGAAATGAATGAGTCAAAAAGTTTGAAAAGTATAAAATGGGATAACGTATGAGAACAGGAGAAAGAAAATGCTGTCCCTTAAATTTGGCAAGTTATTGAAAAGATATGGACTCATGTTTGGGCCTAATAAATATATTTGATTTTAGAATTATATTTGGAAAATGCTTAATACCTCTGTGAAATTACCAATTTTACAAATTGAAAATAAGGAAGCCTACAAAATCTTAGAAATTGTTATGACTTGCTCACTCACAATTACAATATAGGATGAGTGCTTATAGGTGCTGATTTTAAAAACTAATGTAAAATTAATGATGTATTTCTATTGACTGAATTAAAAATTAAATATATTTTAAAGAAATGTTTCCTTTTTCACTAAAAAATACTGTATCTGGTAGGTGTTAGATATGTGAAATATATTCTTCTGCAAGATACAAATAAAAAATAGTCATTTAGGACAATCTCTTTGTGAATACCCAAGATAATCAAATAATAGAAACGTAATTTCTTATACCAAATGTCATAACACCTTGGATGGTATTGCTAACTCCAAAGGTTTATATTATAAAGACAAATTTGTCAACATATAAGAAAGAGATAACAATGCTTCATTATTAGGAACGAATACATATCATCGAAATATGACAAGCCAAACTGACACAATTGAAAAAACTTAAGAAACTCACAATAATAGTTTTAACACATTAACCCAATTCTTTCAGTAACTGATAGAACCTGAGAACAAATTTAGCAACATATAAACCCTGAAGAACATTGCTAAACTATTTGTTTAATCTCATTAACATGTATAGAGCTCTGCAGAAGGTAATATACAATACAGGTATACCTCATTTTATTGCGCTTTGCTTTATTGCCCTTTGCAGACATTGCATTTTCTACAAATGGAAGTTTTCTGGCAACTGTGTTGTTGAGCAAGTCTATGGGTGCCACTTTCCCAGCATAACTCACTCTGTGCCTCTGTGTCACAATTTTTTAACAATAATATTTTTAAATTAAGGTATGTACATTGTTTTCTAAGACACAATGCTACTGAACACTTAGATGACATATATTGTAAACATACATTTTTTTTTGCATTGGGAAAGCAAAAACTTTGTGTGGCTTTATTGAGATTATGTGCTTTATTGTGATGGTCTGAAACTTAACCTGCAATATCTCTAACATATGTCTACAACAAGGCAAAATCTAATAAATCTTTTCAAATGTGTACAAAATATTTACAAAATTGACCATATGCTAGGATGCAAAGGAAATCAAATATTAATACATTTCAATACATATACACAATTCAGAGTACTTTTTTTTTTTTACCAGTGTGGAGTAAATGAACAACAAAAATATATTAAGGATTCTCATTTTTTTTAAATCTAAGCAGTACAATTTTAAATTAATCAAGAGTTAAATACACAAACACATAGAAAATATTTTTTTAAATCTATTTTTTAATTTTTTTTGTTTGAGACAGAGTCTCACTTTGTTGCCCAGGCTAGAGTGAGTTCCGTGGCGTCAGCCTAGCTCACAGCAACCTCAAACTCCTGGGCTCAAGCGATCCTCCTGCCTCAGCCTCCCAAGTAGCTGGTACTACAGGCATGCACCACTATGCTCGGCTCATTTTTTTCTATATATATTAGTTGGCCAATTAATTTCTTTCTATTTATAGTAGAGACGGGGTCTCGCTCTTGCTCAGGCTGGTTTCGAACTCCTGACCTCGAGCAATCCGCCCGCCTCGGCCTCCCAGAGTGCTGGGATGACAGGCGTGAGCCACTGCGCCCGGCCTTTAAATTTACTTTTAATGAAAATAAGACAAAGTGAGATTTGTCTTATAAAGCTACTTTATTTCTGGCCACTGCCACAGACTGCTACCTGGTTGGATCCCAGTCCTTCCTGGAGTCTGTGTGGAGGCACTGCACCAGACAATGGGCAAGTGCAGACTGGGCAGAGCTCTCAGGGGCGTGGTACCAGGTTGGTACCAGGCTGGGGAGGGAGAGGACTAGCTAGAGGCGCCCTTGCATGTCCTGTGACTGGAAGCCAAGCACCCCTCCCCTGCAGCATGATGGGATCTCAGCAAGGGAACTGACTGGGGAGCAGCAGGCTCTTGACCTGGGGGGACTTTGGGCAGCTGCTCTGGCAGGTCATGGGTGAGGTGGGAAGAATTCCCACCTCCCACTCCAGTGGTCCTTGGACCACTGGAACGGACCCCCGCCCACATCACTGGGCATCCACGCTGGCCCCAGTCTGGAGTCTGCAGAACTGTTGCGGTAACCCGTACAGTTTGTGTTACAGCTCTTGACCAGGAAAGAACCCAGGGGCACACGAAGAGTCGGAGAGCAGCCTTTATTCCTCTGACAGGCTCAGCACACCTAGCGTTACAGCCCTCTGCCTGTCTTCCGATCTTCTGACTCTTCTGTCCCCCTTCCTTGGTCTCCTCCTGCTTTTATACCCTTGGTAGGGCTCAAAAAGCATCCAATCAACTACAAGCTTTAACATCCAATCAACATAAAGCTTTAACATCCAATCAACAACAGGCTTTGACATCCAATCAAAAACAGTGGGTTTCAAAAATTACCCAGTCAGGATCACCCAAGCAGTGTGATCATGCCGGAAACAGGCAGCCACACGTGGGCCTGGGGGCATTCTGGCACACAGGCCCATGACTCTCTGCCATTGGGGCTGGCCCCAGCAGTGTGCCCTCCAACTAGCCACGCCAACGCTGGCCCTGGCCCGCGGAGATGCGGAGTGACGGGGAGGCGGCAAGTGGCCGCGTCCCGGCGCCTGACATTTTCCGTGTCAGAACAGCCTGCCACATGCTTGGTTGGCCGTGACTTCGCCATCCAGGCCCCAACTGCATCCAGCCGGCTCAGCCCTGAGCACACCCTCCATGTCAGATCAGCACACCCGACCCACACAGCCCCGCTTCAGGCTCCTTCCGAATCCTGGCTCTGAAGTTCTCACCCCAGAGCCTGAGGCTTTGCCTCTGCGCTCCCAGAGCTCCTGCCAGGCCCAGGGGACACCATCCTCAAGACTCCAGAGCTGCACCTGGACCACAAGACTCCAGCCCAGAGCCTCCACCACCCCTGCGGGGCCAGAGGAACTGCTCCAAAGTCCAGGGCCCCACCAGGGACACCCCAACCTCGAGCCACCAGTACACCATGACCTAGTTCAAGCAAATGCCCACAGCCTGGGAGCCCACGGCCACTGTGTAGATACCATCAACAGCTGCTACTGTTCACCTCTGTGGGGAGACACTGGGTAGAGAAACACTCACAACAGCAGCCTCAGTGAAGAGGGTCTTGCCTGGCTCCCAAATTGAACATCCTACAACTATCTGGTAGACAACACTATACCCAGCACAGAGAGTATTCAGCACAGGCTTGAGCAGAGGCAATCATAGGCTAACAGAGAAAACGAGAACAGCTGGTTACATGCTTTATGCCCAGTCCTCTGCCACGCCCACATTCCAAGGCAGAGGAGAAGGGAAGGCAGGAAGGGAGGGAGCAGGAAGGGAGGGAGCAGGGAGGGAGCAGGGAGGGAGCAAGGAAGGAGAGAGGAGATGAGAGGGAAGAAACTGAGGAAAGGGAAGGAAGAAAAGTAGGAAAGAGGGGAGAAGGAGCATGGGAAGGAGGAGGGGGGAGAAGGCAGGAAGGCAAGAAGGAAAGTTGTACTTACCAAAGCTTTCTCCACTATAATGTGCACTTCTAGATATTGGGGTAATAGTTTTGAAAAAAATTGTTTCTGGAAAAACAACAACAAGGGATTTACCAAATGTATCAGATTTGTTAAGAGCAAAAGGTAACATGCAAATAAGGCAAGAAAATGCACATAAAACACGAGGACTTAAATATAAAAATTGCAAAGTAGAAAATTTCACTGGGCGAAACATATTCCAGGCTTAGAAGTTTTCCAATGAGGCTGCTAAAATAATGTAGGAGTCTAAAGTGTTCTCTGTTAGCATCAAATGAGAAAGAGAATGTAAAGACACACAGCTGTTGTCTTCCTCAGAAGACAAGTCTGCTCCACCAATGGACACTTGAGAATTCCTCACCGAATGTCTTCTCAAAGACTCTGGTAACACCAACTTTGGCATGCTGGAAATCATGCATTTATTCAGTACAAAATGTAGGACATGTTTGATAACTCACAGGAATTCAGTAAATAGTGTGATTTGCCTATTAATCACATGGGTGCACAGGGAAGAACAGAATGCAAAATAGCAGAAATAATTCGAAAGCTCCAGAGCATAGGCCTTGTACCCCATTTGATGTGGTACAAAAATTCTTGACTGTGCCAAAACAGGTACTTACAAATCATCAAGTTATTACCTCATCACTGAGCACTTTACTGGTGATCTTTACATGAGCTATAGTTCTATCATACTGTACTGATCACCAAATATAAGAGTAAAGAGAGTGCAAAGATTGACTTTGTCATGGAATAGCCTGGTTTAAGAAAATATTTTCTGCAGTGGCTATACCATTTTCATTTCCACCAGCAATGCATGAAAGATCCAGTTTTTCTACATTTTTACTGGCATTTGATATAATATTTAAAAAAATGTCAGCTGTTCTAATAAATATGTAATAATATATGATAATGGTCTTAATTTACATTTTTCTAAAGGTTAGTTATGATGTACATATTTTCATATGTTTTTAACTCTGGTTTTGCTTTGTTTTTTCCATGTCTATATCCTCTTCTGTAAAATGCCTATTAAGATTTTGCCTATTTTTTAATTGTTTTGTTTTTTTAATGTTGACTTTTGAGAGTTATTTATAGAGTCCAGATATTAGTCCTCAGCCATATTCTCCCTGTCAGTACCTTGTCTTTTCATTATTGTTACCAGGTCTTTTGCACACCAAAACACTTTAATTTTACAAGAGTACAATTCATCTTTTTTTTTCTTTTCTGAATAATGCTTTTGGTGTTATATCTAAGAATTTTATGCCAAACCCTAGGTCCTAAATCATTGTCTATGTTTATTTTAAAACTCTTAGAGTATAAACAGTTGATATTTAAATATTTTGAGTTCATTTTTGTGCATGGTATGAGATTCAAGTTGAAGCTCATCTTATTTCCACAGTATATTCAAGTGTCCCAGTGTCACTTATTTAAAAGACTATCCTTTTTTCATTGAATTGCTTTCATACCATTGAAAATAATCACTTGGGTTTATCTGTGTGGGCCTTTTCTGAGTTCTCCACTTAGACCCATTGATGAATGTGTGTGTCCATCCCTTTATCAATACCACACAGTCTTGAATATTATATATAGTGCATCCTAAAATCCAGTAGAGCAATCAGTCCTACTTCAGTATGCTTTTCAAAATTATTTTAGCTATTTTATTTTCTCAGAAAAGTTGTAAGAATAGCACAGAGTTTCCATATACCTATACCCAATTTTCCCTATTATTAGCATCTTACATTAGATTGGTGTATTTGTCATAATTAAGTAACCAGCTTTTATATTGATACATAATAATTATACATATTTCTAGGGTAAAATATAATGTTTTGACACATGTATACATTGTGAAATGATCAAATGATAGTTATTAGCATATCCATCACCTTACATATTTATCATTTTGTTGTTGTGAGAACATTCAACATTTTCTCTAGCTACTTAAAATATGCAATGCATTATTGTTAGCTGAAGTCACAATATTGTGCAATATCATGTCAGAATTTACTCTTGCTATCCACCTGTAACATTATCATTACACAGTGAACTTATCTGTCTCCTTGAACTGTTTTTGCCTTGAAAGAAAACAGTATTTTCTCTAAGTATACCTATTCCTGCTCTCTTTTGGTTTCCCTTTGCAGTTTATATGTGTTCTTACAGGTGAACTGAGTCTTTGTAGACAGTATAATGTTGGGTCTTTAAAAAATAAAATTCATTCACTCTATGTATTTTAAGTGGAAAATATAATTCACTTAGATTCAAGGTAATCATTGATAGGTAAGGAGTTTGTACCGCTGTATTGTTATTTGTTTTCTTGCCATTTTGTAGAATTTTTTTTTTAATTTTTTCATTTCTTATGATCTTTTGAAGGTTAAGTGATTTTTCTCTATCAGTATGTTTTGATTTCTTGCTTTCTACTTTTAGTGAATCAGTTAAAGGTTTCTGCTCTTTGGTTTTCTAGGGACTTACAAATAACCATCTTATAGTTGTAATAGTTTATTTTAAACAGATACCAGACTAATTTTGATCACAAAATAAGGTAAAAAATCCACTACTCTTTAATGCCATTACTCCCCCATATTTTACATTTTGGATGTCAGAATTTACAACTTTTTAAATTGCATATCCCTTACAGATTATTGTAATTGTTTTTACTTTTATTTGTTTTGCCTTTTAACCTTCCTACTAAGGATGTAAGTGGTTTATGTCTCACAATTACTATGTTAGAGTATTCTAAATTTGTCTGTATTCTTACTTTTAACTGTGAGTTTTATATCTTCAGATGTTTTCACGGTACACTTTAGCATCATTTTCTTTCAGCTGAAGAACTCCTTTTAGCGTATTTTACAATGCAGGTTTGGTTGCAATTAATTACCTCAGCTTTTGCTTGCCTGGGACTTTCTTTATCTCTATTTCATTTCTAAAGAATAACTTTGCTGGGTGCACTATTCTAGACAGGTAGTTTTCTTCTTTCAGCACTTTGAGTATATCAGCCATCTCTCTCTTGGCCTATATGGCTTCTGAAAAATCTACTGCCAGGCATAGTGGAATTCTCTTATGTGTTACTTGATTCTTTTATCTTGCTGCTATCAGGATCCTCAGTTTGTATTGACCTTTTAGAGTTTGATTATGGTATGTCTTGGGATTGCTTTATTTGGTTTGAATCTGATTAGTGAGCTTTGACCTTCCTGTACCTGGAAATATGTATCTTTTTCTGGGTTTGGAAACTTTGCTCTTATTACTTCTTTCAATAAGCTCTCTATCCCTTTTTCATTGCCTAGTCTTTCTTGAATGCAAACAATATGTATATTTTTTCTATTGATGGTGTTCCACAGATCCCATAAGTTTTCCTTGTTTATTCTCATTTTTCTTTTTTTCTCCTCTGTGTAATTTCCAATAGCCTATCATTGAGATCACTGATTCTTCCTTCTGCTTACTCAATTCTGCTGTTGATGCCCTATATTGCCTTTTCCACTTTATTTATTGTACTTTCAGCTCCAGGATTTTTGATTTTTTTAAATTTTAATTTCTCTGTTAATTTTTTCCAACAATTTTTTAAATTTTTCCTCTGCCTTTTTAAAATTTTTCTGAGTTTTCTTAAAACAGCTATTTTGAATTCTTTGTCTGCCAGATTGCTTGTCTTCATGTCATTGGATCAGTTGCTGGCACCTTGTTTTATCACTTTAGTAAGGCCATATTTCCTATGCTAGTCTTATTCCTTATAGACATTTATGTCTGTCTATACATTGGCCAATTAAGTATTTATTATAGTCTTTGAACTCTGGGTTTGGTTGTGACTTTTCTTTCAGTGGGCTTATGTAGAAATTCCGAGTGGACTGACTGTTGTGATATATTTCAGCACTAGAGGGTGCCATAAGTCCAGGATAAGTACACACCTAATGATGTGTAAAGTCTAAACTGAATGGGCACATGGGAGATCCACAAGGAGCAGCCAGGCCTTATAAATGAGCGTCAGCTGGGTTCTCAAGTTCAGAGGATCTATAAAGTGTGCTTCTTGCAGTGTGGTGCCTATAAATAGCCTCTTTGCTGTGACACCTCCTCCAGCAGTAATGAGCCACTTCCTAGTTTCATGCACTGACTGTATTAGCCCTTTCTGTCTCTATCTGGCCTCAGTTGGTTAAGCCCCACCGATGCTTGTGGTGTTCACTGTGGGACAATTCAGGGGCAAGTCACCTGTAGAGAGACCCAGAATGGTATGGAAGCTGAATGCCCATCTCCAGCTTACTCATTTCAGTGTAGTGTCCAAGGGTACTTTCTACATGTGTACGACGGGGGAAGGGACATTGTGGTCACAGATAACTGATAACCCTTACTGCCTACTGGTAGTTTTACTTATTTCTGCAGTCCTAAGGGGCTTATGACTTGCATGTTCAGGTTACTTTAGCTCTTGTGAAGGTAGTTTTATGCATAAATAGCTATTCAAACAGATGTTTTAGTGAGGGTAAATTGCTGAAGAGACCTACTCTGCTGTCTTGATCTACCTCCTCTATATTTTAGCTATTTTATTTCCTTTGACTTTCCATATAGCTTCCGGAACAATGTTATATATAGCTACAAAATTTCTTGCTGGGATTTTGTAGGAGTTATGTGTAAGCGATATATCAATTTTAAAACTATGAAATGTTTCTTATGCTGAGTTTCCCAATCCATGAACATGTTATCTGTCTCTGTTTATATCTTATTTGATTTATTGCATCAGTATTTTTAGTTTTCAATATGTAAAGCCTGAACATGTTTTGCTAGATATTTACATTTTTCATTTTTCAGTGCTTATAAATATTTTAATTTTTATTTACAGTTTCTACATATTCATTGCTAGTTTATTGAAGTACAGTGGATTTTAGTATGTTGATCTAGTATTTTGTGACTTTACTGATTTCACTTATTAGTTCTAGAACATTTTTTATAATCTTTGTGATTTTTACAGAGACAATTACATCATCTACAAAGAGGGGCATTTTTATATATTCCTTTCTGATCCATGTACTTTTAATTTCCTTGTATTTCCTTAATGTCTTGCCTAAGAATCCAGTCCTATGTTAAATAAGGTTGGAGAGAGTGGACATCCTTGCCTTGTACCAAATTTTAAGAGGAAACCACTCAGCCTTTCATTTTAAGTATTAAATTTGCTGTAGGTTTTTGTAAATGGCATTTATCAAATAGAAAAAACTTGTCTCAGCATTGCTGGGAGTATGTATCCTGAATGCATGTTGAATTTTGTCCTGCTCTTTTGCCAAATCAACAGAAAAGAACATGTGAGTTTTCTTCTTTAACCTAGTAATGTGGTGGATTATTTTGGTTGATTTCAAATAGTGAACCAGACTTCCAGTTCTGGAATAAACATCACTAGTTCATTATGTACAGTCTTTTTATAAATTGCTGAATAATTTTTGAGAATATTTTGTTTAGAATTTTTGCATCTATATTCAAGTGATGTATTGATCTGTAGTTTGTCTGCTTTGCACAGTCTGTATCTTATTCTAGTATCAGGGTGATACTGTCCTCACAAAATTGTGTTCATTCCTCTTCAATTGTCTGGAGAAATTATATAGAAGTGACATTATTTCTTCTCTTAATATTTATTAGAAATTTAATACAAAACCATCTAGACCAGAGAGATTGTATTTGAGTTTTCTAATTAAAAAATTCAATCTTTTAATTGTTACAGGACTATTCAAGTTGTTTCTTTACTGTTGGTTGAGTTTTGGTAGTCTGTCATTTTCAAGATACTGGCCCATTTCATCTACATTGTCAAATTTATGTACCTAAAGTTGTTTGTAATATTCCTTGGTTATATTTTTATGTCCACAGTGATATCTCCATTTAATTCTTTATATTAATAATTTACTTGTTTCTTCTCCCATTTTTTCTTCGCTAGTCTTGTTACAGGTTTATACATCTTATTGGTATTTTCAAAGACCCATTTTTTCCCATTGATTTTTCTCTATTTTGATTTTAAATTCACTGATGTTTGCTAAATCTTTATTAGCTTGTTTTTTTGCTTCTGCTTGTTTTGAATTCATTTTGCTATTTCTTTCTAATATCTTGAAATGAGAAGTCAACTATTGCTTAGAGATTTCTCTTATTTTCTGATATAAGCATTTAATGCTATAAATTGTCCTCTTACCAAGGCTTTAACTATTTCCCATAAATGTTTACCTATTCTATTTTCACTTTTACTTTGTTGAGTACAAGTTTTTTGTTTTCCTTAAAACTTTCTTTTTGACCAACCTGTTAGTTAGAAGTACATTGTTTTCAATAGAATACAAGGGCTGTCTGGAAAGAATCTAGCCATTGTTAATATGCAATTTTCATATTACGTGGCTGGACACTTTCCTGACAGCTCCCGTTTATATTTGCATCTTTTTCTTTTAACCTATGTGCTTCCTTATATTGAAAACAATTTCCTATAGATGGTATTTGAATTATTTTTTTAAATCCACTTTGCCAATCATATCTTGGTAATTGGTGTATTTAGTCTAGTTGTATTTAATGTAATTATTGATATGTTAGGGCTCTAATCTGCCATGTCATTACTTTTTTCTCTTTTTTCACTCTGGTTTAAACTTGTCTATTTTTTTCCTATGGTGTTATACTTGAAAATTTTTGAGAGTCAATATTCATTTATCCATAATGGATTTTTGAGTATATGTCTTTACATGGAGTTTTTCAAATGATGGCCTTAGGTATTATACCTAATTTATTACAGTCTACTGGGATTGACAATTTACCAATTTGAATAAGATGTAGAAAAGTTACTCTCCTGCCTTTAAACAACCTTTACCCTTTCTTTATGATATAGTTTTAAACATTTGTTTAATATCTAACAGTTGTTACATATTCCCTTTATGCACATTGAGAATCACATCAGACAATATTATAATTATTTATATTTTCTTACTATATGCTGAAGCTTTCTTTTTTTCCAATTATTTCAAGTATGTTCATAATGAACCCATTTTGAAACATTTCGACACATGCTGACACATTTTGTAACTATCTTAAATACTTGTCAAATATTTCAACATTTATGTCATATCAGTATTGGCATATGTTAATTGTCTTCTTTTATTCAAGTTGAGATTTTCCTGATTCTTGGTGTAACAAGAATTTTTAATTGTATCCTGGACATGCTGAGTATTATGAGTCTCTGAGTCATATTTAAACACTGCTTGGCAGGAGTAAAACACTGGTGAAGCTGGCTGGTAGTTGCCTCATTACTATTAGATGGTGGTAGAAGTTCAGTTTCCCAACTCAGCCTCCATTGACAAGCCAAGCCTCTGCTGATATCATCTGTGTTTGGAAAGGGCTTGTGCCTATGTCTTCTCCTGATCTGATTACTATGGCACTTCTTGGAAGTGGGGCTTGTTATCATTAGGAGGTAGCAAACATCCAGGCTTCCACTCATGTTCCTGTGACAATGCCCCAGCAGGAAGTGGGAGAGCTTCCTCACAGGAGGTGTAAGTGGAGGGTGGAGATGGAGGTAGAGGATGAAGGTGGAAATGAAGGTGAAGGTGCAGGGTGGAGGCAGAGGTGCAGGGTGGAGGTGGATGTGGAGGGTGGAGGGTGGAGAGTAGAGGTGGAGGTGAAGAGTGGAGGGTGGCAAGTGGAGGTGGAGGTGCAGGGTGTAGGTGGATGGTGTAGGTGGAGGGTGTAGGTGTAGGTGGAGAGTGGAGGTGGAGGATGGAGGGTGGAAGTAGAGGTGGAGTTGGAGGGTGGAGATGGAGGTGGAGGTGGAGGTGGAGGGTGGAGGTGGAGGTGGATGGTGGAGAGTAGAGGTGGAGGTAGAGGGTGGAGGGTGGAAGTGGAAGGTGGAGGTGGATGGTGGAGAGTGGAGGTGGAGGTGGGGGGTGGAAGTGGAGGTGGAGGGTGGAGGGTGGAAGTGGAGGTGGAGGTGGAGGTAGAGGGTGGAAGTGGAGGTGGAGGTGGATGGTGGAGAGTGGAGGTGGAGGTGGAGGGTGGAGGTGGAGGGTGGAGGTGGAGGTGGAGGATGGAGGGTAGAAGTGGAAGTGGAGGTGGAGGGTGGAAGTGAAAGTGGAGGTGGAGGATGGAGGTGGAGGTGCAGGGTGGAGGTGGAGGATGGAGAGTGGAGGTGGAGGATGGAGGGTGGAAGTAGAGGTGGAGTTGGAGGGTGGAGATGGAGGTGGAGGTGGAGGTGGAGGGTGGAGGTGGAGGTGGATGGTGGAGAGTAGAGGTGGAGGTAGAGGGTGGAGGGTGGAAGTGGAAGGTGGAGGTGGATGGTGGAGAGTGGAGGTGGAGGTGGGGGGTGGAAGTGGAGGTGGAGGGTGGAGGGTGGAAGTGGAGGTGGAGGTGGAGGTAGAGGGTGGAAGTGGAGGTGGAGGTGGATGGTGGAGAGTGGAGGTGGAGGTGGGGGGTGGAAGTGGAGGTGGAGGGTGGAGGGTGGAAGTGGAGGTGGAGGTGGAGGTAGAGGGTGGAAGTGGAGGTGGAGGTGGATGGTGGAGAGTGGAGGTGGAGGTGGAGGGTGGAGGTGGAGGGTAGAGGTGGAGGTGGAGGATGGAGGGTAGAAGTGGAAGTGGAGGTGGAGGGTGGAAGTGAAAGTGGAGGTGGAGGGTGGAGGTGGAGGTGCAGGGTGGAGGTGGAGGATGGAGAGTGGAGGTGGAGGATGGAGGGTGGAAGTAGAGGTGGAGTTGGAGGGTGGAGATGGAGGTGGAGGTGGAGGTGGAGGGTGGAGGTGGAGGTGGATGGTGGAGAGTAGAGGTGGAGGTAGAGGGTGGAGGGTGGAAGTGGAAGGTGGAGGTGGATGGTGGAGAGTGGAGGTGGAGGTGGGGGGTGGAAGTGGAGGTGGAGGGTGGAGGGTGGAAGTGGAGGTGGAGGTGGAGGTAGAGGGTGGAAGTGGAGGTGGAGGTGGATGGTGGAGAGTGGAGGGTGGAGGTGGAGGGTGGAGGTGGAGGGTGGAGGTGGAGGTGGAGGATGGAGGGTAGAAGTGGAAGTGGAGGTGGAGGGTGGAAGTGAAAGTGGAGGTGGAGGGTGGAGGGTGGAGGTGGAGGTGCAGGGTGGAGGTGGAGGATGGAGGGTGGAGGTGGAGGATGGAGGGTGGAGATGGAGGGTAGAGGGTGGAGATGGAGGGTGGAGGGTGGAGATGGAGGGTGGAGATGGAGGGTGGAGGTGGATGATGGAGGGTGGAGGTGGAGGTGGAGGTGGAGGGTGAGGGTGGAAGTGGAGGTGGAGGTGGAGGGTGGAGAGTGGAGGTGGAGGGTGGAGGTGGAGGGTGGAGGTGGAGGGTGGAAGTGGAGGTGGAGGTGGAGGGTGGAGAGTGGAGGTGGAGGGTGGAGGTGGAGGGTGGAGGTGGAGGGTGGAGGTGGAGGGTGGAAGTGGAGGTGGAGGGTGGAGCGTGGAGGGTGAGGGTGGATGGTGGAGGGTGGAGGTGGAGGGTGGAAGTGGAGGTGGAGGTGGAGCATGGAGGATGAGGGTAGAGGGTGAGGGTGGAGGGTGGAAGTGGAGGTGGAGGGTGGAGCGTGGAGGGTGAGGGTGGATGGTGGAGGGTGGAGGTGGAGGGTGGAAGTGGAGGTGGAGGTGGAGGGTGAGGGTGAGGGTCGAGGGTGGAAGTGGAGGTGGAGGTGGAGCATGGAGGATGAGGGTAGAGGGTGAGGGTGGAGGGTGGAAGTGGAGGTGGAGGTGGAGCGTGGAGGATGAGGGTAGAGGGTGAGGGTGGAGGTGGAGTTGGAGGTGGAAGGCTGGGGTTGAAGCTCAGGCCTTCACACACACATCAGGCTAAGAGGTATTGTCACTTTCAACTTCAATGAAGGTACAGCTGTTCATTTGACCTTCTATGATACTATCTGAGCATAGATAAGTGGGTTTGTCTTTACCTCTCTCTGAGAGTATAAGGCTTGGCTCCTCACTTGGCCTTTGCTGAAAGAAGTGACTAAAGGAACATCATTTTTCCTTCCTTGTTTACAAGAGTTTAATGATTATTGTTTAAAAGTTTGTGTTTTGTATACTGTCCCTTTCCCAGAACTTTCACTGTAAAGAGCACTTTTTTCTTGGGACATTTTGTCTCCACCAATTGGCATTTTCAAATCATGTGCTGCTTCTGTGCCCAGTCCAGTGCATAGGAGGTGGAAAAAAAACAACAAAAAAACATAGAACTAACTAACTGCCATATTGTTCCTTGTGCATATTGGTCACTAGCTTGCCTGCTTTGTTCTGTCCAACTTAGTAGTGTTCTTAAGTTTGTCTCATATGCAATGTCTAGGATTTTTAAGGTAGACTTTCTGGGGGAAATAGGGAGAGTGTGTCTTCCTTGTGCTGTCCAGATCCATAGCCCTCAAAAGCTTGAAGTTATTTTGATTCTGTGGGTTGGATGAGACATCTAAATTATCATTTAAATTAATTCTATATTTAAGGTATCTAATAACAGTCACATAAAATTGATATTCTTTAACTGTTAATTTTGTTTTCAGCTATTCTGAAAGAAATTTTAGCTATTTCTATTTGTGGATTGAATTAAGAGCTATGGCTTCAGTCTTTGTACATGTAAGATTGAATTTGAATATGAGTAAAATATTAGAAAATCAATATCTGATAATACATAACAAGTCATGACTGAAAGAGTGATATGTAAAAAAACCTGGATCTATACAAATTCAAGTATCATCTTTAGGCATAGCATTTACAAAAAACATTTTTTTTTAATGTAAAATAGATACAGATGCTTCCTTGGCATATTTGTAATTGCTGGTTTTCAGATAGTCAGGTATATGATGCTGATTTCTACAGTGGACAGTAAATATTTTCAGACGTGTACACAGCCATCCTCAAATTTCTTGAGCAATTACATTATAATAGTAATTTTTTATTAATCACTTTAATTTTTAGCTCCCTGCTGCCAAAACTATTTACTGGAGAAAAGAAAAAAAAAGCAGTCCTCTCTGGTTTTTGGTTTCAGATCACCAATATGGAAAACTAGAAAAAGCATTTTTTTCTACATGTACAGCAGGGAGAAAGGTGGACAAATGCATACCAATGATTTTTATTGAATCCATAAACTGCATAAACTGCCTAAACCCACTTCTTCTAACTCATTCATGATACAAAAGGCTTAATCTTCAGTGAAAAGGGCAAAGAGACTTGCAGCTGAAAGGCACAGGAGAAACCCCTTACCCCTGGGAAAGGGACAGAAAGCTGGGAAGGAATACCTGCTGGGCCCTGGGCCCTCTGTAGAGCTGGGAAGGAATACCTGCTGGGCCCTGGGCCCTCTGTAGAGCTGGGAAGGAATACCTGCTGGGCCCTGCATTACGTCTGGAGGAGAAGGGTAGGGACACGTGTGAGCAGGACATCCCAAACCACACATCATAATACCTGCCTAATGTCAGTGGAAAATCAGAAAATGCCCCTGTTCTCTGCCCCATGCCAACTCCATGTCCCTTGCTAAAAGGTGTCAAGAAGAAATAACAGTGGCGATAGGCCGGGTGCGGTGGCTCACGCCTGTAATCCTAGCACTCTGGGAGGCCCAGATGGGAGGATTGCTCGAGGTCAGGAGTTCGAAACCAGCCTGAGCAAGAGTGAGACCCCCGTCTCTACTATAAATAGAAAGAAATTAATTGGCCAACTAATATATATAGAAAAAATTAGCTGGGTGTAGTGGTGCATGCCTGTAGTCCCAGCTACGGGAGGCTGAGGCAGGAGGATCGCTTGAGCCCAGGAGTCTGAGGTTACTGTGCGCTAGGCTAACGCCATGGCACTCACTCTAGCCTGGGCAACAAAGCGAGACTCTGTCTCCAACAACAACAACAACAATAACAATAACAAACCAATGGAGATAGAAGAGGGTTCCAAAAGAGAGAAATTTTGTTTGCAAAGACACAAGACAAAGCCGAGCGAGGAAACCCGAAGCCAAGAAAGAAACAAGCATCCCTATAACAAATTATCCCCCACCATAAACACAAGTTGTCACTAGAGAAATGTGAAGCCTGTGATACACTGAGTGACTCCAGCAATGACAAACTTCACACAGCCCTGTCTTCTGACTAGATCAACATAAACTTTCAAACAAATGACTTAGCAGAAGAAAAGATGAACTCATCTCTAAGCCTAAAACATAACTCTTAATAATTTAGTAGTTACTGCCATATGCAATGTCTGGCTTTCAATCAAACAAGGAAGGGAAATACGTGGAGACGAGAACAAACACAGTTTGGAAGACATAAGCAATCATGAAAATCAGGCTGGTACCTTGAACAGGTTGTGGAAGTATCAGAAAGGGAATTTATTTAAAGCAACTTTAATTAATTTGTTAAAGGTTGTCATGGAAAAGATCACACAACATGCAAGATCAGAAATAATAAGTTCAACATCAAATACCTCTTTTGATCCAAGACAGAAAGGAGTTGGCTGTTCCTATCCATGTGTATTTAAAAATCATATTTTATTTTATCGATTACACTGACATTTTGTTATTAATAAGATGTTAGTTACTCTGAAATTGGAAAGGATTGAAGAAAGAGAAAGGGGTTCTCTCTGCTTGCCTCTGAGAGATATTTGTTATCACAATTTTCTCACCTACTTCTAGGCAACATTAATGACAGTCAAAGTAAATAGTGAAAGTTTGCTAAACATATTTTGGATGACTTTAATAAAATTATTAATAAAAATGTATCACTGAAAAATGAAAATTGTAGAACAAAGCTTAAAAATCTCTTATAAGGAAGATGCCGTGACAACAGACATAAACTACAAATTCCTTGCCAAAAAATATATCCAAAACAGAAATTTTAAAGAAAACAAATTGACCTCATAGACATCTGTAGGACCTTACACAATGCAACTGAATAATGTACAATGTCAAATATATTACCAAAACATGATGAAATTCAGTTAAAAATCAATACCAAAAAGATAGTTAGATAATGTCCAAATATGCATACTTCTAAAGGTACCACAGGTCAATGGAGGATATCAAGAGAAATCAGAGACCATATTATATTAAAGGACTATATATATGAGCCATGTAAAATTCATGAAATAGATTGACATCAGTGGAAATCAGAGTGAGGACCTCTGTAAATTCTGTCCTACATAAAACCAACAAGAGAATTGGCAAAAATTGTTAGAATCAACTTTTTCATGACTCTGATATTAACCAGAAACCTTGCATCATTCTGAGGAACATTTATTCAAGAAAAATGACAGATCTTGGTACAAATAGCAGTCTTTGGGGGATTTGAGTTTGCTCTAGTTCCCTTCCCCATGAGTTGAAAACTAATTTTTTTTTTTTTTTTTTTTTGAGACAGAGTCTCGCTTTGTTGCCCAGGCTAGAGTGAGTGCCGTGGCGTCAGCCTAGCTCACAGCAACCTCAAACTCCTGGGCTCAAGTGATCCTTCTGTCTCAGCCTCCCGAGTAGCTGGGACTACAGGCATGCACCACCATGCCCGGCTAATTTTTTCTATATATATTAGTTGGCCAATTAATTTCTTTCTATTTATAGTAGAGATGGGGTCTCGCTCTTGCTCAGGCTGGTCTCGAACTCCTGACCTCGAGCGATCCGCCTGCCTCAGCCTCCCAGAGTGCTAGGATTACAGGCGTGAGCCACTGCACCCAGCCATGAAAACTATTATCTTGTATTTGTGGTGAATACCAGTAGACTGGCAACATCTGAAGAAAGCAGAATGTGGCTGAGCATCTTCTAAATGTTGTTCTCAGAGGACTGTCATAATCTGACCTGCATGGTGCTTCCTAGAAGACATGCTTCGAGCTTGTTGGTGTTTGACTTAAGTCAGACCTCACCTAATATGAAGTGTCTTTTTCCCAAAGATACTTGTTAAAAATAATTACAGCCATGTTTTTTTTTAGCTTTACATGTGCTAAATAATAACAGTAGGGCAAACAATGGACTAAGCACAAAGGTTAAAAGGGAAAGCCCAGAGAACGGGCTGTCTACCTGGGGCTAGGAAAAAAAAGCAAAGACAAATTTCTGGGACTCCAGAAACCCACACAGATGTGCAGGGATGAGCACATGCCCAGGGCACTGTGCATGCTTAGGAAAGGCCTGACAAGATCCTAAACTCCCACCTCCAGCTGACATGGAGGCTCTCTGCAAGCAGGAAGTCAAATGAAAGGCATCTCATCCAGCTCCTCATCCTTCAGATAACAGCAGACAGACCTCAGTGGCAACACCCAACAAAGAGCCTGTTCTCTAAAACAGGCTTTAGAGAACCAGTTCAGAAAAGTCACCAAACAAAAACTCTAGCAAATAGCAACAATGAAAAAAAGAAAAAAACGGGAGAGGGAGGTAGAACTAGATTTCCAGAATTATAGCATTATATTATGCTATTTGGAATATCCACTTTCAGTTCTCAAAAAAAACTGAGACATGCGGTGAACCAGATGAGTATGGCCTATGCACAGGGATAAAACCATCAAGATGAAGACTAGACTTTGAACTTAATAGAAAAATACTTTGAATTACCTATTTTAAATAATTTCAAAGAGTTAAAGGACACCACATATAAACAGCTAATGGAAAGTAATGTAATGATGTCTCACTAAAGAGAATATCAATAGAGGGACAAAATGACAAAAAATAGAAATTCTAGAATTAAAAGATACAATAACAAGTTAGATATTCATTAAAGAGGCATGGGGCAGATTTGAGCAGGCAGAAGAAAGAATTAGTGAATTTGATGATAGACCAACTGAGATTATATCATCCGAGGAAGAGAAAGAAAAAAGAATGGAGAAAAATGCTCAGAGCCAAAGAAACCCATGGGACACTCTCAAGCGTATCAAAACATATGTGACAGGACTACCAGAAAGAAAGGGGGAGATAAAGGTGCAGGAAAAATATTCAGAGAATGAATGACCTAAATCTTTCCAAATTTGACTTCAAAACACAATTTATAGACTCAAAAAATGCTATGAACTCCAATTAGGGTAGACACAGAGATCCACTCACAGACACATTATAAGCAATCTGTCAAAGGCAAAGAAAGAATTTTGAAGGAAACAACATTGAAATAACTCAATACATACAAGGAATTCTCAGTAATATTAATAGCAGATTTTTTAACAGAAACTACAAAGGCCAGATGGTGATGGATTGAAATATTCAAAGTGTTGAAAGAAGGAAACTGTCAAACAAGAATTCTATATCCAGACTACCAGAAAATTAAGAGAGTTGAGTAATAAACCATGATTGCCTATTTTAGAAAGATATATTCTGGTAGTATGTAAAGGTATATATCAAAATCTTAAAAGTAACTTTACCAGGGTACCATATATAACAGTGACTCTGTTCTCTTTCTGTATTTCTAAACTTTTTCAATGATATGTGTGTTGTTTAAAAAAACCATAGAAAATAAACATTGAATAAAAACAATAAATGTGAAATATATTATATAATCTTTCAAATATTTTAGATGGAATTTAGATGTTTTACTTAAAGATATATTAAAATATATAAAAGTTAATATTTCTGCTCAACAGTTAACTAGATTTCTTTCATAATTAAAAAAAATCTACAGAGGTTAATTTCCTAGTATGCCATAACATTAGAATCATAACAGTTACCTGTGGGCTTAAATGAATTTTGAAAGGCTTGTCTTTCTGCCAAATATTGGTGTAATTTTCTGCTAACATTGATACATTTATGTTGTCATTTTTCACTTGATAAATTATGTGCTCAAATCTTGCTGAGGATTCCAGTGGTTCAATTCCATAGCTGATATTTTCAAGCTGAAGAAATCCGCTAAAAATTTAGAAGATAATAATTATAAAAATCTTATAATCTGAAGTGGCATGAACAATTAGAAACCATAGTAAAGAATGTTTTAAGCCCACTGCCGCCTTCTTTTCCTATATTTTTTCTTTCAGTGTATATTAACCACATCTTCCTTACATTTGCTCACATTTTAAAGAGCAAAATGTAGTAAAGAGTATGTTGTAATTTATAGGTAGCAATAATATTCATTCAATATACATTAATTAAGATAAAATTACCAAGAACCAAGATATTTTTTTGAGAATTCTAGTAATAAAGTCCCTGTTTTTACAGAGGTTAGAAAAAGAGAAAGCAGGTATGTAGAGTGTGTATCTAAAGAGGTTGATATCTATAAAAACCACATTCAAAGAATGCCAATTTTCTCAGTTGACATGATAAATTCTGGAAATTAGGCAGCTAAAACCAAAGGGAGGTTAGAGCCCCTGTGCCCTTACGAACCTTCTTATGAATTTACCATAAGCCTCCCATTATCAATGACAAAAATCACTTATCCATGTTCTTTACCCCTAAGGGATCTTCTTAATTAGTTGATTTATGTCTGGTACTAAGCTGACGGCACACTGTATGTGCCTATTATATTAAAATAACTAATTTATACCATTTTCACAATTATGTGAGAAAACTGATAGAGAATGCAACAATTGCACTTAGGGGATGTTCCAGCATTTCCTTCCACAATGCCACCCCTTTCTGCACAGTCTCCTGAATAGACCCTGTGTCCACTAGGGGTCCCAGATTGAATTGATTTGAATGGGCACTTGGGTCCAGGTAGTAATATTAATATAAATAAAATAAGGCCACTATAAAGGAAATTTTCAAATTTGGATACCCCATAAACCTTCCCAGATTGTGTTTTCCAAACATCAAAGTTTCATTTTAAGTATATCCTAAGTTCTTCAAATGGAAATATCCTATAAGATGCTACTACCTGAGACCCGAACATATACTGAGTGTCACAGATGAATTTGGAAATTCTACAACATATCCTTGATAATGGCAAGGCCTCTGAAAAACAGTATAGAAAGGCAAATATATAAATTCTTTATGAATAAAAAAGTATTGTCAAACATTTCACAAGACTCAAAACAGTAAAATATTTAATAATAATAATATAATGAATCATACAGAGTTATTAATGCAAATTTTCAAAAGAAAAGGTTTTTGACACCTGTCTTTACTTTGTACCATCTGGGTGCCCACGAGTATTCTCCTGTAACTGGGTTTCATCTCTAGCCATGTCATTTTTATATTCTCATCAATCACATAACAGATCAGAGTTATACAGGACAAAACATTTTTAGTAAACTGTCAACATGGAACAAACACATCTTAATGGTAATGATATGTCCATTTCAATAAAGAAATATAAGATAATAAATGTCTAAGACATCTGACTTTACCGTAAAATATGAAGACTCAGAATGCAAAGATCCAGTTTCATCATACGTATAAACTAAAAAGTTCTGAGATAAGAATGAGCTAAAAAAACAAAAAAAATTTTAAAAAGGTTTGTGTCATAATTTTAATATGAATATATACATTAATATAAGATAAATGTTAAATATATGTAATTCACATAATAACATGATTTAATGAGAATAATTTTAGTGTGGCCTAATAGCCGAAATTCATGGAATTGGTGAGTCAGGAAGTTAAGGCTTTCTTAACGTCAGAACAGATCTGGGGACTCCTCTGTGCATGATGTTATTCTACAAATCTTTACTGAGTGTCTGATATCTGATAGATCCTCTTCTAGGTGCCAGGACTCAGCATTTAACAAAAGACAAACTCCCTGGTCTTCATGAGAGTCAGAGGCATAAACTACCACACATTAGATGATAATACATAAGGTCTGGGGGAGTGTTGACAGCACATAGATTGGATGGCATAGAAAGGTTCTCTGAACAGATGGATTTTCACAGAATGTTATTCCAGACAAATTTAATACAAAATGCAAGAACTTTGGGGCAGAACCGAGTTTAGGGGGAAATTAGACTGGAAGGGAGTGTGGAGTGATGAAGAGAGATAGCAGGAGATAGTGCCAGTGAGATGTGAAGCCATTGGAAGGTCTGAGCAGACAAAGACAGTATCACATAAATGTTTTCACACAGTCAACTGAATGCTGTGTTGGGCGCAGTCTGCAGGGCAAATAAGCAGAAGTAGCAAGACCCGACAGAAGGTTATTATGGTCATCCAGGCCAGACAGCATGGTGGTTTGACCTAGGATAGTAGTCGTGGCGGTGGTCAAATTCTGGATAGATTTCGAAGGGAGAATATATGGGATTTAATAACCCACTGGATATGGGAAAAAACAAAAGAAAGATATCAAGTATGACTCCAGGGTTTTTATTTTTTATTTTTTCTGGAAAAGTGATAGAGTTGCCATTTATTGAGATGATTATGACAAAGATAAATTTGAGAAGAAGATCAGAAGTTCATTTTGAACATGTTACCTATAAGAACTCTAGTAACCACTTGATTCTCAAGTAGTTGGGTAAAGGAATATGGCATTTATTGGAGAGGAATAAGGTAGAGATAGATATAAATCTGGGAGCAGCCAACACACCAATGGTGTTTAAAGCCATAAGACTGCATGAAATAACCAGGTGATTAAAAGATTCAACAACAGCACCATGGATTACTCTTAATATTGAAGAAATAAGAGGCATCTGCACGGGGCGGGGAGGGGGGGGGCGAGGGGAGCCGGAGAACCACAATGGTAGGAGTCAAACCAGGACCAGGAGTATTCTAAAAGCTAAATAAACAAAGTATTTTTCATAGAGGAGACGCTGATCACTTTTGCCAAGTGCTTCCAATTGGTTAAAAAAAATGACTAAAAAACAAACAGCATTCAAAAACAAGAGGACCATTGGTGAGCTTATCAAAAAACACTTTTAGTGGAGTTGTAGAGGCATGAAAGGCCAACATGAGGTTAGTAGGCCTTCATTAAATAGGGTAGTAGTAATGAATTAAGACAGAATAATTTTCTCCAGCTTTTTTCAACTAAATAGATTCGAGTAGACAACGGGTAGTTGTTATATATGTTCAAAGATTCAGTCAGAGAAGAGGCTGTTTGATTTTATTTTTATGAAGTGTTGAGAAAATGAAAATCAGGTAGATTGTTGCCTAGAGCTGTGGGTGGGAACAGATATTAACTATGAAATGACATGAGGGTTCCTAGTGGGGAAAGAATGTTCTAAAACTGATTTATAGCTGATGGTTGTAACACTGTATAAACTTATTAAAATTATTTTATTGCGCATTTTAGGGAATTTTATCTATAAAGTGTATTCAATAAAGTTGTTAAAAATAAATGCATATATAACTAACATAAAAATTATATCAGTAGTTCAAATTTCTCACTAATAATCACTTGATGTGTAACTTTGTTTCATTTCACATCAGACATACTTGCAGTTTTGGGGTTCAAAGGCTTATACTCATTTGGCAATTTAAAAATATGTAGCTTATTTCTTAATCTGAAAACACCAAGCTGGAAAATTAAAATGTATGAGCCTCATAGATCTAATATTAATATTTAAGACGTAATGGATCCTAAATTGAAAAATGGATTGATAAAGCAAGTCTACATTATATTTTATCCCTGAATTTAAATAATATACAAAACTTTAAAACTGTAAAATCTAAACTAAAAGGCATCCTTTTTCCTTAAAAGGAAAAATTATATCTTACTGTTTTCTGAGATGCAGAGTACATGGTTTTCCATCAATTTTAATGATATAAATCACCTAAAATAAAGCAAATCGATAAAGATGATATAGTAAGTCAGAAAATTAAAAAACGAAACAGTATTTTTCACTCAAGTTAATAAAAGTTTCAGTCCATTAAAAAATAAACATATTCTTTAGAATGTATTATTCTAAATAGTAAGAATTTAGTATCTTAACAAATTCAAGAACCCCATGATCAATTTAAAATATAGGATGACTTTTTAAAAATAAAAATAAAGAGTATATTTTGAAAAAAATAATTTTAGCATTATGAATACTATATTAATTGCTTATATTTAGAAAAACATATGCATTTTTTAGTTAAGATATTCATGTCTGTAGACTTACTCCACACCAAATACAATGAGCCAATAACAAATACACATACACACACGCAGACAGACACATACAGACAGACACATACATACATACACACACAGACAGAGAAAGAGAGAGAGAGAGAGAGAGACCGCCATTTAGCAACTCTCAACATAAGAAACTGAGGAAAAAAGACCTAACAGACTGAAAGCAGACAAGGAGGCTGTGAGGAATCCCTCAGCTCCAGGACTAGCGCCAAGAGTTCTAATACACCCAGGACTGAGTGGCAGTAACGTTCATCATCCCAGTGCGGTGGTATCCAGAAACAGAAGGTGACTCAGTGAAAACCTACAAGGGGGAATAACTAAGTCCACAAATCCAGACAGACATCTACCCTAGCAAACTTGCAGTTTCTTTACAGGACAAGCCAATTTCAAGAAGCCTTTCTGGTTTTAAGCCGGAACAGAGTCTGTGAACTTGGTAGAAGGGAACAGGGCCAGTACTGCTTACGACTGCAAATGCTAGGAAGTCCCAAGAGCACACTGACTCTGAATACTCTGCTAGTAACCCACACCTGAGGCAAACCTCACTCTGCATTCCCCTAACACCAACGTAAGCCACAACAGCATGTCCCATGCATGATCCCAGACTGCAAAGCAGTGGCAACATAATGTCTGACAGAATCTCAACTGCAATAGCAAGCACACAATATTTTTTAAAAAGAGATTTAACTTCTGAGGTATATCTACGCTAAGAAGGAAAGATAATAAATTCAAAAATGCAAGAGATTACTCCTGATTAAAAAAAAATGTAAGTTGTGTGAATAAAACAGGACCTTAATATAAGTATGTTTCATTAATAATCTCCTTAGAAAAGTTAGAGTGGGTATTAGTATAATTCCAAGGAATAGGTGTCAACACATCTAATTGACAGACAAACAATGTGGTTTACAACTATATTACACTGTGAGGATGTGAAGAAGATCAGACAGTTTTTATTGAAGAAAAGAAAATTATGTAAATAAACCACTTATAGATCATATAAATGAAAACATAATTGTTGATTTTTAAGTAAACCATTATCTTGAATAAGGATACTGGATATGTCTTAATGATGAATTGTGACGTTAAACATCAAAACTAAGAAAGTTTCTGTGAATTAAATACAAAGTGATTTTAAAAGTGGAAGATCTGTAAGAATAAATCAGAAACAGAGAAGCTATTTCCAGGGTTTTCAACATCAGGTAATAAGAATTTAAGTAGCAAAAATAAAGATAAGAAAAAGGAAGCAGTAGTTAAGAAATATCATCTCAAAATTACTTAGAACTGAAGATGTAAGTATTATAATTTCATGTGCGCATCAAGGTCCAAATAGGAATTTAAAAACACAAAAGTAACAAATACACACATACTTCTGAGATATTATGGCTTCAATTTTACCACAATAAAGGGAGTCATACAAATTTTTTTGGTTTCTCGGTGCATATGAAACTTATGTTTGTACCATATTATAGTCAATTAAGTATGCAACAACATTATGTATAAAAAGGTATATACCTTAATTTTAAAAAGTACTTTTTTGCTAAAAAATGCTGGCACAGAAACAAAATGAGCACATGCTATTGGAAAAATTGTACAAATAGGCTTTCTCTACGCAGTGTTGCCACAACCTTAAATTTGTAAAAAATACAATATCTGTGAAGTGCAGTAAGTAAAGCACACGACAATGAGGTGTGCCTGTAGCCAGGGACCTAGCGTAGTCTTCAGAATTCTGAGAAGGAAGAACCAAGTTGGAAGAATCGCATCATACAATTTCAAAATTTTCTCTGTAAAGCTACCATAAACAAGACAGCATGATATTGGCAAAACAAAATGGACAAATGCAACAGAAAAGAGCCCATAAATAGATTCATACAAATACATTCAACTAACTTTTTAAAAATACATAAAAGCAATTCAATGCAGAAAGGGCAGTCACTTCAATTGATTGTGACAGAAAAATTGGATGTCCACATGCAAAAAGATGAAACTCAATTCAGACCTCATGCTTTGTATGTCCATTAATTAAAAACTGGTCACAGGCTTAAATATAATATGAAAGACTATAAAACTTTTAGAACAACGTACAGGAGAAAACATCCATGCACACACTTGGTGTTGATATGAGTTTTTAGATATGACTGCAAAAGTAAAATCCATGTAAGGAAAAAAAAATAAGTTGGACTTCATTTAAATTAAAATACTTAGCTATAAGAAATACATTGTTAAAAGAATGAAATGGGCTACAGACTCAGAAAAATGTCTGCAAATCACATATGTGATAAAAGATTTGTGTAGAATATACAAAGACCTTGTAAAACTCAAGAAACAGCAATTGAATTTTAAAACTGACAAAATATCTGAGCAGATGTCTTACCAAAGACGATATGCAGATGGAAAATAACAGCTATAGGAAAAAATGTTCAATGTCACTATTCATCAAAAAACTGCAAATAGAAACCACTATGAAATATCACCTCGTAACTGTTAGGATAGCTATTATCAAAAAGGAAAAAAAAGGAAAGAAAGACAAATGTTGGAGAGGATGTGCCCACTATTGGTAGAGATGCAAAATGGTGAAGCTATTATGGAAAATAGTATGGAGGTTCTTCAAACAACTAAAAATAGAACTACCATAGGATCCAACAATTCAACTTCTGAGGATTTACCCACAATAATGGAGAGCAGGACCTTGAAGAAATATTACCACTCCATGTTCACTGAAGCATTTTTCACAAAATTCAAGATGTGGAAACAACCTAAACTTCCATCACTAATGAATGGACTAAAAAATGCAGCATATACATAAAATGGAATACTATTCAACCTTAAAAAGAAGGGAATTCTGTAGTGTACAACAACATGGATGAACCTTGAAGACATTATGGTAAGTGAAATAAACCAGTCACAGAAGAACAAATCATGCATTATTCTACTGTGCAGAAAATAAACTACTCACTCGTAAAAATCCAATGGATCAAAAATAAAATCATGAGAGAATTTATAGAACATCTAGAGACAAATGAAGAGAAAAACACAACATACTTACATTTATGGGATGCCACCAAAACAGTATTAAGGGGGAAGAAATATCTCAAATCAGCACCCTAACTTTACAATGCAATGAAATCCAAAAAAAAAAAAAAAAAAAGAAACAGCTGAATTAATGACTGGCAAAAGGAAGTAACTAACAAAGATTAGAGAGAGACAAAAGAAACACAGTAAAAATATTGACAAAAACAAGAGTTGATTTTCAGAAGATCAATAAAATTGACTCTTAGCTAGAGTAGCTATGAAGAAAACAAGATGTAAGGCTGAAATAAAATCAGAAATAAGAGAGAGGAAATTATGATTGATGTCACAGAAATTAAAAAGGAGAACGTTTTTAAGAGAATACTATGTACAATTATATGCCAAAAAATTGGATAATAAAAGAAATAGTTTCTTGAAACATACAACCCATTATGACTACTTCATGAATAATAGGAAATTTGTACAGATCTGTAACTAGGAAGGGGATTGAGCATATGGAGGCCAAAGTCACTCCATCTATCATGGATGCTAACGTGCCATGTTGACTTTTGATTAACCCCAATCTTGGAAATGCCTCCAACATTTCTACTTCATTTACTCTTCCTTGTGTAAGTCAAGACAATGTTTACTTTATTGTAAACACATACTTACCATAAATCCTGTCCTATGGCAAATTATAGGCTACAACACACGTAGCACTCTCGCCTTTTCCTGGGGGGTGGACTTTATGCTGTACAATCTTCTGGAGCATGTGTAACTCTAACCCTAACCGTTTCCCTGTGGTATATAAACCCTGGATCTGTAGCGGTGTGGATATCTACTGGTCTCGCTGGCACTCAAGACCACGCTTCTGTCCATAGTTTCCTGATAAATCACCCTCTGTTGACAAATTGAATTTGTCTGCCTCGTTCTTTGATTTCTTAGCTCTTGCCACATTTGTGTGTGTGTGTGTGGGGGGTTCTTGGCATATATATGTCCCATTCATGAAACAGAGCAGGAATCAAAAATTTCCCAACAATGAAAATTCCAGGACCAGATGTTATCACTGGAAACTTCTATAAAACATGTAAAAAAAAAAAAATAACATCAAGCCTCCTAAAACTCTTCCAAAGAACTGAGGAAGAGGAAGAGGGAATATTCTCAAACTCATTTTATGAAGCAAGCACTATGCCAACAGGAAATCCAGACAAAGATTTGATAAGAAAAGAAAATGACAGACCTGTATCCTTGATTAATGATGCCACAATTCTCAAGAAAATATGAGCAAACTAAATTCAAGAAAACTTTAAAAGTATTATAAAATGAACAAGATGGGTTCATTCCTCAAATACAATAAAAGTGCAAGATACAAAAATCAATGTCATACACCACACTAACAGAATAAAAAACAAAAATCGCACGAGTGTTATCTTAGTATGTTCTGTGCTGATACAATAAAACTTTACTTCTTACAAGATCACTCCTGATGCTGCATGCCCTGGAGGGGAAGAATATCGTGTCCCCACATGGCAGAAGGGATGGTGGGGCACAAAAGGACAAACTCCCCCCGTGAAGTCTTTTTACAAGGCCCATAACTCAATCACCTCCCATTTTGGTTCATCTTGTGTTCCTATAAAAGAATATCCCAGACTGGGTAATTTATAAAGAAAAAAAGAATTATTTAACTTAAAAACAGTTGTGATAGCTATGAAGTTCAAGGATGTGGTCCTGGCCTCTGGCAGGACCCTTTGTGCTGTGTCGTAACATGGCAGACAAGGTCAAACAGGTAAGTGGACAAGTGCAAAGAGAGACAAACCTGAGAGGCACCCTGGCTTCGCAACGGGACACTTTTGCAGGAACTCACGCATTCTCATGAGGACTAATCCCATCTCTCGAGAGTGAGACTTCACTCACTATGGTGAGAACAGTCCCAAGGCACTCATGAGGGATCCATTTCCATAATTTAAACACCTGCAACCAGACCCCATTTCCCAATATTGCCGTGTTGGGGATCAAATTTCAATATAGGTTGTCATGGGGACAAACACACCATATCCCAAACTATAGCATCTTCTAAAGGCGACAACTCTTCATAGTGTTGCAGTAGGAATTAAGTTTTAATGTGAATTTTGTATGAGACAAAAAATTGAAATCATAGAATTCCACTCTGGTCCCTAAAATTTCATGTCCTTTTTACATACAAAGTGCCTTGATTTCATCCCAATAGCCCCATGTCTTAACTTGTTTCAGCATCAATTCAAATGTTTCTAAAGTCCAGAGTTTCATCTAAATATCATCCAAATCAGAGACGGGTAAGACTCAAAGGTGTGTTTTATCTTTAGGCAACTTACCCTCCAGCTGTGAGCCTGTTAAGTCAAACAAGTCATGTGCTTCCAAAATACAACAGTGGGCCTGGCATAGGATAGACATTCCCATTGCAAAAGGGAGACTTATGTAACAAGGTAGGGTAACAGGTCCCAAGTAAGTTCAACATCCAATAGGGAAAACATTAAATCTTAAGACTGGAGAATAACCTCTTTGACTCCATATCCTGCCTTACAGACACACTGGGGTGGGAATTTTGCCCCCAAGGCCCTGGAAGTCTCTGTCCCCATGGCTTTGCTGGACACAGCCCACACAGCAGCTCTCATGGGTTGGAGGCAAGTTATGACGGATCTCCAGGCTGCAGGTGCACATTGATGGCTCTACAGTTCTAGGATTTCAAGGGAGGTCCTGCTCCCATGGCTTTAGTAGGCACTGTCCTTGTGGGGGCTCTCTGCAGTGTCCCCCCATCTGCAGATGTCTCTGCCTGGGCCCCGTGGCTCTACAAAGCATCCTTTGAAATCTAGCTGGAGGAATCCATGATTCCACAGATATTACACTCATCTCCAGAATTAGCTCCATCTGGATGTCATCAATGTTTATAGTTTGTGCCACGGGCAGTCTGAGTCACAATGGGGCCAGCTCGAGCCACAGCTGGAGTGGCTTCTGAAGAGTGCTGGATCAAAATGCTGAAAACAGAGACTTGGGACATCTCTGAGAAATGAGCCCAAAGTTCCACAGGTGTCCTGACCCCAAGCCCAGCTTTTAAGACTGTTCTGCCCTCATAATGCGGGCACTCTGGACCTTTAATATGCATAGCAGCCTCGAAGATCTCCAAAATACTGTTAGGGTAATTCTCCAATTCTCTTTATGAATATTATCTGGCTTTCTTCTAACCACACTAATATCCTTATCTAGTGCTTTCTTGGCCCCTCCTTTGTTGTTGTTATTTTTTCTCTAAAACACATTTATTTGATTCTTTACATTGTCACATTGAGAATTTTCCAAGTCTTTATATTCTACTCCCCTTTTGGTCTTTAAATTGTTTCTCTCTTCTTGTATTTTACTAAAATCAGCTAAGAGAAGCCATGCAGCACCCTGAACACTTTTCTTAGAGACAGATATCCTAGTTCATGACTCTTAAATTATGTCTTCCACAAAGTACTAGGACATAGAAAAATTCAGCTAAGTTCTTTGCCACTTTGTAATAGAGATGCCTTTTCCTCTGGTTTCTAATAAGAAATTACTTATTTCTGTCTAAACCTCATCAGAATGGCTTTTACTGTTCACATTTCTACCACTATTCTGATCTAGGCCACTGCAATAATCGCTGAGAATACTGAGACTCCCTGTGATTAATCTCGCTTGGATTGCCTTAATGCTCCATTCATTGCAATATAGGCTTCTTCTAGGGTGCACCTCAAACCCTTCCAGCCTTTACCCAAAGCTGCTCCCACATTTTTACATTTGTTATAGAAAAACCCCCAATGTTGGTACCAGTTTCTTTCTTAGTTAATTGTGCTGTTATTAAAAAAAATATTCCACACACTGGCTAATTTTAAATAATAGAAATTTATTTCTCACTGTTCTGAGTGGCTTTTAAATCCAAAGTCAAGACCCCCATAGGTTTGGTGTCTAATGAAGGATGATTTCTCTACTCCCAACATGGTGCCTTGTCACTGTGTCCTCCAGAGGAAGAGAACACTGTGTCCTCTCATGGTAGAAGGGACAGAAATACAGAAAAGTACAAACTGCCACTGTGGATCCCTTTTGTAAGGGCACCTAATCCCATTCATGAGAGCTCCCCTCATTATTCAAACACTTCCTGAAAGTCATACTCCTTAATATCAACACGTTGGGAATTAGGGTTTCTATATAAATTTTGAAGGGGACAAAAACATGTAAACCATAGCATCATCTCAGCTGATACAGAAAACCCATTTCACAGCATTTAACACACTTACATGATAACAAAAAAAAACACTCAATAAACTAAGAACATAAGTAAGCTATCACAGCATAATGAAAGCAATATATTAAAATCCCATAGCTAACATACTCAATGGTGAAAGACAGAAAGCGTTTTAACTAATATCAGGAACAAGGCAAGGGTGGCACTCTTTGCTACTTCTGTCAAACATAGTACTCTTGTTTGGAAACAAGCACTTGTTTGGAAACAGTACTCTTGTTTGAAGAGATTTGGAAAATTCTCAATGCGACAATGTAAAAAATCAAATAAATGTGTTTTAGAGAAAAAAAAAAAAACATAGTACTGGAAGTCCTAGCCAGAGTAACAAGACAAGAGATAATAAATAAAAGGCATCCAAAGTGGAAAGTAAGAAGTAATAGTATCTCTGTTTGCAGATGACATGATCTTATATGTAGAAAAGCCTAAAGTTCTCTCTCTCTCTCTCTCTCTGTCTCTCTCTCTCTCTCTCACACACACACAACCAAACTGCTAAAACTAATAAATAATTTTGGTAAAGCTTCAGAATACAAAATCAATGCACGTTATGCTAAGTGAAATAAGCCAGCTATAGAAAAACACACGACTCTTATGATCTCACCTATATGTGGAATCTAATGAAGTTGAGTTTACATAGGTAGAGAGTAGACTAATGGTTACCAGAAGCTGATGGGGTGGGGAGAGACTAATGAAGATGTTGAACGAAGAGTACAAAGTTTCACAGACAGACAGGAAGGGAAGAGACAAGACGGCTGCTCAGAGACATCAGCTGCCAGACTGTCTCAGAAAGAAGGAAAAGTTTTAGGTGAAAAGCAGGGGTGGAGGGGAAACAGATCAGGAGTAATTCTGAGGGAAAAGTGCCAGAACCCACCACACAAATATTTCCCAACTCCAGCCCACACTATAGGAGCCACAGGGGCTGGTGGGTTATGAGGGATCTGTGTGACCCCACAGTCTGTAGTATATGTTGGGTAAGTACCTTTGGCTTTGCTTGTGGGTGCCCTGATGGTGGTCTAGGTTTTGGATGGGCATCTTGGTTATAGATATCCTTAGTGTGGTGTTTTTCTCAATTACCCATTGTAAGCTGCAACAGTGGTGAGCAGTGTGTGTGCGTGAATTCATCTATTGTTGATGAGGGAGGATGGAGGTCTTTCAAATCTTGTCTCTTTTCTAAGCCCTGTTGTCTTCTTAACGGCCTGAATTGTATTTGGATGCCCAGTTTAATCTCTGAGACAGCAGGTGTTGCTTGTGGGTAAGAATCAGCCATACCCTGTATGAATGAGTCTGTAAATGCTGTGAAGGGCTGCAGAACTGACCTCACTGCGAATATTTGTAGCTTGCATGAAAGAGCCAGCTTCAGTGTTGTTTTGGGGACTTGTGCCCAGCTCTAACCCATAAAGAGAAGCACTTGAATTCCCCAGAGAGTGAGAGGAACCCTGGAACTTTGAGATGATTCCCTATTATCTACTGCAGCAGAGGTGGTTGGGGGAGTGAGGGTGGGTTAACCTGGGTTGGGTGAGCTTGCTGTCAGGCTCCACAAAACTCGGTAAGGTAGCTGTCTTGGCAATGATGGAAGGTCCACTCCCAGGCCACTGGGAAAAGCCACAAGGGAGGGACTGAAGTGGCCCTACCCAGCCAGAAAATCTGCTCATGGGGGAAGGGACATCTGAGATTCACAGTTAAACTGTTGGGATTGGATTTCATTCTCCTTACTCCTCCCCTGCCCTGAGTGTCTGCCAGCAGGTGGGAGCTCAAACTTAGCTCCCCCATGATGTCGGTGTGGACTTGGAGCTTCCCTGCCCAGGATCTCACCCTGGCCTGAGAGCATGGCCTTCTTGTTTTGTGGAGGGGTGGTCCATGGTTGTGCTGTGGCTGGGACCCATACTGCACTCTCTTTTCAGTTCTGCCCACCTGGACACCCTTGCCTCCTGAGAGTAGTTCACAAATCTCCCCTCTGTTCCCCTGAGCAACACAATCAAGTCCTGAGTGTACAGGATCTGACCTATGGGCCTATTCCTGGGTCCCAAAAGATCAATCACTAACTGCCAGGGAGAAGTGGGCTGGTCTCAAGTTGCCTTTGGGGTGCTCAAGCATGTCTGATGTCCCTCTGCTTTGTTAGTTACCTGCTCTGAGCAGCCAGGCAAGCAGCACTAGGGAGGCCTGGTGAGCAGGGAGCTCATAGTCAGAACACCTTAGTCTGCTGCAGGTATTTGAGAGGAAAAGTGTGAGCCCCATTCTTTATGGAAGCCTCAGTGTGGCAACAACAGTGGAGAAGCAGCTGCTTCTGAGAGCCTTGTCTCAATCATCCCTCTTGGCAGTGGTGGGCAAAGGAAGGGACGGGGGAAGGAACTGAGTCTGCATGGAGGAGAGATAGCACTCTGGTCATCTCTGTCCCTCTCTCTGGAAGGCAGCCTGCCTGGAATGTCCAGTCTGTGGGGTCACACAGATCCCCCATAACCCATCAGCCCCTGTGGCTCCTATAGTGTGGGCTGGAGTTGGGAAATATTTGTGTGGGAATGAGCAAGATGAAAACCAAGGGTCCGAAGCCCCCCTGGGATGGACAAAGGTCCACAGTGGGTGGAGAAACAATATGGCGCCTGCCATCTCAGCTCGGGTCTGTGGTGACAGGAACCCCCTTGGTTCTCAAGAAGCTCCCAGTTCACTGGCGGCAGCAGCAGTTGGGCTCATGAGGGTGGAAAGGCTCTCCAGCAGCTCAGAAGCCTGCTGACTATCAGAGATGGGAGGGAGGGAGAAACAAACATCCAACTACCCTTTTCACTGGACTCCAAGCTTCTTGTGGGTCAATCTCTGCCAATATCTTGCTCCTTATTACGCTTCGCAACTTCTTCCCATGGAATCTCTGGTGGGTTCTGGCACTTTTCCCTCAGAATTACTCCTGATCTGTTTCCCCTCCACCCCTGCTTTTTACCTAAAACTTTTCCTTCTTTCTGAGACAGTCTGGCAGCTGATGTCTTTGATCAGCTGTCTTGTCTCTTCCCTTCCTGTCTGTCTGTGAAACTTTTTACTTTTTGTTCAACATCTTCATGTAGTCTCTCCCCACCCCATCAGCCTCTGGTAACCATTAGTCTACTCTCTACCTATGTAAATTCAACTTTATTAGATTCCACTTGGACACTCCTGGAATTGATAAATAAATTCAACAAAGTCTCAGGTTACAATATTAATTTACACGAATCAGTGGCATTTCTACACACCAATAACAGTCAAGCTGAGAGTCAAATCAAAGACTTAATACCATTCACAATAGCTACAAAGAAAATAAAATACCTATGAATATATTTAACCAAAGAGGTGAAATGTCTCTACAATAATTACAAAACACTGAAGAAAAAAATTGTGGATGACACAAACAAATGAAGAAATATATCATGCTCATGGATAAGGAGGATCAACATTGTTAAAATGTCCATTCTACCCAAAGTGATTTACAGATTCAATGCAATCCCCATCAAAATAGCAATGGCAAATTTCACAGATATAGAAAAAATAATTGTGTATTTCATTTGGAACCAGAAAAGAGTCTGAATAGCCAAAACGATTTTAAGCAAAAAGAACAAATCAAGAGGCATCACATTCAAACTATCCTATATTACAAATCTATAGTAACAAAAACAGCATGATACTGGTACAAAAATAAAGACATAGACATAGACATGGAACAAAAAAAAGAACCCAGATATAAAACCATCCACATACAGTCAACTGATCTTTGACAAAGCAGACAGTACGCACTGGGGAAAAGAAGTCCTGTTCAATATATGGTGCTGGGAAAATTGTATAGCCACATGAAGAAGAATGAAACAAGACCCCTTTCTCTCACCACTCACAAAAGTTAATTCAAGATGGATAAAACATTTAAATGTAAGGATTAAAATCATAACAATTCTAGAACAAAATGTAGGAAAGTCTCTTCTAGATACTGGCCCAGGCAAAGAATTTCCGACTAAGACCTCAATGGCAATTACAGCAACAACAAAAATAAATAAAAGAACTTGATCAAATTAAAAAATCTTCTGCACAGCTAAGGAAATAATCAACAGAACAAATAGACAACCTACAGAATGGCAGTTATTATTCATAAGTTATGCATCTGATAAAGAGCTAATAACTAGAATTTATACACAACTCATGCAAATCAGCAAGAATAAAACAATCCTTTAAAAAAGTGGGCGAATGACATGAACAGAACTTTTCCAAAGGATACAGACAAATGGCCAATAAACGTATGAAAAAATGCTCAATGTCATTAATCATCAGGAAAATGCAAATTGAAACCACAGTGAAATACCACCTTACCCATGTTAGCATGACTTTTATTAAAAAGTTCAAAAACAGTAGATGTTGGCATGGATGCGACAGAAAGGAATGTTTATATTGTCTTTGTAGGACTAAAAATTAGTACAAACTCTATGGAAAACAGTATGGAGATTCCTCAAAGAACTAAAAGTAGACCTATCATTTGATCTAGCAATCCCACTACTGCATATCTACTCGAAGGAAAAGAAGACAGTTTGTAAAAAAGACATCTACACTCAAATGTTTATTGATGCACAATTCACAGTAGCAAAAATGTGGAATCAAGCCAAGTGTCCGTCAATTCATGAGTGTATTAACAAAATGTGGTGTATATATATCATGGGATACTACTACTCAGTCCCCAAAAAGATGAATTAATATCTTTTACTACAAACTGGATGAAGTTAGAGACCATTATCCTAACTGAAATATCTGAAGAATGGAAAAACAAACATGACATATACTTTTTATTAAATTGGTACTAACCCATGAGCACATATGTGCACAGAAAGAAGTAAAATTCAGTGGAAATCAAGCAGGGGGGACAGAGAGGAAAGAATGGGCAAAAACCTACCTAACAGGTATAGGAACAATGAACACTATTTGGGTGATGGCCACATTTATAGCCATGACTCAGTCATTATGAAAGACATCACACTGTACTCCAAAGATGTATAAAATAATGATTTGTCAATCAAAAATAATAATAAATTATAAATAAGTAAAATCCAAGATTAAAAATCAGCACAAAATTGATTGTTTCTGTACACTAACAATAAGCAATCAGATGAGATTACATGAACAATTCCATTTACGATAGAATCAAAAAGAATTAAGTACATAGGAATAAACCAAAAGCTACAAAACATTGTTAAAAGACATCAAGGAAAGTTTTAGATATTGCATTTAGGTCTTTAATCCATTGTGAGTTGATTTTTGTACACGGTGTAATATAAATGTTCGATTTCGTTCTTTTGTTTGGATATCCAGATTTCCCAGCACCATTTGTTGAAGACACTATCCTTTTCTCATTATGGTATCTTGGAGCCCTTGTCAAAGATAATTTGACCATAAACACAAATTAGAAGCAAAGGAATCCTGTGTTCGTGGATTGAAAAACTCAATATTATTAAAATGTCCCTTATGTCCTTAGTGATATACAGATTCAATGCAATCCTGATCAAAGCTTCAATTTTTAGAAATAGATGAAACCATCCTAAAATTCATATGCAATGTAAAGGAACCCCAAAAGGCTTTAACAATCTGGAAAATAAAGAATAAATGTATGGGCCTCATACTTCCTCATATCAAAACATAATACAAAGTAACAGTGATCCAAAGAGTGTCATTCTGCCATAATGACAGATATTTCAACCAATGGAACAGACTGGAGAGCCCAGAAATAAACCCTTGTGTATATGGTCAAATTGTCTTTGACAAGGGCTCCAAGATACCATAATGAGAAAAGGACAGTGTCTTCAACAAATGGTGCTGGGAAATCTGGATATCCAAACAAAAGAATGAAATCAGACATTTACCTTACACCAAGTGCAAAAATCAACTCACAATGGATTAAAGATATAAATACAATATATAACGCTGTAAAAGTCCTAGAAAAAACTCTAGAGAAAAGCTTCAGAACATTGGATTTGGCAATAATTTCTTGGATATATCAACTAAAGTACAGGGAACAGAGAAAAAAATAAACTAGACAACATCAAATGTAAAAACTTCTGTAGATAAAAGGAAATAATCAACAAACTGGAAAGGCAACCTGTAAATGGGAGAAAATATTTGGAAATCATATATCTCACAAAGGGTTAGTTCTAGAATATATAAGGAACTCCTACAACTCAATGGCAGCAATAACAAAAACACCCAAAAAATCCAATTAAAAATGGGCAAAGGACTTGAGCAGACAAATCTCCAAAGAAGGTACACAAATGGCTAACCAGCATATAAAAAGAAACTCAACATCACTAATCGTAAGAGAAGTGCAAATCAAAACCTTACGCACTTAAGGATGGCTTCTATACAAAGAAGAGAAAATAGCAAGTGCTGGTGTGTACTTGGAGAAACTGTAACTTTTGTACACTGTTGGTGAGAAGGCAAAATTATGCAGCCATTATAAAAAATATTAGAGAGATTCATCAAAAAATTTAAAATACAATTATATGATTCAGAAATCTCACTTCTGGGTATGTACCCAAAAGAATTAAAAGCAGTATCTCAAAGATATTTGCATACTCATGTTCTTTGCATCATTATTCACTGCAGCTAAGAGGTAGAAGCAACCCAAATGTCTGCCAACAGATGAATAGATGAATAAAATGTAGACTATAAAATGAAATATTATGTAATCTTTAAAAAAAAACAGAAAACCTATCTCATGCTAAAACATGGTTGAACCTTGAGGACATTATGCTGATTGAAGTGAGCCAGTCACAAAAGAAATAATAATGCATGGTTTAACTCATATAAAATATTTATAAATTAGTCAAAATCATACAAACAGAAAGTAGAATGATGGGTGAAAGGGCAGGCTGTGGGAAGGCCAGAAAGGAAATTAGTGTTTAATTGGTATACATATTCAGTTTTAAATATGAAAAAATTGTATAGATGTGTTACACAACAAGGTGAATATAATTAAACCTACTAAATTGTACCCTTCAAATAGTTAAGGTGGTGAATTTTATATTATGTATATTTTTAAACATTACATTTTTTAAAAATATAGATTATTTAAGATTGCATAAAAAAACAAGATGCAGTTATGTATTGTTCTCAAAAGACATGGATTAAGAGATAAGAGAGAAATAATACATCACTGAAATGCTAATCATAAGTAAACTGGATGTGTACATTAAAAACTGGAAAAGTACATTGCAGGATAATAAAACCTAATAGTAGGGAAAAGGAGAGACATTTCAGAATGATAAAAGTGTCAATTCACCAAGAAGACAACATAAATCTAAGTGTGTATTAAGCTGTAAAATGCATGAAGAACTGAAATGTGGAAGAGACAAGTATTACTTATAAATGGAGATTTCAACACTTTACTCTCAATAAAACATCACCACTTGGCCCCTGCTGCACAGGCTGGAAGACAGAAGATAATGTAGCAGGAATTGAGACCAAGGGCATTTGAGCTATTTCTTCATGTGACTTAATTGTGCCTTCAGGCATAGCCAAGCCCAGTCAGATAAGTATCCCTTCCATTTGATAATGAAGTCCTGCTCTGCATGTCCAACTTTAAGCTTTATAGGTCAGATAATATCAAGTTCATGATGGGCAGCTCAAGTCTCTGGTACCTTGGTGGCTTGATTAAGCATTCTGTCTTATTAAGGCTCATTAGCAGCAAGTCAAAACTGTTTCTCAAACAAAGCACTTAATCTGAAACAGAGTGAGTAATACAAAATTTGCAAAAACATAGAAGATTAAACAATACTATCAATCAATTTGAACTAATTTACATTTGTAGAACACACAATCCACCAAAATGAAATACACATATTTTTCAAATCCACAGGGAATGATGACTAAGATACACCTTATTTTCTGCCAAGCTTCAATACCTTAACAATATTTAAGTCACAGAAAGCAAGTTATCTGGATCAAATGAAATTAAGTTATAAATCAATATCAGAAATATTTGGATAACCTCTCAAATTTTTAGAAATTAAATAACTCACATCTAAATATCCTATAAGTCAAAGAAGTAATTTAAAAAACTAGAAAAAATTTAAATAAGCAATGGCAAAGCCATAACCTATAAAACTTTGTGGCTTATAGGAACAAAAGAACAGCAATTAAAAGAAAATTTACAAACCTTCCTTTAATAATGATTAAAGAACCATTTACAAATTTAAACATTTTTATTAGCAACTATCAATGACGAAAACGTCCTCAAACTTTTTAAAAGAAACAAATTGAACAAAATCTATATCTAACATCATACTTATTAATGAATGACTGAAAGTGTCCTCTCTACAATCTAAAACAAGAAAGAAATTTCTGCTCTCAAAGTTTTTATTCAATATTGTACTGGAAGTTATAGCTAGAGGGAAATCCTGCTATTTGCAACAACATGAATAAATCTGGAGTACTGTTATGCTATGTAAAATGAGCCAGTTACAGTGTAACAAATAACATACGACTCCAGTTATATGAGGTATCTAAAATAGTCAAACTCTTAGAAACAGAATAGAATGGTTGTATCCAGGGGCTGGAGAGGGAGAAATGGGGAATTGTTGCTGAATCGGTATAAAGTTTCAGTTACACAAGATGAATGAGTTCTACATATATGTTGTACAACATAATACCAATAGGTAACAATATGGTATTATGCACTTTAAAATATATTAAGAGGATAATTATCATGTTCAGTGCTCTTATCATACATAAAAAATAAAACAAACAAAATACAAAACAGAAATGCATAGTGAAATGCACACATAGTGACAGATATGTTTCATACATTGATTATGGTAATGATATCAAGGGCATATGCATATGCCCAAACTCATCAAAACACATCAGATATGTGCAATTTTTATATCAATAAAGTTTTAAAATATAAAAAAGAATAAAATGGCTTCAAGAATTCCATATTAAAGAATACCAAAAATGTAGGCAAATGCTGAACATTTCATGTCTTCCATAGTAAAACTATTTAATGTCCTACAAAGTTGTTTGTTACCTGCTTTTTGACCAGCAGTCAGCAATTTGAAGTTTAAAGTGATCATGCAATGACAATGAGCAACAGTAGTAAATCAGAATAAAAAAATAGAAGAAAATAACTCTTATGCAAAGTATTTCTCAACACAAGGCAGCTTACTATAGTGGAATTAGAGTTACAAATTAAATATTAGACTCTATATCCTGACATTTGTAGATCTGATGCCCTTAACACTTTTCAATCTTCTTTCTTAAAAAAAAAGTTTCATATATCTATCTACCTATATATATATATATCTTACTTCAGAAGGTTAATATGAAGATTAAATGAGATTAGAGATACTTTCCAATTTGTCTGAAGAAAATGATTTACTTTTTTGCAATTCCCAAATACACGTTCGTATATATTTTATATATCATAATTTTCCAGTAGGAGAACATTGTTAGTAATAGAATTGTTCTATAGTAGATCATAAACATAAGAGGTTCCAATATTATATGCCAAAACAGAATTAATGGATTTTAATGTTTTCCTTTACTCTTATCTCTAAAATTGCTATTTCAACCTGAAAAAAATTTCACAGAGTTAACCATATTAGACCTATCATTTTAAACACACAGCAATATAAACCTCTGTACTGTGACTTCAAATAGTAATATAAAACATTTTAACTATGTTAATTTGAAGTATTTTAATCAGGATAATATTCAAGACCCAATGCCTTCAATTAAATCACTTGTTATATGGTAGATAAGCATTTTTCTACTTCTTTTTCCAGTTAGTATTTATTAATGATATATTTTTTTCATCGTAATTTGGCAAATGTGACATTTTTGTTTTTTATTTTCCTTCTTTCTTTCTTTGGCTGTTAGTGCTACTAATTCTTGCTTGTGGGTCAAATTTTACATTTCTAAATTTTGTTCAATACCAATCTCTGTCATTTAGTGGCCACTAACAATTTCTAAAAATTTCTAGCTGGACTATTGTCATACATATTTCATACTGACTTTTTTCCTTGCTAGTATAATTGCTGAAAGATGTTCAGTATTTCTTGAAAATTGTGAACATGTAATATGGGAAGAGATGAGGGAAGGGCAAAAGGAAATAAACAGTAGAGATGGGGAATGGGAGGACCAAAATACACTAAGAAAAAAACAAAGTTAAAATACTGTGCACTGCAAGTGAATACATATTAATATGATCTGACTTATTAAATAAAAATAGCCTTAAAATTTTACATATAAAACAAATATTCTTGATCATTTACCTTTCTCTCTGAAGCTTCACTTTCATTTGACATTATCTTCTGTGGAACTGTAACATGCAGGAATATTCCTTCATAATCTGCAGCAAGAAAATGTTTCTGGTTTTTATGTTTTTTGTATCAACAATCCTCTCAGCCAAGAACGGGTTCTTATCCTGGATCCCATAGCAGGGTCTAAACTTTTAATTTCTCGTATGTGTCCACACACTCCTTCTTGTTCCCAGGTTTCACCATACTATCAATGGCACATTGAAAAATGGCCAAGACACAAACAAACAAAAAAAATTAGACATTTCAGGTCTACAGGGCTTATCCGGGTCCTTTTCAGAATCACCCAGGCTTGCTCTCCTCAGGACTCTGAGGAGAAACTGAGGCGGTGTACCCCCCACCCCCACCCGCACCCCCCTCCATCCCATCCCCTGCGCGCCCTGAGGGGCGGCCTCAGCTGGCGACACCCTGGTCTTGGGAGGGCGACGCGGTGGCGGGAGGCGCCAGACGGAGAGAGGGGTGAGGTCTCAGAGCGACAGGGAACTGTTCCCCAGGAAGAGCCCCGGGCTCAGAAGCAGGAGGCTGCGGCGGACTGACCGGGGCGGAGCTGCGGCAGAGCGATCCCGGCGAGCAGAGCGAGGACGAGGAACATGCTCGGCTACCGGCAGAGGGCGCAGCCCAGGCTGAGGGCGGTTGGTGACTGCGCAGGCGCGCGGTGGCCCTCCCGCGGGTTGGCGCGCTGCCCTGGGGCCACGAGTGAGGGCGGCCTCTAGCGGCCGGGCGACTTCCACAGGCGACGCGAGCGTGCGGGCTTGCACAAACTGGTTTGCTGTGGAGAAGTTTAAATTGTTTGAACCCCTCAGTAGTGATACCAGAGGTAAATAGGCTCCGTCGCCTTTCTAGTGAGGGTCTTGGTAAGGTTTTTCTCCACATTTTCCATGGCAGGTTTTAGTTAACTGTGGTGGAAGTCAAAGAGGAAAACAGAAATGACAGCCATCATTACTAGCAATTTCCTACGTGCTACTGCTGACTTAATGGTTTATTAACTTTGCAAACAAAGAAAAATCAAGAGAATGGCACTTTTTTAAAAGCCAGTACAATGTCAGCATTATTCACAATAGCCAAGATGGGGAAACAACTGAAGTGGCCACCAAAGGATGAATAAATAAAGAAAATATAGTACGTATTAGGTTATTAAGTATGGAATGTCTAATGTCCTTAAGTACAAAGTTTGACAGTTGCTATCTCTGACATTTCACCTTGACACTTTCACACTTCTTTTTTTATTGTAAAGATACATCCTCATTCTTTCAAACACCTGTTTAGCTTGTGATTCTCTTTCAAAAAAAAGTTTTAGAGCAATTTTTGTTTAACCATCGATAAGTCAAACATTCATGTTATTTTTGAATATGAGTTCCATCGTGGAACCAACACAGCACAGACAGCTCTAAATATCATATCAACAAAATGTTTGGGAAGGATGTGGCTAATGAACGCAGTACATTGATGGTTTAAAAAGTGCCATTCTGGTTATTTTAATCTTGAAAATGAGCCATGTGGGTGACCTGAGACCAAGGTGGACAAACTCATCCACTTTTTCTAGGTTAAAATACATATCTGGCCACCACGTGCCTGGTGGAGCTGTTTTAGAGGTCTGATTATAGACCTCGTGGGTCTCTAAGTTAGTTATTTTCCACGTAAGATTATAGGGCATGTGGGGATTTGAGTCAGTGGCTATAGCTATAGAGACCCTTTCCAGGAGCAAGATGCCCATAAACAGCCTATGTAGCAACCGTAAAAGCTTACCAGGGCACATATTTGCAGTTTAGTCCAGTCCTTGGGAGCCACAACCCCGAGTCCAAGTCCCCAAAGGATGGCCAGCAGTCCGAAGAGGATTTGAGTCAGCAGTCCCATCTAACCCCTTTCCCCAGCAGAGCTCTGGCTTGTCTGCGGCTGTCACTCGGGTCAGTCTGGACTTTAACGGGTTTCTCAGGACTGCTGTTGCCTTCCACTTGTCCTGTTGCCACTCCTGGTCGTCCTCATTGGCGGGTCTCACATGGGAGTGGTGTATCTAAGTTGCCACTCTGTCAACCGTGAGTGCAGCGGGGGTAACAAGAATTATTTGAAAGGGTCTTTTTTATTTAGGCTCTAGGGTTTTACTGTTAGGCCGTTTTACCCACACCCAATCCCCTGGCTGATGATTGTGATGAGGCTGTTTATTACTTTCGCTCCTTGGCCCAGTTGTCTGGTAGATGGCCTGGAGGGCCGGCCATACTTGGCTGTGGACACGTTGCAGAGCTTTTACAGCCTGCAGTACCTCTCTAGGGTGCTCCGGAAGAGCCTCAGAGCTCATCCTGGGGATTACAGGTGGAGGGGTCCCATACATAATGTCAAAGGGGGTTAAGCTCAGATGGTAAGGGGTGTTCTGGGCTTGCAACAGGGCAAAGGGAAGGAGGGTCACCCAGGCCCAGCCAGTCTCTAGAACCAATTTAGTTAAGGTTGCTTTTAAGGTTCTGTTCATTTTTTTTTTTTTTTACCTGCCCTGAGCTCTGGGGATTATATGTACAATGTAACTTTCAATCCGCCCCCAGTGCCGGGGCCAGCCCTTGACTGACCTGACTTGTGAAGGCTGGCCCATTGTCAGACCCTATGCTCTCCGGCAGCCTGTATCTGGGAACTATTGTTTCCAATTTTTTTTTGCTACTATTAAGGCAGTCTCTCCTTTAGTAGGAAAAGCTTTTACCCACCCTGAGAAAGTGTCTACCATGACCAACAAATACCTGTACCCATATTTTGGGGGTCTTACCTCTGTGAAGTCTATTTTCCAAATAATCCTGGTTGCCTCCTCCACTCCCTGGTACCTGCATGGGTCCCTCTGATCCTCCCCAGGTGCATGACCTGGCAGACACGGCAGTTCCGGACAGTGTCTTCTGCTATCTTTTTTTGTGATTTGAATCTGAGTTGTGCAGTGTCCAGCTGCTGTAGCACTATTTTTTCCCCCCAAGATGTGTTGTCTGGTGGAAGTGTCCTAGTAGGTGGTTCCCCAGGGCTTCATGGACTACTAGACAGTGCTGTCTATCTTGGAACAGCCGTCCTTACTCTGTAACCAGCAGTTTTTCTTTGGCCTAGTTCATGTCTGTGCTGGAATAATCTAGTTGGGGGAGGGGGGCATCTTTCCCATCCCAGGAGGCGGCAAGCACAAATGTAGAACATCTGCTAGTGCCAGTCCCCCCCAGCCCTTTTTGCCTCAGCGGCTGCAGCCTGGTTGCCCTGGGCTTTTAGAGAGTCCCCGTTCTGGTGTCCCGGAATGTGGACTACCGCCCCTGCTTTTGGCAACAAAATGGCTTTTAGCAGCTGAAATATTTTAGGCTTATGCTTGATTTTTCTGCCCTCCACTGTGATGAAACCTCTCTCTATATAGAGGGCCCCATGTATGTGTACTGTCCCGAAGGCATAGCGACTGTCGGTGTATACTGTCAGCCTCTTTCCTTGGGCCCAGCGGAGGGCTTCTGTCAATGCTACCAGTTCCGCCTTCTGGGCTGATGTCCCCTGTGGAAGGCGTGTTGCCCAGATAAGATTGCCTTGCTCATCTACTATGGCCGCCGCCGCTTACCTGTGTCCGTCCCGGACGAAGCTGCTCCCGTCGGTGAACCAGGTCAGGTCGCTGTTTGGAAGAGGGTGGTCTTTTAGGTCTTTCCGGGCCATCTGGGTCTCAGCTAGGATTTCGAGGCAGCTATAGTCCGGCGTTTTGGCCTTGGGATCCGGCAGGAGCATGGCTGGGTTCAGGATGGCAGGAGTCTGGAACTCAATGCGAGGAGTGTCCAACAGAAGCCCCTGGTAGTGAGTCAGCCTCGAGTTTGTAATCCATTGTCCTGGCGGCTGCTTCAGGATCCCCTCTATGGCGTGAGGCGTGGTAATCTGCAAATGCTGACCCAGGGTGAGCTTATCGGCGTCTTTGACCAGTCAGGCAGTAGCTGAGATGATTCGCAGGCAAGCAGGCCTTCCGGCGCTATGGGATCTAGCTTTTTTGACAGGTACGCCACTGGCTGCCTCCAAGGTCCTATTGCCTGCGTGAGCACTCCCTTGGCCTGTCCCTTCTTCTAATCTATAAACAGGTGGAACTCTTTTGTGGGGTCAGAGAGCACCAGGGCTGGGGCCTCTAACATAGCTGTTCTCAAGGCTCGAAAGTCACCCTCCATTTGCACTGTCTATTTCCACGCTTGCCCTGCCTTGCACCCTTCATACAAGGGCCGAGCCTTCTCTGAGAACCCCAGAATCCAGAGGCGGCAGTACCCCACTGACCCCAGGAACTCCTGCACTTTCCAACATGAGGTCGGGGTGGGTATCCCTAGCACAGTCTGTTTCATTGCCTCGGTTAGCCACCTTTGGCCTCCCTTGATCTTATAGCCCAGATAGGTAACTTCATCTTTGCAAATTCGGGCCATTTTAGCACTAGCTCGATATCCCATTTCACCCAGTGCCTCGAGTAGGTCTTTGGTGCCCTCCAGGCAGGTCTGAGGGTTTAGTGCAGCTAGTTGCAAATCATCCACATACTGCAGCAGGGTCACCTCTGGGTAGTTGGCACAGTACTCACCCAAGTTGTCATGGAGGGCCTCCTTGAACAAAGTGGGTGAGTTATTGAACCCCTGGGACAGCCTTGTCCATGTCAACTGTCCCTGGATTCCCTTCTCCTCATCCTGCCACTCAAAGGCAAATATTTTTTGGCTGCACCGGGCCACGGCTAGGCTGAAAAAGGTATCCTTTAAATCTAGGACAGTGTACCAAATCCGCATTGGAGGAAGGGAGCTTAGTAGGGTGTAGGGGTTTGGAACCGTAGAGGGGATGTCTAGGGCACGTGCATTGACCTCCCTGAGGTCCTGCACAGGCCGATAATCCTTTCCATCGATTTCTTTACTGGTAACAAAGGAGTATTCCAGGCTGACTGGCACCTTCGGCGAATCCCGGTACAGCCCCTTTGAATGTGGGGCGCTATTCCCACTCTGGCCTCCTGGGGCATGGGGTATAGCCTAACTCGAGCTGGCTCAGCCCTTGGTTTTAACTCAATATAGAGAGGTGGCCGATGCTTTGCCCACCCTGCACCCTGCTTCGGCCCAGGCTTTGGGAAATTCATGGAGCTAGTGCTCCATGTCCTTTTCTTGGCCCCTCACGGCCAGGTACAGTCTATACTCATCTGCCTGTGCCAAGGTCAACATTCGAGTGACCCGGGTCACTCAATAAGGCTAATAAGGTTGCCTTTATCGTCAGTTATTACTATTCCTTTTTCTTCAAAGTAAATATGGACCTTTAATTCTGTGAGTATGTCTCTCCCCAATAATGGGGTGGGGCACTCTGTAATGACCTTGAAAGCATGACTCACTTCCCCTGAGCTTAAGTCCAACTTTCATAGGGTAGTCCAAGGGTAGGGCTTGGTTCCAGTTGCCCACTGCACCCAGCTAGTCTTGTTAGATAGTTTTCCAGTGGTCTCAGTAATCACCGAATGTTCTGTCCCCATGTCTACCAGGAAGCTGACTGGACTCCTGTCCACTTATAAAGTTACCCTGAGCTCGGAGAGGGGAACCAAACCCCGTCCCCCGATTCATCCTTAACTTGCCCCAGCAACATAACTTTCTAAGAGGATCAAGCTCTATGTCCCCCCTTCTTTTGGGGGCAGTCCCTAGCCCAGTTTCCATGGTCCTTGCAAATGGCACACTGATCCTTGCCTAGCCTCTCCCTCCGGGGTCACTCTCGGCCTCTTTCCCCTAGCTGACCTCCTCCCGTAGCTGCGAGTAGGATCTTGGCCATCTCTCTATTTGTTTTACATGCCTCACCTGCCTGGAACTTCCATTCCTCTAGCCTCTTCCTTTCTAACTTTTCCTCAGGCATCTCTCTATTGTTGTAAACTTTCTTTGCCACTTCCAGGAAGTCTTGCAGAGTTTTGTCACATAACCTATCTATCTTCTGCACCTTACACCTGATGTCTGGGGCTGCCTGGTTAACAAAGGCCATCATAGTAGCTGCCTTGCTCCCTTCTGCAGTAGGATCTATGAAAGTATACTGCTGAAAAGCCTCCATGATCCTCTCTAGATATGTGGATGGGCTCTCCTCTGGCCCCTGATGAACATCACCTACCTTGGCAAAACTGGTTGGTTTCCGTGCTGTTGCCCAGAGACTGGCCATCAGAGTCTGGTGGTAGACCTGGAGACACTCCCTACCTTCAACCTCATTGTAATCCCAGGGTGCCCATTCAAGGGGAAAGGTCTGGTTGATGACCCGGGGGTTCATGGTGGGTCTGCCGTCCTCTCCTGGAACCAGCTTTCGTGCTTCCACTTGGATCCTCTCTCTCTCTTCAGTTGTAAAAAATACCTTAAGCAACTGTTGGCAGTCATCCCAAGTGGGCTGGTGAGTGAAGAGGACAGAGTCTAAAAGGTTAATTTAATCTCTCAGACTTTCAGAAAAATTTGCATTTTGGGATTTCCAATTGTAGAGGTCACTAGTGGAGAAGGGCCAGTAGTGGTATGCCTGCTTCCCATCTGGTTCAGGGGGTCCCACTGCTCTCAGGGGGAGTCTGTCCAGTCCGCTGCCTAGTCCAGTAAGCCGGTCCTCCTGTCGCCAGTTCTGCATCCCCCAGGGCCGTGGAAGCCACAGGGGCCGCCCCCGGATTATAGGGTGGGGGCTGATTCCACTCCAAGTCTGTTAAATCTGGGTACAGATTGGAGCATGGCAACATAGAGGTGGTGCCAGCATAGGGTGGCCTAGTGGGTCGTGGGTCCTGTATCTCACCCTTCTTCACTCTCTTGGTGACCAAGATTTTAGCCTTTTCCTTAGGGGCAGGCAGGAGTGTCCTTAGCCAGGTGGTGGGTCCTGGACCAAATCCTGCCAGATCACAATGTAAGGAATTTGGTCGGGATGGCCGTGGTGGCCAAAGACCACCCTTTTACCTTTTTGATGAGGGAGGTGTCAAAGGAACCCTCCTTGGGCCATACCACCCCAAACATGGGCCACTCTGCCTCACAAAGAGTGAAAAACTTCCTCTTTGTAACCTCCAAGGACAGGTTGTGTGCCCTCGCCCTCACATCCTAAAGTGACTCACGAGGATAGACAACGGCGTCGTCAGGGTTTGCTCCATTCCTGAAAAGAAGAAATCCTAGATGCAAAACAAACTGACTCGTACAATCTCACGGGTGACATGAGTAATCGAGGAACAAACAACAAAATGAGCAGACGAACGGACAACAGTGAATGAACGGAAAACAATGACCCACTTAGTCTGGACCTAACTCCCTGGTCCCCTTCTGACTGAGCCTCCAGCTCCAAGGTCAGCTTTGGTGTTTCCAATGAGGCCAGAGGACTTCTCCGTCTGACCCCAACCGGGAGACCCGCTGGCTCATCCACCTAAGTCCTATGCCAGTCTGCTAGTCGGGGGTTCTGAGCTTTTTACTCCTTCCTCTGCTCTGAGCTCTATCCGGCGGTCTGTGGGAAATCCAGGACAAGCCCCAAAATGTTAGAGCCGGAATCTGCAGGGCCGCAGGACAGAAAGACAGAGTCACCGAGGCTGTAATTACCAAAAGGAGTTTTATTGTCTAGCTCGAGTTAGGGTCCAAGCCCAAGAGCACGGGCCCTATGTTTGTGCAGGGACACCCTGCCACCCTCCGTGTGCGAGTGAGACTTTATACCTAAATTGTTTATGTCCTGATCACGTGTCTGCCCTCTACAGTGATTTGTGGGCCCCTGCTGGTCATGCATCTGCCCTCTACAGTGATTTGTGGGCCCCTGCTGGTCATGCATCTGCTCAGCCTCTTACTTCATCCTGCCCCTGATAGACTCTAACCTGTTCCGGGTCCTAGCCGAGAGACTCTGGTTTCAGTATTTTTTTCTCTGCATCCCATAATGCACCCATAATGCCCTGCGGTTAGCAAGCAAGCAGTAAACATAAGCCGGAAGGCATCCGTTATCCTAATAGCCCAGTATCTTACATTATAAAATACCATTAGCATCATCAGAAAATAAAATGGGTTTCACACTGTTATTGCTTTGGACATAAGAAAAAATATTTAAAAAATTGAAAATTTTGAAGATTTATATAAAATGGACAAGTTTTTGAAAAACTTCAAATGACAAAAGTGGCACAAGAATAAACAGAATTCATAAATAGTCCTACTACTATTGAAGAAACTGTATTTTAATTGTATTTTCACATATAAAAAAGTTCAAATGTATCTCACAATAAATTCCACCAGACATATGAGAATAACACCAATATATCAAACAAACAAACCCCCCCCCCAAAAAAAAAAAACTACTATAGGTTTCCAGTTTCCAGTGTGGCATATGTGCAGCTTTGAAGTAATCACTACCCATCCTTATAACAATAAAAAAGCCAAAGAAACTGAAAACCAGAAACCCTTTCTAGAGCCATCAGAGAATTGAGGGTACAAGGAAAACTGCTATCCCCAAAACTGGAGAGACAGACTGGCAGATACAGAAAATCAGAACGTACCAGAGCAGAAATCCACAAACAGAAACATTTTCAGGAACCACTAGATTAGGACAACAAACTGAAATTCATGAATTGCTGGAGACTAGTGTGAACAAGTTTAAGAATGAAAACATCCACAGGGGCTCAGTCATAGGGAGGGGCTTACACTTTTATGAATTTTACGTCCTGGATTCCTATCAAGTTCTCATAGTGAAGATCAGAGAAAAGTAGCCATTTTGAAATATGCCCAAAGCATTGACTTTCCTAACTTACTTTCCATGAAAAGAAATTATTTCACCGCAATCTAAATGACCGGAGTTTTAGCAGAGTCTAACTAACTTGAAGAAAGACAAATACCCAACCCTAGCATGTTCTCTAGCCTTTGATTAGGGGCAGGATATACCCATCTAACCTAAGTTCACTCAAACATTCCACATGGAGTAAGAGAAATACTGAACTCAATTGTGTACCTTGCTTACATTACTAGATTATAATCCACTAGAGTTATTATCAGTAGATCTAAGCAGTGGCTAAGAAGCTGTGGGGCTGAGGAGGGCAGCAAGGCAAGAGGAGAGAGGACACCACAGTGGAAGAAAGAGCATGCAACCACCTCCTTGAACTTTCTACCAAATATGCACATGTCCAAAACCTAACTCCTCTTCTATTCTACCTCTCCCCCAAATCTTCTTTTACTCCAGTATTCCCTATTGCCAGCATGAATTGTGTTAACAGTTACAAAAATAAACTCTGGTCTGGACTAAAATTTGGACCTGCTAGGTACTAGAGTGCACCTGGGCTACTGATAGATCAGACATTATTATTAAAATGAGGCAGGACATTGATCATAATGGCCCCAAATAAGTTAGTGGCAATCAGGATGAGGTATAGGTGGTGGAATCATCCTAATTTGTATTTTTGAAACAGTTTTATTGAGATATAATTCACATACCAGACAATTTACCCATTTAAAGTATGCAATCGAATGTTTTTTTAGTATGTCCACACATATGTGCAAACATTATAAAATTTTAATCAGTTTCGTAATTTCAAAAAGAAACTCCCTACCTTTTAGCCATCAACCTCTCTCCTACATGGTTCTTCAACCCCTACATTTTCTCCTAGCCCTAAACAACCATGAAACTAATTCAGAGATAGTCCTATTCTGGACATTTCATGAAAATGAATAACACATGGTCATTGTAACTGGATTTGTTCACTTACCATAATGGTTTCTAGTTCCATCCATTTCATAGCATTTTCAGTGATTCATTTCTGTTTATGGCTGCTATTCAATTGTTTGGATATACCACATTTTCTTATCTATTTGTCCCTTGATAGACATTTCGAAAAAGAAACTCTGGGCCTCTATGGTGCGGTTCTTCTACTCTTGTTCCATGAGAATATTTTTTTTTTCGATGGGGGCTCTGTAGGTCCAAAACAGACTCCAGACGGGCTGATGTTTCCCTGACCCATGTGTAATCTTTGAGATGTGTAGAAGTGCATCCATCCCAGCAAGAGGGAGATGGGAAGACAGAGACAGAAGTAAGAAAATCAAGCCTAGAACACATCAGCTTCACTTAAGATAGTGCTGCAACTTTGAGTTTCCCCAAAAGACAAATAAATATTCTATATATCAGTTTATATATGGCCAAGAAAACATATATACCTGACAGAACAGGCATATATGACCAGAAATTCAGTTTGATCGATTTCCTTAAGATAAAATAGATGCCAGGGACTATCTGGGGGCCCTGGGAATGGACTTATCTAGAAATTCTTCCTCTCAATATTCCCAAGCCCAGGACAGGCAGGGCAGGGGAAACAGGAGCGACTGGGTATGTGCAGGCTGCCGGTGTCTTCTGCTGAGCCGGGAGCAGTCAGCGTGGCCATGGGCACCTGTGAGCAGACAGCAGCAGTGGATAATGGAAGGTTTTCAGCTTGGGATGTAACAAAAATTCTGAGGTTAAAAGAAGCAAAGCTGCTTATTTCACACTAAAAGATCATGGTGGGTAGAAGAATGGATAGACACAAGCTTGCATATTTTCAGTCATAGGATTTTATTTTAGCTCGTGAAAATGAAAGCTTTTCGCCACAACAAAAGGAAAGCAACACAGGTTTTTTTCCATTCTTGGATGGGGCCACTTTACAGTGAGTTTCTTGGTGATATCCTTTCTCCATCTTATGGCTTTTCAATACTATCATTTAATTGCTATTGTAGAAGAAATATAGAAAAATTAAAATGCTAAATTTTCATCATTAATAAAAGCTATCTGCATTTACTATGCAACTACAGGTATGACACTTAATTTACATAATAAGACATTGTTTATACTGTTGCTATCTGTGACTGTGATCTGGGAAATTTGTTATTCTAAGTTTGTATTTCATGAGTAGTTTAAGATAGCTACTTTAAATGGAAATATTACAAATTGATGTTTATACGTTTAATTTGCACAGTCTTGAAACTTCATATGAGCAAACGAAAACCACGGAAAGGAAAGAGAAGAACAGAACAATATAAATATGTGGAAGAAATAGAAAACAGTTAATACTAATTGTGTATTTCTATCTGCAGAGGAAGAGCACTTTCAAAAACGCTCTGTGCATTTCCTACATACCCATGTCAAATTCAAACTCATTCTTCACTCCCCTCCGCTTCTTCACCTCCACCCAAATTAGTTCTTTTCCTACTATACTGTATGTCCTTGGTAAAATCTGTCACTATTCATTCTGCCCAAAAGTTGAGGTCTTTGTAGATCTCTCTTTCACTGTAATGTAAATACATCCACCCAGTCACCACTCCAGTCGATTCTACCTCTGTCATTTCTCTCAGAACATTTTTGTGCTTTTCCTCTCATCCATCCCTGCCCTCATCATACCTTTCCTGTGCATTTAATAGTATCTTAGCTGTGTCACTAGTCTCCAGTTCTGACAAAATCCATTTTCCCTACTTTATCCCAGTGAAATTTGTAAAATACAAGCCATATGGAACCAGATGTCTCTTACCACCTCAAAAATATTATGTCCTTCATATAGAAGAACATTTAAACTCCTTATCACGGCATATCAGACACTTGTCTTGGCTGATGCTAACCTATGCAGATTTTATCTCTCAATATTTATAAACTTAGGATGAATTTTAAAAACTGTTAAGAGATGAACCTTGGAAACAGAGAGGCCTAGTTTTACATTTTCAGTCTTGCTCTCTTCCTGCTTTATATCAATAATCATATTATTTAAGTACTTTTTTTACACTCTACATCCAAACTGTCAATGTATTCAGTTGGTTAGCCTTCAATTTATGCAGAAAACAATCCTTACCACCCCTGACTGTCTCATGGATATTGCAGTAGTTTCTCCATTCAAGGGTATCTATCTGCACTTCTACTCTGGCCATCATACAGACTATTTTCAACAAATTAGCCTTTTGAAGTATAAGTCATGTGCTGGGAATCTGAACTATGCCACGATGCCTCCCTTTCACTCGGAGTAAATGACAAATGGTCTCCAAGAGCTCCAAGACGCTAGGTGAGTTCTGACCTCATCACAGCTGCAGCCCTCTTGCTAATTTGGCTCAAGACAAACTGACATTCCTGGTGTCACTCAAGCATTCCAGACTTAAATTTGCATTAGAGCAGTAATGTGTTTGGAAAGGTAATGCCCAGATATATCTGAAATATATCTGAAAGAATGATAGTTCTTTCAGGTACATGCCCGTGTAAGATGAAGTTGACTTGCAGCTGGAATTGAAAAGCTCTATCTTTACCTCTGGGAAATCCTGGATGTTGCTTTTGTTTTTTTGTTTTTTTACAGGATAAGGGAAATGCAATTCATAATAGGCTTCTTAAAATTTAAAATAAGGATTTTGGGGACTTTGGGTCTTTCTCATCCCCAGTGCTTAATGACAGATGAGGAAATGGAGACCCATTGACTTAACTATAAATCAAAGACAGATAAGGAGGAATGGCAGATAAGTAATTGGATGAACTTTTGATGTTACTCTTGGTTGGATTTTTAATTTTTCCATTTGCTCCCAGTGATATAGGCCTTATTTCTTCACACATGTGAACTACAACTTTGAACCATATTTACGGATGCCTATTGTATTCCATATTATAATAAAGAATTGTCTCTCTGCCTTGAAGGGAGGATGCATTTAACATTTTGTCTGATATTTAATACGTACTTAATCAATGTAAATTCCGTTCTATATCCCCAGTCATACATCAGGCTCTGTGTGTTAAGACTGTGACATTCTTAAAAGTTTAAACTCTGGATGCAACCAGTTGCATTAAGTTAAACCCCAATTCCAAAACTCATAAAAATTCTATGCTCATGGGAAATCATTTAAATTCTTTATGTCTATTTCCTCATTTCTAAAACGAGGATAACAATACCCATGGAGTCTTAATGAGGAAGAATATAAATGTGAAGAGATACTGTGTGTAAATCTACCAATTAGAACCACTGGAACCTTAAATGAGTGAGCAGGAGGTATGATCATTCATAGATATTTTAAGAAAATATTTACAATTCATTTAAGGTCATTTCTTATTACAAAAATTCTGCTCAGTAAGGTTCTGGCAAATATTACTTAACATTAAATATTTCTCAAGCATAAAACAAAGTTAACATCAAGTACTTCAATGCGATATTAACAAATGGACTCAGGATGAGGAAATATGGCCATGATAGTTTCTTATAGTGAAGTATTATTAAACAAACTACTTCACGAATTATGTCATTTTAATAATAATTTAATTCTTTCAATTCACCTTTAACTCTATGACTGACTGCTGTTACTATTGCTGACTTCTGAGAAAGATCTGTAAAAAATAGATAGCATTAGGAAACAATACAATCTTAAGGCAAATGAAGACAAATTTAAACAAGATAGATTTGTGCTAATTAATCAATTAATATGTATGAAGTGAACAAGTGCAAGCAGAGCAGTCAATTTGGAGAGAATGGACAGAGATACAACGAGGTGTTATTCCTCACAAAGCCTTTGCGTGAAGACAGAATGACCTAGTTCCCAACCATCCCGTTCATTACCACCCTTTTGTGCATCAGCTCTATTTCATTTCTTATTCTTGCAGCCCTGAAAGCATGTATTGCTGTGAAATTTAGGCTGTCTTGACCAGATTTTGTAATTTTTGACTAATGATCCCTTAGTATAACATTTCTTCCCAAAGTCAGATTTATTTCTTGCAGTTGATCTTCCAAGATATCAACTGAAAGACATGTTCAGATATTTCCAGGATGTCTTAAGTAAGAGCACAGGAAGAGTCATGCTAGCTATCATTCAACATTCAATTAAGTCAATTTATAATAATTGGATGATTATGTAAATGTCTGCATAAATCACCCAGATTATTACTCTGAATTTAACTAGTTGCTGCTAACTTTTTGATAAATAAAAAAAACTAACCAGAGAAATAAAAGTGCTGATGAAAATTTTACATCAATGTCTTATTTCCATGAACATAAATGAGAAACAGAGAATCTCTCTCTCTCTCTTTTTAGCATAGAACAACACGATTCACTTACTTATTCTTACTTCTGCATTCTTATATCTCTCAATATTCACTGAGCAGCTTTTATTGGTTTTATGATAAGGAAAAAAGCTATGCAAGTACCTTAATTCTAATTTCAGAAATGCAGGAGCAATATTATGTTTGAAATATGGAGTATATTATCTGTGCTTTTCCCCTCATTCTGTGACATCTATTTTCTTACCTTCTACATATTCTAAGCATAATATCTGCCTCCATGACTATCTTTTTTTATCTCTTTGGCACAACTTATTGTCAATGCAAGGAAAATGGTGTTTCTTGGGAAGTCAACAGAACTTCTTAAAACATTTATAGAAAACTTAACTTTCTATGTGAAAGGCCCTGAGGATTTACTGAGTAGCTTTAATTGTTCTTGGCCTTGTAAGAATGATTAGGAAATCTAACTGCATGAAATGTGAAAGAAAAAAAAAAAAAGATTTGGCATATACTGAGATCTTCTTATTCAATATTTCTAAACATTAACCTAATCCATCTCAATATCCCTATTTGTAATATTCTGAATTACAGTCAAATTCTTCCCATAGATAATACATTTATAATATTAAGCATAAAAAGTAATAAGTTTACTTACCCCGTACTTGCAGTTTCTGCTCTATGCCAAAATTCCTTCATTTTTTTCCATTTAAGACCAATAATGGCAGTTAAAATGAGGAAAGGTAGAAAAACGTAGAAACTTATCAAAAGGCCATTTTTTTGAGGTCGTTTTACCAATAAGGGCATCTTTCTACCTGAAATATGAGAGTACTTTTTAGCTTTTTCAAAAATATGTATAAATCATACCACTAATTTGAATTATTAAAATTTCAATTTAAATAATATAGTCAGAAAATTAATACATTTGAATTTAAAAGTGTTTTTCAATCTTCTATGACTATACCCAAAGTGCATTATATATTTATGTCAACTCAATATCCTTATAAATATCATTGGCAATATATTGTCATTGACATAATAATACAATATCCTTACCATAATTTATCATCTCATCATAGATATTTAATCTTTACTTATATTATAATCTCTTTTAGTCTATCATATCCCCTTCTGTGGCCTGCATTACGTTCATTTATGTTGTTGTACAACCATCACAACCATCTAACTCCAGAACATTCTCCTCCTGCCAAGCCGAAACTTTCTATTCATTAAATATTAACTCACCATTTCCACCTCTCCCCAGAAGAACCACCCTCCTATAATAGTTTGATTTTATGCATTTGACCACTCTAAGCACCTCAAAATAAACAGAATCATAACCTATTTGTCTTGTTCTAACTGGCTTACTGAACTTTTCATAAGGTCTTCAGTTCATATCCACATTGTAGCATATGACAGAATTTTATCCATTCTTAAGAACGAACAATCTTCTATTATGTGTATATAACACATTTTGTTTTTCTATTTATCTGTTGATAAACATTTGGAATTTCCACACTTTGGCTATTGTGAATAATACTGCTATAAATACGGGAGTAAAAATATCTTCTCAAGTCCCTGCTTTCGATATTTCACGGAATATATCTAGATTGGAAATTCTGGATAATATACTAATTATATGTTTAATTTTTTGAGGATCCATCATGCTGTTTTCCACAAAAGCTAAACTATTTTACATTTCTACCAGCAATGCACAAGGGTTCCAATTTTTTCATATTCTGACCAACATTCGACATTCCATATGTTATGAAATTTTCTTTATAATAATGACCATCCTAATAAGTATTCATTGGCATTTCATTGTAGCTTTGACTTGCATCTCTCTAAGGATTTTGATGTGAGAAAATTATTTTTTTTCTTGTGCTCACTGGCCATCTCCACATCTTCTTTGGAGAAATGTCTATTCAACTCCTTCACCCATTTTTAATGTGATCATTTCTTTTTATGTTTTTGACTTGTTCTTTACATATTCTGGATATTAATCCCTCATAAGATACATTATTTCAAATATTTTCTCCCATTCCATGTATTGCCTTTTTACTAGGTTGATAGTTCTTGATGCACAGCAGTTTTTAATTATGATGAATCTTAATTTATCTATTTTTTTCTTTTGTTGACTGTGCTTTTGGTGTCATATCAAAGAAATCATTGCCAAATCCAATGTTACAATAATTTCCCCTTATATTTTCTGTCCTGAGAGTTTATTTAAGCTCTTACACTTAGATCACTGATCCATTTTGAGTTAATTTTACATGTGATATAATCAAGGATTCAACTTTATTCTATTACATATAAATATGCAGATATTTCAACACCATTTGTTAAAATGACTGACTTTCCCCCAATTAAGGCTGTAAGCATTCTTGTTAAAAATCATTAGACTATATAGGCAAGGATTTATTTCTAGGGCTCCTTTTCTTTATTCTATCAGAAAATTTAAATTCTCTTATTTTATTGCCCAAGATAATCTATTAACTATCAGAAAAGGTACAACAGTGTCCTGGGACAGCTTCTGTCTTTTTATTGTAGCTTTTGTAGAACACATTCAAAAATTCAGAATTTGTCTTTTATTGACCATAATAATATGAAGAACAATATTGATGGATTAAAACATTATATAACTATTAATCAGACAAATGCAAAGAAACATAAAACAGTAGCCTAGCCTGGAAGAGTGATTGTTTTAGTCTTTTCAGGGTGCCATAACAAAAATACTACAGACGCGGTGGCTTACAAACAACAGAAATTTCCCACAGTTCTGCAGGCTGAAAAATCCAAGATCAAGGCTCTGGCAGATTCATTCTATGATCTGGGTCTGCTTCCTGGTTCACAGGCAACCATCTTCTTGCTATAAACTCACATGGTGAAAAGGACAAGGGAAGGAAGTCTCTTTCATAAAAACACTGATCACATTTATGAGGGCTCTACCTTCATGACACAATCACCTTCCAAAAATGCCACTACCAAATACTATCACATTACAAATAAGATTACAATATATTGATCACGTAAATGAAATGTCAGACTACAAGTGTTTAGATGATATCCTAATTTTTTCCAAGTCAATGACTCAAAAGTATATTTCAAAAGACAAAATGGAGATATGGAATCCTCATCCAGTTAGTCACATAATAGGAAGGACTTCATCAAGCAATACTTTGTCACAAGCGCCTGAGACTTCCTGTATTATAAAGAAGACTTAGGATAACATCCTTTCATCTTCTACATTTGGACATGAACATTTATTTGATATGGTTCACAAGTAGAAAAATACTGAAGTTAAATACATATGCAAAGTCTATTGAAAGGATTTAAACACAGTAGGAGTAAAAAATTAAGATTACTTTAGTTGATGTTTATTAAGATATTTTAATTATAGTACAAAGAAGATAACATCAGGAAAATTGTTACCATCAAAATTGTGCTTTGAAGATATAAATGCACACAAAAAAAGAGAATCATAAGTAATAGTCAGTCCTGACTTATTAAAGATTTATTTCAAATACATCTGGTAATTATAGGAAAGATATGTACCAGATACACGTTTAACAGCAGGGAGTTGAATCAAAACACATAGGGCATTTTAGTTAGATATCCTTAAAAGCCTAGTAAAAATATAGGTTGAAAAAGTTGTGTTTTCCATTTTTAAGTTTATATAAAAATTTTTAATAAAGATTATTTTCACTATTTTTGATTCCTACTTCCTAAATTTATTTATTTATTTTTGAGGCAGAGTCTCACTCTGTTGCCCAGGCTAGAGTGAGTGCCATGGCATCAGCCTGGCTGACAGAAACCTCAAACTCCTGGGCTCAAGTGATCCTCCTGCCTCAGCCTCCCGAGTAGCTGGGACTACAGGCATGTGCCACCATGCCCAGCTAATTTTTTCTATATATTTTTAGTTGGCCTTTTAATTTCTTCCTATTTTTAGTAAAGACAGGTTCTCGCTCTTGCTCATGCTGGTTTCGAACTCCTGACCTTGAGCGATCCACCGGGATCGGCCTCCCAGAGTGCTAGGATTATAGGCGTGAACCACAGAGCCCAGCCACTAAATTTACAGAAAATATGATTTTTAAAATAAAAAAAATGATTTGGGGGCATACAAATTAGAGATAACTATTGAGGGTTAATTTCAGACAACGTAAACTTCAAGACAAAAACAAATGAAATATATTACAGAAATCATAAAAGCAACAATTCACCAGAAACGAATCTGAACTATACATGTGACAATTAGCAAATAATCAGAATGGAATGAAATACATATTGGCATACTAAAATGGAAAAACAAATATATACATAATTATGATTAGAGATTTTAAAAACTACTCTCTCAGTAATTGATAGAAGTGGAAAAACATTCGTTGGGTGAATTCCTTGAAAAATATAAACTACTTTAATACATTTAAGATGAAATCAGTAATATGAATTTCTACATGCTAATTAAAAAAATAAATCTGTATTTTAAAAGCCCTCCAAAAAGGAAATCTCCAGGCCCTCAGGAATTTACTGGAAATAGCTACCAAACATTTAAGGAAGAAATAATGCCAATTTTAAGCAATTGCTTAGAGAATATAGATGAGGAATATTGAAGAGGAATTCATTTTATAATACCAGTTCTAGTTGACAACAAAGCAGGACAAAGACAGTACCGGGAAGACAAAGAGACAGAGGGACAGTGAGGCAGGTGATATTTCTCAATAATACAGACACAAAAATCCTCAACAAAATATCAAATTTATTAAAGTATAAAACACAATAAATCATAATCAAGGAAAATTTATTCTAGATACTCAAGATTAGTTCAAAATTCAAAAATCGGTGTAATTGAACATATCAACAGACTAAGAGGCAAAATCATGTAATCAATTGACACCAAAAAACATTTGCAAAATTAACAATATTAATAACAAAATATATTAGAAATTAGGTATTAAAAAAATTTCCTCAAATTCATAAAGACTATCTACAAAATCCCTACAGCTAGCACAGTACTTAATGGTGAATAACTGAATTCTTTCTCCCTAAAATCAAAAGCAAGGTGAGATGTTAACTCCCCCAACTCTTACTCATCATAGGCCAAGAGGTTCTACCAAGAACAATAAAACTTTTTATTTTTATTTAAAAAATAAAATAAAATATAAAAGACATAGATATTGGAAAGGACGAAAGAAAATAATCTGTATTTGAAGATGACATGATTGCAATTGCCTACAGGGAAATCTCAAAGGATTTCCCAAAATTCTCAGAACTAAAAATGAATTCAATTATATTGCCGAATATAGAAAGACATGGAAAAAAAAATGTACATCTATATATTAACAATGAATAAATGGTGACCAAAACAAACAAAAAAGCCATAATATCATTATAATTGCTCTAAAGAAAATGAAATAACAAATAATTAAGTACATATACAGTACATATACAGTATATAGTGAGAATTACAAAGGTCTGATGAAAGAAATCAAAGCAGACTCAAATAAACACGGAGAAATACTGTGTTCATACATTGGATGATACAATACAAATTCTCCCTAAATTAATGTATATAAATAACAGCAAGACTATTTATAAATATAGTCATGCTATTCCTAAAATATATATAGAAAAGAAAGACTCTAGAATAGCCGCACAACATTGAAAAAAGAAGAAAGTGGCAGAAATCAATTTTCTTCAATGTTAAAGATTACCTTGAAGCTACAATAATCAAAGGAATGTGGTATGGGTATAGGGAGTGACATGCGGATCAATGAAACAGAACAAAGAACCAAATAAAATATCATAAAAAATATTGCCAATTAATTTCTGACAAAAGCCAGAAAGCAATTCAATAGATGGGTGATAGCTTTTTCAGAAAATGGTGCTGAAGTACATAACAAATTTAACTTTGAGTTGAAACCTCCCATCCTTTATAAAAGTTAACTTGAAATGCATTATGGGCTTAATGATGAAGCCTAAAATTACACTTTTTAGAAGTATTACAGCATACCATTGTCAGGTCCTATGACTGAAAAGAGTTCACATACTTGACACTATAAGCATGATTTAGAAAGTAAAATAGTAGACCGAAATAAAAATTGGAGCCTACTGAAGACAGCAGCCCAGAGACACCAGCTGACAGATAGTCTCAGAAAGAAGGAAAAGCTTTTTATTTTGAAAAAGATAAAACAAACAAATGGACAAGCATAGACTGGGTGTAATTCCGAGAGAACAAGTGCCAGAGCCTACAAGAGATTCCACTGGAAGAAGCTGCAGAGCAGGATAAGAAGGAGCAAGACATCAGCAGAGGTCAACGCCCTAGTGGCTTGGAGTCCAGTGAAACGGGCAGGTGGAGTGGTTTGTTTCTCTTTCCCTCACATCTCGAGCAGTCAATAGGCTCCCGAGCTACTGGAGAGCCTTTCTACCCTCACGAGCCCAACAGCTGCTGCTGCCAGTGAACTGGGATCTTCTTGAGGACAAAGCACCAGGCTGCCAACACCCTCAGGGGTGCATCCCGTCACCACAGACCTGAGGCTACAGTTGGTCACAGGTCCTAAAAACAACACTGCAGTTTGTTCCTTCTGGCAAGCACCACCTTACTTGCAGAGAGGTCAGTTTACATACACCTTACAGCGTTTGCTGGGGCAATCGTACAGAGTGTGGTTCATTCTTACAGACAGGAAACACTCACTGTCTCAGAAATTAAACTTGGCGTGCCAGTACAAGTCACACTGTTGAGAATACCACAGGTCGGGGAAAGAGAAAGCATGTCAAAAGCCTCCTTCCTCCCTCACCAAACAGAGACAGGCGATATGCCACACACACAGCTCACCAGTGCTACAGCCTGCAAACAACCAGAGACTGAGAAAACCACCACACTGAGGATATCTATAGTGAAGGCATCTACCTACAACCTAGACCACCATCAAAGCACTCACAAGCAAAAGCAAAGATTCTTACCCATCATATGCTACAGGAATGCCCTTATGAGTGAGGGGGGAAAGAGAAACCTCATCTAAACAAAAGAAAATCCAAAAATAAGAAGTGACAGCTGTTCCAGGTGAGAGGCAAAAACATCAAGGTACACTTACATAGGAAAACCCACCGAGCTAACTTCAGACTTCTGAGCCTTACAAGCCTAAAGGGATTGGGAACCCATATTCAGTCTTCTTAACCAGAGCAACTTCCACTTAGAGTCTGGTATTCTGCAAAACTAAGTTTGATATGTGATGGAGAAATAAAGACTTTTCCAGACAAGCAAACACTAAGAGAATTTGTCAAGATCAGACCTGCCCTGCAGGAAACATTGAGAACTGCATTATATATGGTTCAGGAAAATAGATACCCACCAGTGTGAAATGACCCAAAAGATGAAACTCAGAGTTCGTATAAAACAATACCATAACAGAATTGTAATTGGTGGGGACTTCAACATCCCACTGACAGAACTGGACAGCTTATCCAAGCAGAAAATAAAGAAAGAAACACTGGACTTGTTATAGAGGCCAATCTCACTGGGGTAGGTGATTGCGGTTTTGATTTGCATTTTTCTAATGATTAGAGATGTTGAGCACTTTTTTATATGTTTGCTGGCCATTATTCTGACTTCTTTTGAAAAGCTTCTATTCATTTACTTTGCCCATTTATTGATGGGGTTGAAAAATCCTAAAACAACAAATGCTGGCGAGGATGTGGAGAGACAGGAACACACTTACACTGCTGGTTGGACTGCAAACTAGTGCAACCTCTGTGGAAAAGAATTTGGAGATACCTTAAATAGCTAAAAATAGAGATACCATTCTATCCAGCAAGAACACTATTAGGCATCTACCCCAAAGAGCAAAAGATATTCTATACTAAAGACATCTGCACCCGAATGTTTATGGCAGCACAATTCACTATTGTAAGAACGTGGAAACAACCCAAGTGCCCATCAGTTCATGAGTGGATTATTAAAATTTAGTATATGTATACAATGGAATATTACTCAATTCTAAGAAATGAAAATGATCTAGCACCTCTTATATTTTCCTGGACTGAGCTTGAGCCATTATTCGAAGTGAGATATCACAAGATCGCAAGAATAGGCTCCACTTGTACTTGCTATCAAATTGGTCCTGACTGATTAACACTATGGTGCTCACATGGTAGTAACATTCTTCGGGGATTAGGGGATTGCGGGGAGTAAACTCACAACTAAAGGACTCGGTGAGCATTGTAGAGGGGAGGGGCATGCCTCTAACCCTTGCTTGGGTGAGGCAAAGACATAAAATGTAACCAAAATGTTTGTACTCTCATAATACTCAGAAATAAAAAAAGAAAAAGAAAAGAAAAGTAACATTGGACTTAAACGTGACTCTAGAATAAATAGGCCTAATAGACACAGAATATTTTATCCATAAACAGCTGAATATATTGTTCTTATCAGAACATAGAACATTCTCCAAGGTTGACCATATTTTAGGCTACAAAACATCTTTCAGAAATTCAAGAAAATAGAAATGATACTATGTATCGTCTCAGACCATAGTGGAATAAAACCAGAAATGAACGAAAAGAGAAACATTCAATTCTACAAAATCACTGACCTGCTTCTGGATGATTATTGCATGAATAATTAAATTAATATGGAACTCAAAAGATTCCTCTAACTGAATAACGAAGGGGATAGAAGCTATCAAAACTGTAGAATGCAGTAAAAGCAGTCCTAAGGGGAAAATTCATAGCCTTAAAGACCTATATCAAAAAGACAGCAAGGTCACATTTTAACAACGTAATGACACATTTCAAGGAACTAGAAAAGGAAGAGCAAAACCAACTGAAAGCCAGCAGAAGAAAAGAAATAACTAAGGTCAGAGCAGAACTAAACAAAAATAATACAAGGTGTCAATGAAACAAATAGTTGGTTCATTGAAAATATAAACAAAATGGATCAACCTCATCCTAGATTAGGCAGCAATAGAAAAGAAAGGACCCACATGAGCTCATTCAGAAATTAAATATAAGGTATTACACCTGATACAACAGAAAAAGAAAATATAATCTATAAATACTATGAAAATTTCTACACATATAAATTAGAAAAAATAGAGGAAACAGAGAAATTCCTGGAAACATACCATCTCCCAAGACAATGAGTAATAAATAGAATTCCTGAACAGATTAATAACAATCAGTGAGACTGAAGCAGTAATAAAAAATCTTCCAACAAAGAAAAGTCCCAGATCAGATGGATTCAGGGCTGAATTTTACCAGACTTCCAAAAAACAGCTGGTACACATACTGCAGAAATTATTGCATAACATTGAGAAGGAGGGAATGCTCCCTAAATTATTCTATAAACCAATATTACATTGATACCAAAACAAGGTGAGGACACAAGAAAATAAGAAAACAACAGGCCAGTACATTCTAAATTCCTAGAATATTACTATCAAATTGAATTCAAAAGCACATAAAAAAGTAATAATCCACCATGACCAAGTGGGCTTCATCACAGTGATACAAGGATGGTTCAACATACATAAATCAATAAATGTGTTTCTCCACATAAGAATAAGTGAAAACAAAGACCAGATGATTATCTCAATAGATGAAGAAAAATGATTTGTCAAAATTCAGCACCATTTCATGATAAAAAACCCTTCAGAAAACTAAGCATAGAAGGAACATATCCTGAAATTATAAAAGTCATGTATTACAATCCCACAGCCAACATCATATTGAATGGGAAAAGTTCAAAGCATTTCCACTAAGAACTGGAACAAGACAAGGGTACCCACTGTCACCACCTTGATTCAACATAATGCTGAACGTTCTAGCCTGAGCAATCAGACAAGAAAAAGAAATAAAGGGTGTCCAAAGAGGGGAAAAGAAGCTCAAACTGTAGTTTTTTGCTGACAACATGATCTTATATCCAGAAAACCACAAAGACAACTCCAAGAGACTCATGGAATTGATAATAAATTCAGCAATGCCTCAGTTACAGAATCAATGTACACAAGTCAATAGCATTCCTATATACCAGTAATAGTCAAGCCTAGAGTCAAAGAAAAGACTCAATGCCATTCACAATAGCTACAAAGAAAATAAACAACCTAGGAATATATTTAACCAAGGAGATGAAAGATCTCTATAAAGAGAACTATGAAACACTGAACAAAATTGCAGATGACACAAACAGATGGAATAATATATCATGCTCATGGATCAGTAGAAACAACATGGTTAAAATGTCTATACCATCCAAAATGACTTACAGATTCATGCAATCTCCATCAAAATACCAACATCATTTTTCACAGATCTAGAAAAAATAATTTCCAAATTATTTCCAAAATTACACTTTGTTTGGAACCTGAAAAGACCCCAGATAACAAAGCAACCTTAAGCAAAAGGAACAAATCTGGAGGCATCACCTTTCCAAACTTTAAACTCTACTGCAAGGCTATAGTAACGAGAGCAAGGTGCTAGCACAAAAATAGAGACATAGACCAACAGGAAAGAACTGAGAACCCAGATATAAAACCATCTACCTATAGCCAACTGATCTTTGACAAAGCAGACAATAATATACCCTAGGGAAAAGAAAACCTATTCAATAAATGGTGCTGGGAAAATTGGGTAGCCACATGCAGAAGAATAAAATAGGACCCCTATCTCTCACCACTCATAAAACTTAACTCAACATGGATAAAAGACTTAAATATAAGGCATGAAACCATAAAAATTCTGGGGGAAAATGTGGGAAAAAGTCTTCTTCTAGATATTGGCCTAGGCAATGAATTTACAAACAAAGAGCCAATGGCAATCACAGCAACAACCAAAGTAAATAAATGGGATTTACTTAAACTAAAAAGCTGCTGCACAGCCAAAGAAATAATTAACAGAGCAAATAGACAATCTGCATAATGGGAGAAAATATTCACAAGCTATGCCTCCAATGAAGGACTGATAACAAGAATTTACAAAGAATTCAAGCAAATCAGCAAGAAAAAATCAAACAACCTCATTAAAAAATGAGCAAAAGACATGAACAGAAGCTTTTCAAGAGAAGTTAGACAAATGGCCAATAAACATGAAAAAATGCTCAAAGTCACTAGTCACCAGGGAAATGCAAATAAAAATTATAATGAATTATTACCTTACCCCAGGCAGAATGGTTTTTATCAAAAAGTCCCCAAACAATAGATGCTGGCATGGATGCACAGAGAAAGGAAGGCTCATACACTGTTGGTGGAATTGCAAATTAGCATAACTTCTATGGAAAATGGTGTAGAGATTCACCAAAGAACTGAAAGTAGACCTACCAGATGATTCAGTGATCTCACTACTTCATATTAACCCAAAGGAAGCGAAGTCCTTTTCTCATGCATGTTAATGTTTATTGAAGGATAATTCACAATTGTAAAGATCAACCAAGATCACAATCAACCAAGATGCCCCTCAATTCATGCATGGATCAACAAAATCTGGTCTTTGTATACCATGGAATACCAGGTGACCATGAAGAAACATGGATTAAGACCTTTTGCAAAAAGTTGGATGGAATTGGAGACCATTATCCTAAGGAAAGTAACTACTGAATAGAAAAACAAACACTACATGCACTTTCTATTAAATTGAAACTGACAGATGAACACACATGTGCACAGAGGGAAGAAAAACTCAGTGGAAATCAAGCAGGGGAAAGGTGGTTAGAGGGAGTGGGCAAAAATCTACCTAACAGGTACAATGAACATTATCTTGGTGATGGGCACACTTACAATCCTGACTCAGCATAATAAATTTGATACACAGAACCAGAAACATTTGTACCCCTGTAATAATTTGAAATAAAATAAATAAATAAATTTTATAAAAAGAGAAATTTTGTTCTGAGAAAAAAAAAAAAAAACTACAGACTTGGACAAAATATATGCAAATCACACATCCAACAACACACATGTATCAATAATACATAAAATCTCTCCAAACTGTATATTTAAATGACACTTTCACTGAATAGGATATATAGCCAAATAGTCACATTAAAGGTACTCAAAATCATCATCCCTGATGAAGTGCAAATTAAAACTACAATGAGATATTAATATAGCTAATAGAATGGCAAAATTTAAAAATAGTGTTACCATGAATTGTTGGTGAATGTGCAAACACGTCGGTTATTCCTATATTATTTTTGAGAGTGTCAAATAGTATAGCCACCTGAAAATAGTTTGACTCTTGCTTTTAAAACTATATATAGCTTGCAATATGTCCCAGCAATTTCACTCTTGGGTATATATCCCAGAGAAGTAAAATTTTACTTTCATACAGAATCTTCTACATGAATATCATCACTGACTTATGTAGAATAGCTTAAAATTGGACACTGCCCAAATGAGTGAAGGTTAAATTACCCTTCTTTTAATTTATGTATGTATATATTTGTTTCAACTTAAACTAACTGAAACTTTACTTTTTTCAGTAACATCTACTATCAAAATACCCAAAATTCTAAATTGTGGGAGCAAGGAAACATATTCCAACAAACTTTCTGAGATATATTTTGTTCTTAACCTTCAAGCCTTTAGCTCCTGTGTCTCAAGCTGCTGTATTAATTTATTCATACATCTACAGTTAATTAGAAATATAATTGTTGCCTCAGTATATTTGACATACAAATCCATATCTCAAGTATTTATTCAGATATATAGTTCTAACTATAAAAATTATGTTTAGAAAATGCAAATATTTTATATTTGCTCATGACTTTTCACCAAATAAATATAAAAATAGTTCCACATACCATTAATATACTGTGGGTGTGGAAGATTTAATTGTTTTTCCCTTTTGATATTACAGTTAAATTCAGAGATTCCATTTGGCTGTGAACTATACAGCACATCATAATAGGCAATGTCCTTGCCATAGACAGATTACATAGTAAAACTATCACCTTTTCTATAAGTTAACTATGCCTATGTACAAAACTCTGAGTTATAAAAAGAAATATTCTGGAAACCATGGTTAAAATTAAGAGAGGAAGCTTTAAGCTTTTCACTTCTTGATTAGAATTAAAAGACACACAATTTTGGTTGGAAGTATGGCAGTCACCAACCACAATGGCTATTTAAATTTAAATTAAATAAAGTAAAATAAAGTTGAAATTTCAATTCTTTCATTGCACTATCCACACGTCAGGTGTTCAATAACTACATGGGACAGTGGGGATATAGACCATCTCTATGAAGGCAGAGAACTTTATTGGAACACACTGTTCTAAAGACTAACCTCCTGGAGACCAATTCCCATCATCTATGCTTCCTCCTGGTGATTGTGGGTCTAAATCACACTTTGGGGGAAAATATCCAGCATCACAATGACAATTAAGGACATCGTTGCAAATCTAAAACCAAAACAAAATGAAATAAGAACATTTTATATACAACATAAAAATTAAATGCATTATTTTGATTGTTAGTCAATGTAAATTATTAAAACATTATAATTTAGTATAATGAGTTTTTAATTTAATGTGGAAATAATTTTCAACATAAAAAGTAGTACAATAAATGTCCATGTAATATATTTTTAAATATCATAGAGACATTGTCTTATTTGTCTCTTTTATTTCCAAATAAAGGTAAATAACATCCTTGATTAAATTCAAATGTCTTCTAATAGAAAGCATAGAGATTATGAAGCTAAAATATAGAATGATAATTTAGAATGATATTATTATTCTAAAATATAGAATGATAATAAAATATAGAATGATAATTGTGCTAGATTTAAAAATATAGCTGTGATAATAGCCAAACTTTTATGAAAATGAGAAAAAAGCCAAAAGTTAGAAGTTTGCTTAATGAGATTCACATAGCAAAATGTATGTGGAAGGTGAGAAAATTTGCATAATTGTGATGTGGCAAATGACTAGGAAAGGGCTAGTAGAGAATTCAGAAATAAGTTCATACATAAATAAGAAAGTACATTAAAAGTAAATAAGAAAGAAAAGAAATAAAAATATATTGCAAATAATAGGACATATTGGGAGAAAAAACTGTTTGAAGACACAGAGACATGTCGCTTTTTATCGAAATTACAACATAAAATAAGAATCATCAGAATGGTAGAAAACATTGGCCACAAAGTTAAAGCAAAAAGCATGCTTGGAAAAATCTACAAAGTTAACAAAATTTCTATAACCTAGTAGGTAAATTTATAATGGATAGACAAATAGAAATGCCAATGAAAAATATGACCATATATACTTAAAAACTGTCAAAAACTGTTAAAAATTATCAAATAAAATCAAATTCCTAATGGATTCAGCATGTTAGAAGAGAATAAAAAGACTAATAAACTAGTCTGGCTAGAATATAAGGAAATACACTTTTGTACATGATTGATGGGAGAACAAAATGGCATAATGTTTCTTGAAGCCAATATAATGCTTATGAAAATTCAAATAGTGCAAATATTTGGTCCAATCAGATTACATTGCTAATTATTTAAGAAATCAGATAAGTGTGCAAAGGTGAATTTACAGCAATGTCTACTTTACCACTATTCACAATAGTTAAAATCTAACATTATTTGAAAGGCCATCCAATAAATGACATTTCAAATATTGTATTTGTACTGTATGGGGACATAAATTGAAGCCTTTGAAGGATGAAACAGATCTGAATGTATAGAAAACTTTGATCCCAGAAAAATATTAGATTAAAAGCAATGTGTTTAATAGTTTGTGAATGTTTATAAATTTATACGTAAAATTATAAATAATATAAACATGTATGTATAAATGTATATGTATAATCCTTAATAAACTCATTTCCAAAATTTCACAATCTTAATCAAACATTATAATAATGTTTCACATTGCATATTTGTATAAAGTTCATAGTTATTTGCTCATGAAAACTCTAGCAATCTGATTGATTATAAACATAAATAATGTACATGTATAAATGATGAAATCTACTCTCCTCATTTAATGGCAATTTTCCAAATGAAATTTTCACAACAAATAATTGTGAACTTTATTACTATGGAAAATGTCATTGATGTGGATTAAAACATTTATACTTAAGAAGAGAGTAACAGTTACTTACCCCATGTCCTTGGCAATGGTTATTTGCATCACACAGTGTCCAATTCCTTAAATGTAAAACTTCTCGACATGAGCGCCCAATACAACCCTAAAATATTAAGTTAAAATAATAAGTTAAAATAAATAAAATAAAATATATAAAAATATAAAATATATATAAAAATAAAATAAATAAAAATATATAAGTTAAAATAATAAGTTAAAAAACAACAAAAGCAAAATGCAAAGTCAAAAGATGAGGAATAAAATTTGTAAAAAATTTATGCACACATACTTTTATGGAATAAACACAACAGATGAATCTGACTTTCATAACATCTCTTTATTTTTAATAAAAACATGGAGTCAAAATCAAAATAGTATGTTATTACTCAATAAAATGTGAAATGTTGCGAATGAGATACTATTTTTTCTTTTAAGAGAGCAGAGCTATACTTTTTTTGTTACAAATTGGTGCAGCAAAAAATAGCTAAATTGTATTAACAATTTGTAATTTCTAGGACCCATCTTAGCACTTTTTATGCATTTTATATTATATATTCCCATATACCCTGAGGAGATATTTTTATGTATTTTATGTATTTTGTATTTGCCTATTTTATGTATTTTGTATTTGAGAATAGTTAAGCTTACAATTTTATTTATTTATTTTTCTTTTTTTTTCCAAACAAGTCAGTTGTCTGAATTTTTTTTTTTTCTTTAGCTTACAATTTTAAAGTCATGTCATGAGTTATTGACATAGCAATTTTTCAAAGCAAGAACTGCTTTACTCATGAGTTCTCAGTTCTGTTCCACTGGGGTATGTCCCTGTTCTTGTGCCAGTGCTATGCTGTTTTAGTTACTATAGTCTTGTAGTATAGTTTAAAGTCATATAGCTATCTAATCTTTGACAAAGCAGACAAAAACATACACTGGGGAAAATAATCCTTATTCAATAAATGGTGGTGGGAAAACTGGATAACCACACATAGAAGACTGGAACAGGATCTGCACCTTTCACCTTTCACCAAAATCAACTAATGGTGGTTAACAGACTTAAACCTAGGGCGTGAAACTATAATAATTCTAGAAGAAAATATTGGAAAAACTCTTATATACATTGGCCTAGGCAAATAATTTATGAAGAAGACCCCAAAGTCAATCACAGCAACAACAAAAATAAATAAATGGAACCTGATCAAATTAAAAAGCTTCTGCAAAGCCAAAAAAACTATTATGAGAGCAAATAGAGAACCTACAGAATGGGAGAAAATATTCGCATGCTACATATCCGATAAAGGGCTGATAACTAGAACCTATATAGAATTCAAGAAAATCAGCAGGAAAAAAATCAAAGTACCATAACAAATGAGAATAAAGTATATTATTAATTAACACTGAAGACACAGAAGTATCCCCATTCAAATCCACAGAGTTGGCATACACAGAAAGCCCATATTTTCTAATAAATGAGAGTAAATGATAGTCAAAAAGATGTAATATGAAGATGAGAGATTTTAAAACTCTCTGGGATTATGAAATAAAATGGAAGGCCGCTGGTGGATGAAATGAACTGAGAAAGCTACCAAACTGAAGACAATGGCAAAGGAGAGAGCCTAGCTGATCAGCCTTACAATGCTCTGGAAGTGCTGCAGCCTCAGAGTCCTAATGAAAAACTGAGGAATAAGAATGAAAAAGCAGGAACGGGAAGGGTGGCCAAAATGTTGCATCATGCATGGAAATGTGTTCACAAAATCACAAATGGTTTGGGAGTAAAAAGTCATGCCAACTCAAAACTCCTACTGCACCAATGAGTAACAGCCAGATAAATTATCAGAATCATACTTTAAGGACACCAGAGTTCTTTGAATGCAATGAATATTGCATCATCTAAAGCTTTCTTTACCATGAATCTTAATTTTGTTCATTCCCCTGCCAACACAAATTTAAAAGCATATACTTGTGGCATGAATTTGTAGCATTCACTATACTTGTGTCAAACCTGAATGTTTGTGTTTATGTATAGTATTATAAAAGAATTAGATGAGATGATTAATGAGAAGTAGATCATAAAAATCATAAATTATGGCCTTCTTGGACAGAAAAAGAGGGTAAACTATTCATTTTTCACTATTTATAAGACTGACTACATAATATAAAAGCTGATCATTGCCCTGACTGTAAGAGAGTTCTTGAATTAGCCAGTTTGCAAGGTTTATGTCTGAGTCCATTTTTAACCCAATATAGCTAGGACTGAACTCCATATGCAAAGGGTTTCCATTCACAGCTACATTCAAACACTAGCCAAAACCCACATCAGAACTGGCTTCATCTTTTGTATGGTGGAGCCCAAAGTAAGCTGTGTGCACCGTACTATAGTCTTCACTTGGGAATCAATGTTCACTTACCAGATGCAGCAGTTTATACCTGTCATGTTTAATCCACTGCATGAGCAAGTGCTAATAAGTGTGTTAAATATTTCCAAGAATAGCTACAAAAATACACGTTTGTTTAACACCTTTCTATGATAGAGGAGGTATATACTATGGCCATCTTTTCTGTGGTATGTCTTTTAATTTTGTTCAATGTGGTAACAACTGCTTTAAAGAATGGTGTTTGAAATGTGTGTGCAAACTGATATATACAGAACTCTGGAGGTAACACAGGTGCCTGGCCATATTGTGTGAAAATACATTTGAACCTTTCCTGTTTATGCAAATACTTGCAAGTAGAGGTGCATAAACCAACTGAAGACCTTTAGGGGGTCATACTCCTTGTCTTTCCTCATTTTTAAAGGACTTTTCCCCCTCCATTTGGATGTGAGGGCGATCTGGCTGCCACATCTGTCACCCCACTGATCGCCAGGGTTGATTCCGCTGATCTGGCTGGCTGGGCGGGTGTCCCCTTCCTCCCTCACTGCTCCACGTGCCTCCCTCCCAAAGCTGTGCGCTCGATCAAAGAGGACGACCTTCCCCGCTAGAGGAGGACCGGTCCTCGGTCAAGGGTATATGAGTAGCTGCGCTCCCCTGCTAGAACCTCCAAACAAGTTCTCCATTTTTCTTTAAAAGCAGCAACCGAATTGTAGTCCAGGGTTTTGTGTCATGGATGAGAGACTGCTGATTGTGGGTAGGGGCTCCTCAATGTTTGACCAGTGAGTCGGTCCCACCCTCTTACACGTCTCAGCTTCTCTTTTGGGGGTCTAGTATTTCCAAGAAAGCTCAAAATGTGGAGTGATTAGCTCATACCTATGTCTCCTGTATGAGCCTTCTTTTAATTAATTTGTTGGAGGCTTTCTCTGTTTGGCCACTTACACCTCAATGAATCACCCCAGGCAACTCCCACTGAGGACCCTAGTTACCCAGGGGTGCCTTTCACCTGGGAAGAGAAAAATGCCCCTTTCTCTTCGGAGCTGAGGAACTCAATCTCTCACTTATCTACAAACAAGACAGTTTGGGTTCCTCTTTCACAAATGCACAGAAAAGCCAATTGAGATTAATTTTATTATGAAAATGTGACGGAGAAGACACTTCAGAATGTACCTCCAAATCTCAGTTAGGATCCCAAATAACAATTTCTAGGAAAAGAACCAGCTGAGAGTAAACCAACCATCAAACAAAAACGGGAGATCCAGAGCTCAGGAGGACTTATCAGTTCCCGACAAAGGAGAAGCTCAGAGTCGGAGGGCCCAAAAGGGTTGGGCCGGTAGCTGGCACCGAGTTCAGGCTACTCCTTCAGGGGTCCTGCGTCTTCTCTGAGCTCTATGTCTTGGCACCAATCTTGTCAAAGGAAAAGAAGCCAAACTCTGTAAAATAATTTAAAGAGGTTTATTCTGAGCCAAATTTGAGGACCATGACCTCGAGCCACACCCAAGAAGCCTTGAGCTAGTGGACTCGCTGTGGCTGGGTTACAATTTGGTTTTATACATTGCAGGGAGATAGGGGTTACAGGTAAAGTCATAAATCCATGCATGGGAGACATGCATTGGTTCGGTCTGAAAAGGTGGGCCATCTTGAAGTGGGGGCTAACAAAGGTTATGGGTGGGATTAAAGATTCTTTGACTTTCAATTGGTTAAAGACAAGAAGCCTTGTCTAAAGGCTTGGGATGTTTTAAGATAAGGAGGTCTGTTAATCAGAGACAAGGCACCAGGACATATATTTGTTGTGTAAATCTAGGACCTGCAGGTTAGTTGCATAGCCTTAGACCTGTGAATGAATTACAAAGGATATCTCCAAGAAGGGAGGGGGCATGATGAGGCATGTCTGACCTCCCTCCTGGTGGCAGGCAATTTAGTTTTAGGATATCCCCTTGGCCTGGAGGGGGTCCACTCAGTCAGCCGGTGGCAGTGGGGAGCAGGTGGGAAAGTCTTATGATTTTATTTTAGTTCATAAAACAACCAACTTCTCTGGTAGTATTAGCCTCTGCTTTTAATAAATTGTGAAAAGTTTCTCTCTACCTTTAGGTACCTGGCCTACGTATTATCTTATCAAGATAATTTCTTATGCTTTCAAGTTGTCTTTATCAATGTATTTGATTATGGGGGAAAATTGAGTCGTTTCTGTTAAATGTGTAAGGCGTTTTTTCTTTTTAACTATGTGCCTCTGTACTCACTTTTTAAATGTTTTAATTGTTGCTCTGGCTATGTGAACGGCATTATTTTATAATGACCTGTGATTCTGTTATAATTAAGTGTTATAAGCTTTTTTCTTTTAATGAAAAACTTTATTCTGCATCAAGGTATTGGGAAATGAAGCTGCATTTGGGGCACATTACAGAGGGGGGAATGATCCATATATGATGAGTACAGAACTCAATTATAGAATTATTCCTTAGCTAGTACCAAATTACCAATGCTTAAGTAAAAGTAAAATGATTTTCCACACTAAAAGGCCTGAAGTGAAATGACAGCATTGAAACCAGCAGATTTAAATGCAGCACCTTTGTTTTTAAAAAAATCAAATATTGGAAAAAATCAAATATTGAGGAAGAACTCTGGCCTTAAAACACATCTCACCTGAATTCCAACCAGAAAGCCAGTCTGTGATGTTTTTTAGCAATTCATTGTATGGAAAAAAATTATGACTGCTAAGCAAATCCAGTGACAAAAATGATAAAACTACAAAATAAGCTGGTTTTCGGAAAAAATTTCAAATAATTTCCAAAATGCCTAAATGATGTGATCTTCATAAAAATTTATCTAGTATGTGTAGAAATTCATCTTGAAATATGAAAGAGGTGAACTAATTTAAGAGTTATTATATATGCCCTTCAGATCAGTGTTAATGACTGTGACCATCCTACTAACAAATGCAACACAAAAACAATTCAGAGAGCAGCATGGCCTTGGAGACCACCCACACCCACACAATTGTACATAACGGGGCTTTGCCATCAAGTTAAGGAATGGACAAACAAGTTCAGTCTCAAAGGTCAGATGTTTTCACAGTCATTGAAATTATATTCCAAAAACTGTTTTCATGTATCCTCTACTTTTTGACTTACTTGCAAATAACTGGTTGCAGAGTACACAGAAATCCTACTACATTTTATGTAATATTTTGGGTGGACTTCCCTTTATCATTGCTTAAAAATCTTCAAAATAGCCTAGTGAGGCTCATGTCAGTGCTGGGCATGTGAAGATGCAGCCCTTTGTTGCCTTCAAACACTGTCATACCCTCTCTGACTGTCCCGTTGGTCTTCACAAAGCAGTTGCTTTCGGAGTCTGCTCTAAGTGGAGACCATCTGGTCTGAAGTGTATTGGCAAACTAAGCATCCTGTAAGACAAGCTGAATCTTGCTTTTTCCCAATCTGTTTAAAGTCTTGCATCTCTTCACTGATGCACTTTCTTGGGGTAGTGATAGTCAAAAGCACAAAGCATTTATGCACTCAGTCATGTAGCTAAACAAAAACCCCGAAATCTCCTAAAGCCATTTAAACCAGCTGTTCGAAATCCTCCTGCCACCACTTTGCTCTGTTAGCGCCATTGAAAACTTTCCCAACTATAAATGAAAGAATAAATGGTATCGCTGCTTTCCAAATATAGGCACTGCTCCATATCCTTGGACATTGATTGGATCTTTCAACTAATAACGGTGTTGAAAGCCTCAAAAAACCTGAAATTAATTTTCTAGCTTAAGTGTCAGCCGCCAGAAGTAAACTTCTTTCTCAATTATTTGCCTGTTAGCTGATAGGTGCTAAATTTTAAATTTATTTTTTAAAAAAGTTGGACTTTCATCTTTATAAAGTATATAAAATTTTCAAAAAAAGGAACAATTTTGCTTTTCATTGTATTACTGAATACCTGAGGTGGCTGAGTACAGATCCACGTTTAATACCCCTGCCGACATCATTCAGCACTTCTCTTGGGGGAAAAATAAAGTGTTAGATAAAAATAAAACTGAGAACAGTTTTTCTATGCTTATGGCTTAACATTTAAGTTCCTGTGATCATTATTGTGATCCAATTTTACCAATTGGATTTAGGAGAAATCTATTTATATCTGAGGAATTTACTGAATGTGTCATTAAGCCAATTTCTTGCATTATGGGGGAATAGTAAGAGAAATTAAAATATTTGTTATGTTGGGAGACTACAAAGGGAAGTGCAGAGCGCTCCTCTCTTTCCCTCCCCTCCCCCCCCTTTATTTAAAGCTGGGTGTCATACATTTCAGAGAGCATAAAGTATACATTCTCACAGAGACAGGAGTTCAAAAGTTGCCTGGTCCTTAGGAACAACTGGCTAGGCAAAAACTTGCACATGTGATTCTGGATAGGGGTGAGCGCCCGTCTGTTGGTTAAGCAATCTGTGCTTGGTTTGGCATCTGCCTCTGTGGAGGGCTGTTTCCTGAGCTTTTACTTCCACCTTGGCTGGGGTAGTCCACTTTGCAGAGCCTCCTGCTGTTGGTGCTGCCTTACCTGAGTCAGAATTTCCTAAATTTTTCCCTGGGCAACCTGGCAAGCATGGAAGTGACCAGTTATTTTGACAGCCCCTTGGCCAATCTCATCAGGCGTCTGGTCTCCAGGGACAACAGCTTCTGCGCCTGACAAACATTCATCGTTCTGCCTCCTGTTCCCATAACTCTGCCAGCAGCAAAGGACGGTGCTCTGATGTGAGCTTCAAGTTCCACTTCTTTTTAGGACTAACAAGCTCTTCTTCTTTAATTTTCCCATAAATTCTTCCCTGAGCCTTGAACTGAGCCTCTGGCGGTCCGGTGATGATCACCATCCTCACTTTTGCACCTGGCACTTCTGCTGGGGCAATACTGACCGACGCCCCTGCAAAGCGAGAGCGCTGTTCCACGTGCCGGCCCTGCTTGCCCGTGACACCTCGATGGGCAGGGCCCTGCTTGCCCATGACGGCCCCGACAGGCAGGGCCCTGCTTGCCCATGATGGCCTGATGGGCAAGGCCCTTCTTGTCCGTGACACCTCAATGGGCAGGGCCCTGCTTGCCCATGGTGGCCCTGACGGGCAGGGTGCTGCTTGCCCATGGTGGCCCCGACAGGCAGCGCCCTGCTTGCACATGACGGCCCCGACGAGCAGGGCCGTGCTTGCCCATGGTGGCCCCAACGGGCAGTGCCCTGCTTGCCCATGGTGGCCCCGATGGGCAGGGCCCTGCTTGCACATGACTACCTGATGGGCAGGGCCGTGCTTGCCCATGACGCCCCTACGGGCAGGGCCCTGCTTGCCCATGGTGGCCTCGACGGACAGGGCCCTGCTAGCCCGTGACGCCCCAAGGGGCAGGGCCGGGATAAACAGGCGGACCTCTCCACCAGGAAGGGTCCCGACCTGGAGTTTTGGCGCCCTTGAAGACACTTTCTAGGTCCGAGAGGGCAGCGTTCTCGCTGAGGTTTCCGATGCACAATCTGTTCATGGTGCAGATGGGTAGTTTAAAATAAAAAGAAAATTAACAAGAAAAAGGAAAAATTAAAACCACCCAAGGTGATGGATGGACCCGGAGAGTTTTGTTCCACTCGTCTTCTGGCATTGAAAACACACAAACCCAGTAAGAACCGAGCGCTAGGACGAGGAGCTAAAAATCAGACTGGAGGGTGCATGTCCTTTTTTCTAGATACTTAAAAAAAAAAAAAGAACAAAAGAAAAGAAAAAGCCTAGCTACAACCCAGACGCATCAGAGAGTCTTCCTAACCTTAAGTGTTATAAGCTTTTTGAAATCTCTGGCAAAATTCTTTAAAATCAAATTCTAAATTAAGTCTTTTGACCTCAAACTAACTTTAGGAATTTCCCAGGTGAGGACTTAGAAACCCTAAAGGATGTATTTTTTACCTTGTAAAAGAGAGATATTAAAATAATTAAACTTGTTTGATATGTTAAATTATATGGGAATAATTGACAAATGTTTAAAAATAAATGATGGTTAATCTTCTTTAAATTATATTCATGTAGATATGTTGTTGGTGGTAGAGTCCTAATTTATAGAAGTCTGATGATCCTGGTATGACGTCATCAGTCATTATCCTAGTTGCTACTTTAAAATGCTGTATGTAATAGAAATAAAGTTTCTTGTCAATTCTATCACTATTATGATGAACTCTTATCAAATTTATAGATACAGCTATTCTAAGGTTTTGATATCTATAGTTCTTAATACTTCTCTAAAAGTATTTGTAATGTGCTACAGTCCAAAGTTCTTCTAAGGGAAAAGACCCTGACAAGTACTCTTGGATACAGGTTGCTGATAACTTTTAGATCAGTGGACTAAGTTAAAATGTCCAGAACCCTAATATATAAAATGATGGAATCATGGAACTACTATCCAAGATAAAGTAAAATAAGCATTAATTACATAAGGCTAAATTAGCTGATAAAAGAAGAATTATGGGTGTTCACGACTTTCATTGGAAACATAGCTCGTTTATTATTATAATATTTTGTTTTCCGGATTTTAAGAAAACCATTTTTCTCTTTTAAGCTACCTATAGTAGCTTAATTACAATAATTTAGTAAGCAGAATTAAGGCACAGTTTCCCCTCAATATCTGTGGGTAATTGGTTCCTTCAGAGTCCATTGATGCTCAAGTCTTTTACATAAAATGGTATATTATTTGCAAGTAACCAATACACACCTTCTTGTATACTTTAAATCATGTCTATATACTTATAATACCTTATACAATGTCGATGCTAGGTAAATAGTTGTCAGACAATATTCCCTTAGGGAATAATGAAAATTTTAAAAGCATATACATATTCAGTACAGATACAACCATCTACTTTTTTCCTCTATATTTTTTATCCAAAGTTAGTTAAACATATAGATGTGGAACCCACCCATGAATGTGGAGGACTGACTTTATTTATTTTGCCTGTTCAGACCAAAATTTAGAAAGCTACTTATGCAAATTGTTATTTGTGGTCAATAGTTTTTTGAATATGTTCAATAAGAGTCTGCTCTCTTTGTAGTAAGATACAGTTAGAAACAGTGGCTATACTACCAATCTCTGATGAGGATGCCATATATTAAACTATTTATAGGTACTGCAGACAAAGTCTGAAATCTGCCTTTGTTTGGCTTTCTAGCCTCAAGAAATTTTAAAATCTGAGATCCCTATGTGGTCAAACACTATTCTTTATGCACTTAGGTAAAGAAATCAAATTTGAAACAAATAAACTTATATTGCAAAGAAATCAGTCTTGCTCTGGTTATCACTGGTAGAATTCTAGATGACTACAGGGAGAAAAAATGTTTCTAAACAAAAACCAGAGTATAACACTGTGCACTTGTTCAGTTCTTAAGATTTGTGACTGAGGTGTGGGCCACTCATAGAGTTCACCAAAATGCCCAATGCCATAACCAGGGACATTCAAAGTGTAAACCAGAATAAAAAGTTGCCAAATTCATGGTGTGGACAGCTTTTCCCAAAAAACCAGAACCAGACTCCTTGTCATAATGAGAGTCTCCCTCTCTTAATTTTTCCTTGCTTGTGGTTAATTTTTCACCTGGCAGAGTAACGGTATAGTTAGAATTTCACAATCAGTAGCTTCTGTGAGTACCTTGTCAAAATGTTAAAGCTGTCATGCCAAGCCTAGGTCTACACATCAGTTAAAAAAGCTCCTTGATCGACTCAGTATGTGACTTTAACAGCATCCCTAACACAAATGTTGCTCACTCTCTGCTTTAACTCAACCCAGTCATGGGATGCTAGATGATAAAATAGCTCTGGATCATCTACTGGATAAATAACAAATGTCTATGCCATCAGTAATACAACATGCTGTACTTAGATAAACTCCTATGTGGAAATTGAGATCTACAGTTTCACAAAATAAGAAAACAAGCCACAGGGCTACAGCCAGTCGCACCTAGTTCCCCATGGTTATTTTGACTTGTTTACTTGGATAACCTTAGGCTTGGGCTCTGGATTCAGAACCATTATACAAAAGGGATTTATTATACTCCTTTCTGTTCTGTTTTGTATCAATTCCTTTAAACTTTGTACCTGTTGCCTGCCAATAATCTACAGAAGTATATATCCTAATAGAATAATGTTCGCTCAGTGGTTTAAGATGCTAGCCAACATCTATAAAACAGACAAACTTGAATCTAACAGTGGACTCTGGGTAGATCTACCCTGAACCATTGCTTCTAAACCTCCTGTTGCTAAAATGTGGCTAAAAGGGTTTGTTTTTTTTTTTTTTTTTTTCAGGAAATTAGAGTACAAACATTTTGGTTACATTTTATATCTTTGTCTCTCCCTAGTGAGGGTTAGAGGCATGCTCCTCCCCTGCACAATGCTCACCCTGTCCTTTAGTTGTGAATCTACCCCCCCAACCCCCTAATCCCTGGAGAACACCACCACCATGTGAGCACCATAGTGTTAATCAGTCAGTACCAATTTGATGGCGAGTCCATGTGGAGCCCATTCGTCCGATCTTGTGTCACCTCACTTTGGATAAAGGGCTCAAGCTCAATCCAGGAAAAATATAAGCACTGCTAGATCACTGTTGTTTCTTATAATTGAGTAATATTCCGTTCCTTGTCACTTCCCTTCCACACTGGACCAGACCAACAACTGGGACAAGTCTGTCCGGTACTGAGGAAAAATCAAAACCTAGTAACAAAATGGTTTATCAGTGATAACTTTGTGGAGGAAGATCTTGATCAAAATGCAATGTGAAAGTTGTCAAAATAAAAAATGTGGTCATTTGTTTCAAATCTTAACCAAAAAAAAATTTTTTTTTTAAAACAAAGCCAGGAGGTTGTGAAGGAGGACCCTCATGCAAACATGTCTATGATAAAAAGTATTACAAGATACCCTGAAGGGCTCTTACGCACGTATGCCTGTAAGCAAAACTTTTGCCAAAGGCTTTTCAAAGTGCACCTTGCTACAGGAGTCACAAGAACAGCTAGCCCGAGGTGCAAGAAAACTTGCCTGATACATTGTCTCAAATAACAAACTAATGTTGATTCTTGAAATAAACTCTTTTAACCATTGTTCTCTTTAACTCAAAACAACTTACTTACATACACTGTTTTTTGTTTTGTTTTGTTTTGTTTTTGCTTCCCCTTGCCTCAATCTCCTCGAATGTACCCACGGTTGTTACAGCACACTCATTCCTCATCGCAATGCTTCTGCTTATCGCTCATTCTTGTAAAAATTCACTGTTTTTGAAGAATATCACTTATTATTTAGGTTGATCTGGTTTTATTTCAATTGCCAGTGTAAAAGTGTTTTTCTTGTACATAAGATACTTTTTCAGACTCATTACTTCAAAGATTCCTTTCCTTTGTCCTTAATTTTTAGAAATGTCATTATGGTACATCCCACTGTGAATTTCAATGGGTTCATCCTATATAGGTTTTGCTTGGCTTCTCAAATCCGTAGTAGGCTTTGCCTTTTTGCCAAATTTGGAAAATATCCACAATATTACTTTTCAAATAATTTCTCATTCTTAAACTTTTTCTCCTATTCCTCCAGGATGAAAATTTCATAAACATCATATCTTTTTGTTATAATCCCATGTCACTAAAGGTTTATTTTTTCTATATTGTCACTGTTGCTGAAATTTGTTTCTTATAGTCTATTCATAACTGCTGCTTCACTGATTCTGTTGTCTGTTCTTAATTCTTCTCCTGAGCCCATTATTGAGTACTACATTTTGATTGCTGTAATTTTTACTTTTAAATTTTCTGATTGGTTCTCTATATCTTCTATTTCTTTGCTGCTGAAACTTCCTATTGCTTTATCAGTTTCAAGCATGTGTGACTGCTCATTGAAACATGTTAACGATGACTGTTTTAAATTCTTGAAGGATAATTTTGACATCTGTGCCATCTCAGTATTGATATTTGTTAGTTGTCCTTTCTCATTAAAGTTGCTATTTTGGGGGTTCTTGATAGAAAGAGTGACTCTGATTGAAACCTAGACATTTTGATTATTGTGTTATGAGACTCTGAATCTTGTGAAACCTTTCTTTTAACAGTACTCCTCTGTTAAAACTCTGGCAGGAAATCAAGGGACACTGCCTCATTATTGCCAAGTATAATTGGAAGTACAGTTTCCATTAGTACCTGGGGTGGGAGGGGCTCCCAAATACTGCTCAGGTGAGGGAAGGACAGGCCCTCCACTAGGTTTCTGCTAATGGCACCCTGGCAGGATTGGATGTGAGGCAAATTTTTTCTGTGTAATTTGGTAGAAGTAGAGCAGTTATAGTTTAAACATGTACTATATTGCTAGACTCTTCCTTTGCCTAGAGAAGGAGGGATTTCCTTGAGGATTTCTTTTTGTCTGTGCCACTTGGCTTTTCTCAATTGCTGGCTTCTCTGACACCCAGTTTGGGACATAGGAGGCAAAACAAAAAAAATAACTCACTGCTGTGTTGTTTTTGGTGTTTCAAAGTCCCCAACTGGTTTGCCTTTTTCTCTTTACTTTTCAGTCTTCTCAGGTTTTTTTTTTTTTTTTACATAATGTTCAGGGATTTTTAGTTGCATATCATGAAAGGAATAAGAAAAAGTATGCCTAGTCCATTTGTCTGGAACCTCAACTCTTTATTTGCTGGTTTGTAATCATAATATAATGCATTTACTAATATTTTCCTTGCAACTCATTGTATGTCTATTTAAAAAAAATCTTTGAGCATATCACTTACTTCACTTAAGTTTTCTTTGAAAATATTTATTAAAGCATTATGATCTGCAATTCTTCTGAAATAATATTTTGTATTTTAGTCTATAGGTCAGTTAACTGCTCCTTGTACTAATGGTGCACTTTCTTAAATTCTTTTATTTTACAGTAGTCCTTGATATTTAGTGGAGTGAATTTCCAGCTTCCATTTTCTTCTTTGAAATTGCATTGGCCATTTTGTATGAAAAGGAAAAATACAAAATGGCCAATTATATTATTATATGAACTAATATATCTCTAAATATATATAATATTTATTATATATTATTATATAATATATAATACTAATATATATACTATATATATACTGGTCAAGTATATATATTAGTATATATATACTATAATATATATACTAATATAATAATATATAATAAATATTATATATATTTAGAGAGAGAGTCTTGTTCTGTTGCTGAGGCTGGAGAACAGTGGTTGGATTATAGGTCAGTATAACCTTGAACTCCTTGGCTCAAGGGATCGTCCCACCTCAGCCTCCCAAAGTGCTCGGATTGATTAGAGGTATGAACCACTGCACCTGGTCCCTTATGAATTTTTTAAAATCTGCATGCCAGCATCCTCCCGATATAAAAAGAAATTTAAAACCTCCTGAGAATTTAAATTTGACAACATGTTCACAAATTAAATTTGAGAACACTGACATATTTACAATATTGAGTCTCCAATTAATGAGTAGAGTTCATTCCTTCATTTACATAAGCCTTTTTGATTCTCTAATGTTTCACAGTTGTCAGTGTGAAAGCTATCTTGCATGTGTTTTATTAGATCTTCCCAGGTTTTAAATACTCTCGAATGCTATTTATGCTGCATGACTTGATCCCAGGGCTTCTTCTGAAAAGCTTTAATTTTTACTTTTCATAAATCAATAATGATTGAGCCTTAAAACCACAGAGTTGCTGCAATCTTTTGTTGGGGAGTTTCAGCAAGACAACTTGACCCAAGGATATGATCTATGCTTTAGTAGAAATTGCAACCCATAGAATTTCCACGTATCCATACAATCCAAAGAGTAGAAATGCATGTTTGGCAAGTTGTGCTCTGTTTTTACACTTAACATAATATTACAAATATACTTCTGTTACAGTAGGAGACTAAGAGACAGGGCTGAGACCACATGCAGGGGCTTGAGGATCAGGTACAGGTATTAAAGTAAACAACTCTTAAGCAGAAGCCAACTAGACGGGCTGATAACCTTAGACAAGAACCGGTTTTGATTGGCTTGTCAGCTACCTCTGCCACCTTACGTGAACTTTGGCTACTTACAGTATCATTTACACTGTGGTTTTAAGATTTCTGCACACTTGAAATCAATACAGCAGTTCCAAAACAACCATGCGCAATATAAAAGTGGGAGGGAATCCAATTCTTGGAATTACTACACAAATTCTTAGTAAAAGCCAACCCCTTGGCCTTGAATATTCCTCCACTTAATCAATATGACCACAAAAGATCTAAAGCCACCTCCTCTCTGTACAGCTGCTCTTTTGGACCATGTGCACTCTCTTCTCTGAGAGTGTACTTTGACTTTCAATAAAATATGTCACTTGCTTGGCTTAGGATGTGCATCCTGAAATTATTTTTCCAACTAACATCAAGAACTTGGAGAAACCTCCACTCAGAGGCTGGAAATGCTTCCAACTCATTAAAAAGTCTTTGCAAATGTCATTTTAAAGAGAAATATTGTATTCCATATTGGATATACTATAATTCATCTGATCAACCATAGTAAATTGGCATTTACTGTGCCTTGATTTTTTTCTCTACTATAACTCATAATTGTTCTATGCTAATGTATATATTAATATCTGAAAATCAATTTAATATTATTATATTATAAACAGATAAAAATATATAATACTATATTTGACTCCCTACACATTTCTAAATCATCTTCCAGAAAGTATATGCTTAATTTTACTTGGTTGGGGATGATATTAATAAGATACACTTCTCAACATCATATATCATTTTTAATGCCAAATTGACAAGACAAAGGCAATATCTGGATATTAATTTACTTTGTGTTTATTTAATCACAAATTAGGTGACAAGTTTTCATATTCCTTAGTCATATGTACTGTTTTATAAAATTTTTCTTTGCATACACACATATATGCTAACACACAAGTTTATGTGTGTTAGCATATATGCACAATCAGTGGATGTTTTCTCTGACATCAATTAATTCTCTAATATCAACTTGGCATCCAAAAAATAAATTCAATTCTAACACTATCTATCTGCATGGAGGTAGCAGCATGCTATACTTTGAATATTTAATCACCCAAACCTCATGTTGAAATTTGATCCCCAAAGTTGGAGGAAGTAGGTCTGATTGGCCATGGGGGTGGATCTCTCATGATTGGTTTGGTGCTGCCCTTGGTTAATGAGTGTGTTCTCTTCACACTCTGCTAGTTCCCACTTGGATTGCTTGTTTAAAAAGGAGCCCGGTACCTCCCTCCCTGCCTCTTTCTTACTTTCTCTCTCTTGCCATGGGATCTCTGCACAGACCAGCTCCTCTTCATCTTCTCCCATCAATGAAGGGGGCATGAGGCCCTCTCCAGAAGCAGATGCTGGTGTCATGTTTTTTGTGCAGTTTGAAGAAACATGAGCCACATAAACCTCTTTTCAAGTTACCCTGCCTCAGGTAGTCCTTCATAGCAAAACAAAAACTGACTAAGTCACACCACATCCCACAAGTTAAAAAGCTCAGACTCTAACGACTATCCACACCACAGATGCCAATAGCAAGTCACAGGTAAGCCAGACGTCTGACGGACCAGGTATGAATTGGGGGTTCCCATCACTCCCTCCACAAGGCAATAAATTGTGAAAAGGGCTTATAGAACTCAGGGAAGCACTTTACTTATGTTTACCAGTTTATTATAAAGGATGTAACTCAAGAACAGTTAAATGGATAAGACACAAAGGATAAGGTATTAGAGGAGGGGAAAAGACTTTCCATGCTTTGTGCTTTTGGAGAAAGTATTAACGGAGTAGGTTAATCAGCAAATAAATGAGTCATTTTAATTATAACCAATTAGTCTTCTTTGTCAACTACTGGTCTAACTGTCCATATTAAAATAGTGTAGAGCCACAAGGTATAAATAGTTATCAAAGTCTGATTTTTATAAAAATATAGTATATAGCCAAGAGTTAACCAGCCATTGTGCCCTAACTTCCTTGCTCTGTCATTGGTTACACTTAATGGCACTATCCTCCCTGACAGGCACAAGACTTGTGACTCCCACCACACGTCTATAGATAACACTGCTGTCAGAAATCCCAAGACTTGAGATTCTATAGATAACATTGCTGTTGAAAATGCCCCAAGACTTCAGATTCTATAGATAACATTGCTATTGTAAATCTTAAGACTGGTCTTTGAGGTGTTTTTTCAGACTCTGCATCCTGGAGACCCTAAAGATGCCAACCAGACCTGTAGACAGGCATGAGAACGGAGCCAACAGCCCTGAAACCCTCTACACAGGAACCCTTCAGACTGAGAAGATAATTTCTGTGCGTCCCAACCCTGTGAGCTCATCCCCTATCAATCAGCAGACCAAATTCCCTTGCCCTTTGCTGATCAAGCTAAAAACTTGAAAACTCTTTCTCTCAAATTCTTGGAGAAATGAATTTCAGAAATTACTCCATCTCCTTGCCTGGCACCTTGCAAAATACTACTCTCCACTGCAGCACCTGCTGTCCCAGTGTGTTGGCTTTCACTGGGCCAGGGGCCCAGCAGGGCAGTAATGCTATGAAACTAAATACTTGGCTCTTTTTCTGGTTATATTAAACGTTCTTATTATTCAGGTTGTTCTGACATTTTTCGGTGTATTATTTTATTCTTTTAGTTCCTGGTCCACACAAATTATTTGAAGACCAGACCCTGGTCTAACAAGGAGGCTTAGATTCTCTAGTGGTGAAAAACAAGTTTAAATACCTATAGTAAAAATTCTAATAAAACTAATAAATAGTAAAGCAAGAGTTCCTTTAACCAACAGAAATTGTGATCTTTGTATTTTAATATCATGCTGGAGTAACCAAAATTTATAGCTAAAAGAAGGTAAGATCTCTCTCTCTCTCTCTCTCTCTCTCTCTCTCTCTCTCTCTCTGTCTGTCTGTCTGTCTGTCTCCAGACACTCACATACAAATCCACCACACATAGTTTCACATAAAAATTATATTTACCTTGTATGGACCACAAAAAGTACCAGATTTCATATAGGTCTCATCACTTCTTGAAGAATTTCTTAAATGTGCAGACAAACATACAAAGCCTTCAATATAAGTATATTGCACATCATGGTCAATGATTGGTACTATCTGTGAATGTGACCAGTGACAAACCATTTTTCCACAAAAGACATGTCTGGAACGATGAGGTACAAAAAATTATCCATTTTTCACTAGGCACACAATGTGTTAGGTAAACAACAATTCAAAATATGAGGATAATTCAAAATACCACTCAGATAATAAACACTAAAGCTATTCAGAACGTATACTGTCTTATGGACGACAAGATATAAATCCATCTGTATATAATGGGGCTATCTCCCATTTGTAATGAGTGTGCTCTGTAGTACATACACAACCCATACACATGCATTCAGGAAAGGTATAATTTCCTAAATACCCACCTGAAACTACAACGTCCACCACAGTTTCCAAATTTGTCATTTTGAAAATTCACTTCTTCTATACACAGTCGAGGACCTCCTTTAGCAACTGAAAACATAAGGATTTCCAATTATTAATAGTAAAAAATATTAGAAAAGCTTTAAAAAGTGTGGCAAATCAGTATAGAGACATCCAGACAACAATGCCAACTCAATGTCATCAGCTAAAAATTTTTGATGTCATCTACCTGACACACAAAAAAAGAAACACTAAAAACTACCCACTTGAAAACAGAAAAAAATTGTATTATCATGCAGATATTATTGATAAATAAAACAATATTTTACTCTGTTATCTACTATTCAAATAATCTATTCTCTTTCCATCAAACACCTGAGATTTATCTGATGTCCTATTATTTGTATCCTGTACTTATTAGACCCATGTTACCTCTTGACAACATTCAAAGCTGTTTTGGTTTGCAATTTTTTTCCAAATTTGAACGTAAAAGATGACATTTTTTAGTATGGCTATAGGGTGGATTACTGACTTTAGAATAACTACAACTTAAAAATGAAGCCCAGAGAAAAGGTAAAACTATTACATTTTCCAAATAAGTTTGAACACTGTAAATCTGAATCTCGGCATATTCCTTTATAGCAATAGGCGCTCTTTTCATTGCAGAATTCCCAATCAGCAGCATGGCGATCATTTACACAAAACTCAGATGTTCCATTGCAATATTCTGGTAAATCACACAGATCTCTTTTTTTCCTACATAAATGTCCTTTATCATATATCTGTGAGACAAAGAAAATCAAATATGTATCTATTTCACTCTCAGTAAAATTTTCCTCCACTACCAAGAATGAAGGTAGGTGTTAAAAATGAATCTCTCTACTCTTCTGAAATATTGTACACTATGTACTACACAAAGCTAAAGAGCCACGATGACTTGTATATATCACATATTGAGAATCATCAGCTAAAAAGCAAAGATACCTAAGAAATACAATAGAAATTCTGTAGAGACTCTTTGAAACAAAGATGTAACTAAACATGAAGCCAGATTAATCTTCACCTTAAGCTTCTTAAGTCTGTGTTTGCTTTTCTTTGCTTGGCTGCTCATCATCAAGTTACAACTGATGGATACACACTTGGTATTATGTCATTCAAATTGAAGTTTTTTTGTTTTGTTTTTTTTTTCCAAATTACCGATGGGAATATCTAAGTAATGGTTAGAAACATGTTAATCAATTTAAGGGTTAGCAAAACAGCTGATTAAACTGTGTTTTGTGTACTTGCACTTGGAGTTGTGCCTACCGAAGCTAAATATGTATAAGAAAAATAATTGAATCAAATCTCTAAATTTTAGACAAGCTTTGGTAGAAATTGGTTGATTTGAAAGTAGACCAAAAAGAAAATTGGAACCTTTTACACTCACGGTAAATAAAAATGAGAGCAGAGTATAAGACACTTGTGAGTCTTTGAATGACAACAAAAGTCAAATTCTATGCCATAATTCATGAGAAAATTAATGTGAACTAACATAGTACAATTTAGCTATGATCTCTTAGGCTCTCCCTGGCAACTTGTTCTGTGATTTTTAATTATACTAAACAAAGCAATTATCTCTGTTTTAACAAACTACCCTTTAGGATGTAGACAAAGGGCAGTGGATTGTTTAGAAAATTCTTAATACTCAATCCCAGTGTTTAGAGACAAAAGCCAAAACCAGAGCTCTGGTTAAGGGAAATGCAGCAGGTCTACTGCTATGAAGTACTAACCCTACAGTGGCCTTTACATTCCTGCAACTTGAAAACAAACGATCACTGGCTTTAATTATTAGTCCATAGAGTAGAAAAGAGCACCTTGTCAAAGCTACACATCAGTATTTGACATGCTATATATTGCTGAATATTGATCCCTTCTTATAATATATTCAAAATGAGAATTTTAAATAGTTTTGTCTCTTTATCTAAACATTGCATGCCAAATGTGTGTGGTTTTCTTGTTTTATAATATTTTATAAGTTATTTAAACCTTAAATAGCTACATTCTGTCATTACAAAAGTAATTCATACCACCCAAATAATTTGGAATTGCTATTGAATGTAAAAACCAGATGGGTCTCCAAAAGTGATTAAAACCACACAGTGAAAAGCAGAGATAAGAAGGTTGAAAGAGACCTAAGGATATCCCATGAATCTTGAAATCAACTATATTTGAATTAGATTTGTTACTTACCAACACAATAGGTAATCAACTTGAAAACAAATACAATAGTATAAATAATAGAATATAGGTTTAATACCTAAACCTTTAGGGAACAATGAAACTTCCTATATTAAAATAATGAAAATCCATGAGGTAATCCATGATTTCTGTAAAAGTATAGATAGATCCAGAAGTTAACCCACCATTGTCCCCAAAGCTCCTCACTGCTGCAACAGCTCAGTGAATAATGGCATGTCTTCTTCCTGATGGGTGCATGATGTGTGACATCCCCAACTGCTTCTATAGATGGCATTGTTACTGTAAGGCCTGAGACTGGTCTTTGAGGTATTTTTCAGACTCTGCACTCGAGGGGACACACTGATGTCAGTCAGACCATGGACAGGTAAGCAAGAGAGCAAATGGACCCCCAGAAGTTCAGGTGACCACCACAAGCACCTGGATTCCCAGGCACAGAAGAGCCCCACGGTTCTCACAGCCCCCGAGCCCAGTTTAGGGAGATGCCTGGAGTCCAGGAGGTCGCACTGCTCTAGAGAGGAAACCCATGCTGGATCCCTCACTCTCCCTCACACACAGCTGCTAGGGCATAACACCATTTTGAGAACAGGGTCCCCACCACCGTGCAGGGACCCGTGGACAGGCTGAGAATGGATCCCACAAACCTGGAGACCGCTATCTAGGAAATGTCCCAACTGAGAAGGTGATTTCCGCTTCCCAAAGCTACAAGTTCATCCTTAGCCAATCAGCAGACACAATTCTCTAGCCTTTTGTTTGCCAAACCACCTCTAAAAAATCTTAGCCCTCAAATTCTCAAGGACACGGATTTGAGAAATCACTCCCATCTTCTCGCTGGGCGCATTGCAAAATAACACTCTTTCTCCACTGCAATCCCTGCTGTCTCAGTATACTGGCCTTTACCGGGCGGTGGGCAGGGCACCTGGCTGGGCTGTAACGATACAGATATCCTCTGAAACCATGCTCTACAAAATATTTGAGATATAAAATAAATGTTCATATGCTATTAGGAAGTAGGCCCCAAACTAAAAGCTGACCACAGATAATATATAAAGTAAAATATTTGAAAGATGAAAATGAAAAAGACAACAAACATTTATTTACAAAAATAATGTAATATTTTGAAATCTTACCTTGCAAGTGTTTACATTACAGCACAGCCCAGAGCCACACTCTGCACGTTTCTTTAGAGTGCAAAGTTTAGGATTACAGCATTTTTTATGGGTGCATTTCTAAAAGCAAATATAATAATATTAAGCACTTTTAATCAAATGAATAATTTTATTTCCTTTCAAAATGTACTGAGTATGTTTCTATCTTAATTACAATCACAGCACGACTTTTGATTTTTTTATTTATTTTATAACACTTTATTTAAACTTCAGATATTTTTCCTATAGGAAAAAAAGGTGATGATAATGAAATTACTCACAATTTCATGCTGAAGAATTTGACCTATTAAAAATTTAATGCAATTTCAGTCCTAATTTTATTTATAAAAACATGTACTGCAAATTTGTATATTTTTATTTATTATGTGATAGATTTTTTTCATATAAATTGAGTCTTACTAAGGCATCATTTGGGGAATAAATAACAATGTATGAATATGAAAAAAATAGAGGTTTCTTAATATTACCAACAGTTTATTATTATAAATGAGATTTCAAAGAAAAAATTTTCAAACAAGGAGACTGAAAAGAGGGGTTCCATGCTGACCTGGTCCACAAAGGACAAAAATTACAAGTAGATGACCGCATTAGGGTAGCAGAACAGAGCGATGCAAAACACCTGGCTGGGTGTGCTCAGGGAAAACAGGGAATCCATATCATGGGGAAAAGGTGAGCAAGAGAGCAAATGGACCCCCAGACTTTCACGTGACCACCACAAGCACCTGGATTCCCAGGCACAGAAGAGCCCCGCGGTTCTCACAGTCCCCCGAGCCCAGTATAGGGAGATGCCTGGAGTCCATGAGGTTGTACTGTTCTAGAGAGGAAACCCATGCTGGATCCCTCACTCTCCCTCACACACAGCTGCTATGGCATAAGACCATTTTGAAAACAGAGTCCCCACCACTGTGTACCAAGTTCTGGTACCCAGTAGCCCCTGCATCCCCACAACCCTTGGGCCTAGCCGCCATCCCGCCATGTCTGCAGGAAAGGCTGCAACAACATGACCCCACTTCGACCCAGTGGAACAGTCATAATCCTGGCCCCCCAAGCTTATGCAGCACTCTGTACTCCAGGCAAAAGGCAGTCTAGCACATTCAGGATATAGCCTCCAAGCCCAGGAGAGCCAACTTCGTTCTCTCCAGGGCCTCAGAGCTGGCTGCATGGCACCCAGCATACTGGCAATTTCATCCCTTTGACCACTGGAACTTCCATGCACCATGTATGCCCCTAAAAACCAAGGACTAGACTGCCTGGCAAGTGCCCCTGGCAATGCTGCCTCCATGACCACAAAGCAAGACCACTATACCCAGTGCCTGCCCTCCCAAAGGGCCTGATTACTAGCTCAGTTTTGGGGCTTCAGCTTAAAAATATCCACACCAATGCATTCAAAAATACTGACAATGTGGACCACCGAGGCACTCAAGACAACCAAAGAAATCAAACAGAGACTACACCATGGTGCCCAACCAGAACCAAAGATAAATCACCCTGCCCAGCTGACACTGAAGGACACACCTACAGGAAAAGGTTTTTCGCTGTGAAAACTATTCTATAAAATTGGAAAAGGTGATTGTTCCACCAGATGTGCAGATATCAACATAGGAAAAATAGAAACATGAAAAAGCGAAGATACATGACACCCCAAAATAAACACAATCATTCTCCAGTAACAGTGTTCCTCCCAAATCCATGAAATGTCTGAAAAAGTATTGATATAAAGGTAATTAATTCATCAGGGTTCAAAAAAATACTGATAGGTAATTCACAAAATCAGCAAAATAATTCAAGACAAGAAATTACTATTGAAAAGTGGGGTGTTGCTGATAACAAATGCCTAAGAATGTGGAAGTGGCTTTGAAACTGGGTAATGGGTAGTGGCTGGGAGAGTTGGGAGAAGCAGGATAGAGGGCTAGATTCCGGTGAGGGCTTGGAATAGAAAAATACTGGGGAAAGTGTGGTACTCCTTAGAGATTAGTTAAGTAGTTAAGACTGGAATGCTGGCAGAAATACGGCAGTAAAGTCTATTCTCACGAGGTTTCAGATGTAACGGAGGGAAAGGTATTGGAAACTATGGTAAAGGATATCCTTGTTATAAACCAGCCAATGACTTGGCTGACCTGTGACCATGCCTGGAGGCTTTGTGGAAGAGTTAACTTGAGAGTGATGAACTAGGGTGTCTGGCAGAAGAAATTTCTAAGCAGCAAAATGCTCAGGTTTCTGTGTGTTTACTTCTAACTGCTTGTGGTGAACTGCTAGAGAAAAGGGAAACAGTGGAAAAAATTTGGAAAATTCATAGCCTAGCCATGTAGTAGAGAATGAAAGAGCATTTTCAGGAAAGGACACCAAGGATGTACCCAGAAACTTGTTTAAGAGACTACCACAGACAGAAGGAAGCCAGGTGCTATTCCTCAAGAAGTTGGAAGACCCAAAAGCATTTTAGAGATATCAGAGGCTTTGCCTCCCATCGCAGGCCCAGAAGCCTAGGAGGGCAGAATGGTTTCAGAAGACACACTGGAGTGCTCTTCATGGGCTCACTGACCAAGGTTGCCTCAGGACACTGCTCCCAGCATTCCAGCACAGTGCTCCCAAGCTTTGCTCAAGCAGCCTCAGGTACAGCTCCCGCCAGAAGGTGCAAGTCATAAACCTTGGCAGCATCCACATGGCTCTAATTCTGCAGGCTTGCAGAAAGCAAGAACTGTAGAGGCTTGGTCGCGTCCACTCATATTTCAAAGGATGAAAAGCCTGGAGGCCCAGGTACAGACTTGTTGCAGGGGAGAAGCCACCAGAGAGAGTCCCCACTAGAGCAAAGCCTAGTGGGACTGTGAGAGTGGCACCACCACTGAGAGCCCATAATTGTAAAGCCACCAGCATGCAATGCCAGCCTGGGAGAGCTGGATGAATTGAGCCCAGCCAAACCATGGGGTGGGGCTGCCCAAGGCCTTGGACCCACGCGTGCACCTGTGTGTAAAAGACACTGGACATGCAGTCAAAGCAGATTATTCGGGAGTCTGAATACCTCATGTTAGCTCTCTTGGGTTTCAGACTTGCTTGCAGCCTGTTATCCCTTTCTTCTTGCTTATTTCTCCCATTTAAAATGGGAATATTTACCTATGCTCATAAGTAGATAATTTGCTTTGACTTTACAGGCTCATAGATGAGACTTTAGGCCCACGCATGCATCAGTAGATGGGAGATATTCTGAGATGGCACAAGACATACAAGAATTAAACTGTCAAACTACATAGGGATGAACCTAGCTTTTGGTTTAGTTTGATGTAATGAAGGACAGAAAAGGGTAAAGAGATTGCTACAAACACTATTCATGCTGATCACACGGCCATGGGACAAGAGCAACCATGGCAGGTGAAGAAGGTAAACCTTAGACTCTAGGAGGTCAAGAGTAGAAGGTGAGAAAATTAAAACTCTTTGCTCTCACTTACAGGACAGTTGGCCCAGCCCTGTCAACTCTGAATGATCATCTTGTCTCAGACTATCCCCACTACCCTTACTCTGTGCACTGAATACTCATTCTATCAGGAAACCTCAACCTGAGACCTGGTAACATTAGAGGTAGACAGCTTCTACCCAAGATAAAGTTCCGAACACTGATGTGATTTCCTCTAGCCACATTTTATCAGATTTGGAGGTCTCTGCTATTGCCTAAGGAAGAATAAAACTCTCCTGTGTACTTGTCTCAAGCCCATAGCTATTGCTCTGAATTGTATGGCTTCCTGGATCTGCCATCTCGCTACCCTCCTGACAAAACCATTAGCTGTTACTTTCAATACTTCAGAAGATAGATTCCCACCTGTCTCTTCTGGTACTTAAATTCCCCTCCCATTAACAATCCCTATCTTCAATTTAATAAGAATTGGACCTTGACTTCATATCACCAAAATGTTGCTGCTGAAATAGCCACAAAAGTCTTGGCAGAAATAAGTTTAACCAAAGTAGGCCAATGTATTGAATGTAGGCTTCTACGATACTCAAATTGTTATTCTCCTCAGAAAAACTGCAGCCTGCTTGGCAGGAAACATTTAAATCTGTTAAAGGAGTTTGTTAACCTCCAGGGACCAAGAGTCAACTCAGTCATTTTCTATTTCTGCGGTAACAAATTACCACAAAGTTAGTGGCTTACAACCACTAAATGTATTTTTTATAGTTCTAGACAAGAGACTTACTACACTACAATCATGTATTGGAAGTTTTGCATTCCTTTGAAGGGTCTAGAGAGAATCTGTTCCCCTGCCTTTCCAGCTTCGAGAGACCACCTGCACTCCCTGGCTCATGGACCCTTTCTCCATCTTTAAATCCAGCAGTACAGAATCTTTAAATATCATTGTCACATCTCCTCTAACTCTGACCCTTTTGCATCAGGCTAGTAAGAACCCTTAGGATTACACTGGGCCCACCTGGATAACAAAGAATAATCATTTTCTCTCAAAGTATTTTACTTGGTCACACATTTAAAGTCCCTTTTGCCACATCAGACAACATCCTCAGAAGTTATGGGGCTGGGCACGGTCACTCGTGCCTCTAGTCCCAGCCACCCCAGAGGCAGAAGCAAGAGAAGCATATGAGCCCAGCAGCTCAGCTTGGGCAGAGGAAGAAAAAAAAAGTCAACCCTCAAAACTGCAGTCTCTTATTCACTTTCATTTGATATGCGAAAGGATGTATTAATCCTAAATTAGTTAGAAGGACATGGAAATTAATTTTAGACTAACGTATAACCCTTTTATTAAAAAATAACAATATATTAGAACATTTTAATTCATGTAAAAGAAAAAAAAATTAAAAAAAAAATAACAATATGCACTGTATGGAGGAAGGGCACACTTGTAGCTCTGGGCTGGACAAGACAAAGGCATTATATGTATCCCAAAAATGTTTTTACCCCATAATGCTCTGAAATTTAAAAAATAAATATAAAATTTTGAGAAATTAAAAAAATAAGAACCAGCATGAAGGTGGGACAGCTTTTGAGAACAAAGTTGTTGTTTAAGAAAGAATAAACTACTTTCTCACTGTTGAATAAATACACCAGAATTCTGAAAAAAAAAATAATAAAAGGTGTTATGATAAGTAGGACATGGGTAACTTTGGGGATTATTCCATCGACCACATTTTACTATCTGGTCCCCAGTGATTCATGTCCATCTCATATGCAAAGTACGTGCATTCCACCCCAACATCCACAGAGTCAAAACTCTCCACTGCATTAACTCCAAGGTGCGGATCTGCTGACTCATCCCTTGGAGGGAAGGAGCAGTTGGGCCTGCAATTGGTCTCTTTTCCTCCTGAATCTTGCTTCAGTTTGTCTGACTCCTAGGCCTGCTGCATATGTGTTCACCTCCATGACAAAGGCCCTGCAAATGTGTGAGCTAATTCCTATAATCTTTGTCTTTCTCTCTCTCTCAATATATGATAAATGTATATCTGTATGTGTATGTGCACATATCTTTAAATATCATTGTCACGTCAATCTAGATATTAACACATATAGATATTAAAAACAGCAAAATTACACAAATAATTTTATATATAGATTACATGCTAAAATAACACTAAATTGCATATATTAAGCAAAACTATATTATTTACATTAATTTCACCTGTTTCTTTTACCTTTATAAAATGTTGGTGCTATAAAATGTAAAATACCACTGTGCTTAACATTATATTATTATTGATAGCACTGGTTAGTGTAACAGAAGTCAGCAAGGCTGAGAAATTCAAGATGAAAATATAAAAATCTGGAGTATTTTTATATCCTATCAACAAAGGGAAAATTTTTTAAATGATATGATTTATAGTAGAATCAAAGTATCGAAAACATAGCAATAAAAATTTAAAAATATATCAGTGCAAGATCTTTACACTGAACATTAAAAGATACTGCTCAGAAAAAAGTTAGATATAAATAAATGGAGATGTACACTTCTAATTTATCTAACCTCAAATTTATCTTAAGATTCAATGCAATGTCTTTCAGGAAATCAGTCTTCTTTTGTGGTAGATACCAAAAAGACAAATTGGAAATTTACAATAAAATGCAAAGGGCCAAAAATACTCAAGACAGCCATGAACTAGAAAAGCAGTGCTGGGTAATATAGAATACCTTAGCCCACAAATTGATGGAAATGTGGAAATGTATACTTATGAAGATCATCAATATTGGTACAAGACGAGGCAAAACAGAAAAATTCACAAATGTTCACTAGATAACAAAAATTATGATTCAGTGTAATAAGGGAAGGACACACTATGAATTATTGTGAATATTTGATATCCTTATATATATATATATATATATACAAAAATAAATTACAGATTGATTGCATAGCTAAATGTAAATGAGAAAAAAGATATAAAATATTTTTAGAGAAACACATATGTGAACATATTTGTGACATACTGAGCAACACATATGTGCTGTCTGTTGCTGCACAGCAAATATTTAGTGGCTTAAAACACCAAGAGTCATTTATTATTTTATGTTTTCTTTGGGTCAGGAATGCAGGTCTGCTTGGAGGAGGAATGGCCAACTGTGGTTTATGGTCTCCCACAGAGCAGTTTCAAGACAAACCTCTCCTGGTTCTGCGTGTTGGTCAATTTACAAATCACACTTTGCTCTAATAAACTGCTATATTTAATTTGTCAAATTATTCTTTCAGCAAATGGATATGTTTTTAAAAAAGGACTAAATGGAAATTTTAAGGATAGAAAATATTTGAATGAAAAATTCACTAGCTCTCTTAACAAAAGAAAATTTAGTGGTTTTTGATTTATAACAATCAAATATATCTATATCGAAGCACAGAGAGAAGACTAAAAAAAGAAAAGAACTTCATGAAGGAAAGAGAAAAGCTTTCACCAGTTATACAAAGACATAACACTGACATAATAAACAGATTTTTCTATGAAAGTGCATTAATTTTTAAATAAAAATATTGTTTATAACAGAAATTATATTGAAGAAAGTGTGAAGATATGGAAGACATTTAGCATATTAATGATCAGCATAAGGGATATATAAAGAATACAAAGGAAAAGCAAATACGTAATAGATGGAAGTACAAATCAAGTACACAAACATTTCACAGCAAAGAAAACTTAGATGGCTAGTAAAACTATGAAGATATAATTAATTTTAGTAGTAACTGAGGAAAGTCCAATTGAAAGCACAATGAGATATCATTCTGTACATATACAATCGGCAAAAATTACAGTATGCCAATGCCACATGCTAAATAGAGTATGAAATAAACAAAACCATCAGAAGTGTAAATTAGCACAACTATTTTTGAAAAAAACTGGCCATTATTCAGGCATTATTCACCTACTTGATAATCCAGAAATGCCTTATCTAGATGTGGCATCTAGATATAGATGATGTGTACGCACACAATGCTTATAGACAGGAGACATTTGTGTACATCGGGATTTAAGTGCAAAACATAACAAAACTCTTTAGAAGGAGAGAAAAAAGCCTACGAACACTCTAAGTGGCCATAAATAGTAAAGATCAGTAATTGTATATACATAATGGATTACAACACAAAAAAGTGAATACATGAGCTACACTTACACAAAATAACATAGATATTATCAGTCGTATAGGGGATGTAAACTTAGTCTAATAAAATTATGTTACATTTTTTAAATGTTCTAAAATTGAAAGCTAATAAAAATTATGATAAAATTATGAAATTTATTATTAAATGAAAAATTCTAGTTAAGATTTAATTCTAGGAGAGAAGAAAGTGTGAGGAATTACAAAGAGTTGGGCCATGCACGTATCATTCTTGAGTCACGTGTATTATCATGAATGATAATGAACCAAGGATTATGATTAATCTAATTGTTTAGAAGCAAGTGAAAATAAATGATGCCTTGAACCACAGAGGCAAAGACTGAAATTAGGAGATAAGGAAATAAATGACAACACACATTAAATAACTTAATGAACCAATGCAATCACTTTTGAAGAATTCAAGAGATTAGGATGATGGTTATATTATTAATGCTACTGATACATATGGTAGTAAAAAGTGATATCACTATTAATGGTTAGATGATGAAAAAATCTCTTTCTTTAATGTCTGACACTCTTATCCAGGTGTTGAACTCTACAAATGTTTTAAATTCAGGCTGAGTTGTTATCACATGGCCACATCTCTCCATCTTAAATATTTGATAAAATGGTGCAGCATTTTTAAAAAGTCCTCTCCTTTTATATCATATCTGTATCTATAGACTCCATGAGAAACAAATAGACATAAAACAAAACACAACAAACAAAAAACACATCTGTGAATTAACTACAAAGTTTCTCACTCACCTCTTCTGTGCCACAATCACATTCCTCTCCTGATTCCACAACTGAATTGCCACAAGTTGCACTTTGTTTTGGGGAAATCACTCTTGAAATTGTTTCATTCTGAAGACACTCAAGTTCAGACTGCGAAATTATCTGTTTAAATTCATCCATGCTGCAACTGCTAAAAAGCTTTACACCATGCAATAGTCTAAAATTAAATTATATTCCTCAGATAAATGGAATAAAAGTATCAAAGTAACACTCTTAAATAAAATGCTATGAATTCTGACCTACTTCACTTAGAGAAGAGCCAAAGGAGTGCAGAGTGATTTTACTTTTAATATATGTTATAAAGAAAAGAAATAAGTCTATTTCTATTGTAATTTGATACAATAGACATCTAGAAAGTAGAGACAGTGTAAAGTGGCAAAATACTTAACATTTGGGGCACAATAAGCCTCATTCCAGTATAATATTATACTGTCAATGTTATCATTATTATAACAAGCTCCAATAATCATTAAGAAAATAGAACATAGTATAACATTTATGTGGAAAACTTCAAGGAGATGATTGTGTTAATGAAAAGTCATGATTATTCTTTGTTAACAGAATTTACCAAATAAATTATTTCAACATTGAAGTATATAAAGTGTAAAAGCTCTAGATTCCCTTTTTTAACTTTTAACTTTTTGTATTTCTTTACTTTTAAGAAAGTACTGTTTAATGAGTTTTTGTGTAATTTTGAAATGATCTCGAATTTTTAAAAATGACACAAATATAGTGCAAAAGTAAGTTTTGCTTCCTGAAAAGTTAAGGGTAAAATGGTAACATAATATAATGATAACTGTAAATACTTTAACATGTAAATTTTCCACAGAAATAAATTATTCTACATAAGCACTCTTTCTTCTTCAAAAGCAGGAAAAAAATCATATATTACTAGTATCTAATCCTCAGACTCTATTCAAATTATCACAATCCTGGCATTTGATAGCAAAAAGATTCAGTTCAGTATCAAGCATTATTGCATTTAGTTCTCATGTCTTCTTAGTTTAGTTGCCCAAATTTTTGTTAGCTTTAATGACCATGAAAAGTTCTATAATTATAGGCCAATTATCTTGTAGAATGTCCCTGAATTCAGGTTTATGAAATACTTCCTTATGGTTAGATTTAGTTTATGTATTTTGGCAGCATCATCACAAGATCATAGCTATGTTTGTCTCATTGCAACTTGAAACGTGGCACACAATTTCAATATGTCATATTACTGATTCAATATGTCATATTACTGATAAAAACGTATCAGTTGATTAAGGTGTGTCCACAAGTCTTCATTGTTAAATTACTTATTTTTTATCATTTAATAATTGCATAGAGAGAAGTACTTTGGTTTTATGTAAATATTCTATTCCTTAATTACACTTCCAATCTATATATTCATGTATTTATATTAATATGAAATCATATTTTTTATTTTGCTTAGTGGGTTATAATCCATTACTACCATTATTACTTTTGGCATTCAAAATGTCCCAGATTTGGCAAGTGAAAATCCCTTCAAGCCAGCTTTTATGTCCCTTCCACAAATTCTGTCCATACTTCTCTGAACTTCTCTTATTTTCTTACACAAGATGTTCCAGGCTCATTTGTATTTTCTCTGCCTTAGCCTGGAATCAATCATTTCTCCAAGGTTTCCCTGTTCATTTTATTAAAAAAGAGTATTTTAAAAACATGATCTGGGTGACACATGTGCTCATTGTTTGCAGATTTTTTAGGACAGAGACCAAGGACACAAGAACATATTAGGATGACTCCAAACATTATCTTAAGCCACCTCTTTTCACCCAATATAAGTACTTGCAAAGTTAACTGTTCGACATTTTTATTTCCCATCCACATGCTGATGGCTTGCACATTTTAGATCTCTAGTCCTCTGAGGCTGAGACCTATATAACTAACTCTCCCTTAACTCCAATCCATTACTCAGAATATCTCTGATTTAATGCTTACAATCTATCTTCAAGATTTCCCCCTATTTTTCTACTTTCCTAAAATATTGTCCTTTTTCAATATTTGTTATTAACTTGTGATTTCCAAAAACATATGAATAATTCTTGACATCCTCTTTCTCAATCTTAATGAACTTACGTAGATTAGTATGAAAATCATCTCTCAAATATTAGTATATTGTAGATCCCTCTGATTCATTTCACAAGATAAATTTTTATTACCCATACTTTGTAAGTTTATTAAAATGTTTTTGTATTGATAACATTTATTATATAATCCAAGCCCTCACATCATGAATGCATGATCATGATCATTCTTACATTTTCTATATTACTTTCTTTCCCTTACTAATGGCTTTTAAGCCTATTGCATTTTATTTTCTTTTTCCTATGCCCAAAATAATCTTTTTAGTCCCAATTTTTTCTTACATTTCTAAATTTGTTGCCCCCCCCCCACCTACAAATCTTTTTCTAGGTCTGTTGAGCTTTTCAGACTTCTTGCTACACAGGTATCGTTTCACTTGCTGACACTGAGAAGTTTTTCAACAAATCCAAGACTTCTGTAAACCTTATAAAGTTATTAGTATCCACTTTCTCTCTATCTAATAATATTGAGTATAGTACAATATAGTTCATTCTCTGCAACATTCCACACTCATACACTTTAATGTTTTAAGTAATCATATTTGTAGCCAATAAAATATTTTTACTCATTATACTGCAAGAAATTATACATCAAGGAATAAGACAAATCTGTAGGAAGAGAAGATTTGATAAAAACTACATCTTACATTGCTTCCGGACTCATTATGCATGTAGCTCCTTGACAGTAACAATTGTAGATGTTATCATATGTTAATCCCAGATTAATTCCAAGCAACTGTACCAGAACCACTGAAAAGGCCTCTAAGGTTATTCTCTTTGAATACTAAATAGAAAAAACAAGCACACAAAATAGAATTATTGCCTAGATTATTTCTTCACCCTTATGATCTTGTCAACCACTTTTGGCTTTACTACCTAAAATGAAAATGAAAATTTTAAAAATTGCTATACCAAAGCTAGTCATTTTCTTAGAAATAAGCATTTTTTAAAACAACAGGTAAAAGGTGTTATTCTTTTTAAGCAATAATATTTTGATCTAAATGGCATGGACATATAATAAAATCAGATTAATTGAATATATGTTTTACATCTTAACACACCATTAAATTAAATTCCAATGAGCTTGAGAAAACATTTTGAGAAGTAGAATCATTATTTTAGTAACTATATTATTTCTCAAGTGAACACTGGGGAAAAACATACATTTTCTGAAAAATTGAAATGGCAGCCAGTTTTGACTTCAGACGTAGTTTGAGAAAAGTGAAATTAATTTTTTTCTAAAAGCATAATAGTATAATACTTTGTAACATTTCTACATGCCCTCAAAAACCAATGATCATTTTACCATCTCTATAGTTTTTCCCATTTCTGAACACCATGTAGTTAAAATAATATGAGTACAGTATGTAGTTTTTCATATTGACTTCTTTCACCTAGAAGTATACATTTGGGTTTTCTTCATGTCTTATTGTGGCTTAATAGTTCATTATTTAAATCACTGGATAATATTCCCTCGTATGGATGTACTAGTTTGCTTATCCACTCACTTATTAAAGGACATCTTAGTTATTTCTAATCTGTAGCAATTATAAAAAAAGGCCACTAGAAACATTTACATGCATGTTTTTGTGTGGATATAAGTTTTCAATTCATTTAGGTAAATATCAAGAAGGATGACTGCCATATCACAGGGCAAACGTAAATTGAGTAGCATAAGAAATTGCCAAACATGCATCCAAAGTGGCTGTACCATTTTGTAATCTCGTCAACAATGAGTAAGCATTTCTGTTGCTCCAAATCCTCACAATTTGGTGTTGTCAGTGTTTTGGACTCCAGTAATATGTTGAATAGGAATAGTGAGCTACATTCTTGCCTCATTCCTGATCTTAGCAATAAGGCATTATTTTCTCAAAATATGCATGGTGTTAACTGTTTATTTTTTGTAGATGTTCTTTATCAAGTTGAAGAATTTTCATTATATTCCAAGTTTGCTAGGAGGTTTTATAACGATAAGCTTGGATTTTGTGTTCTGCATCTACTAATAGAATCATATAATTGTTCGTCTATTAATATAATGGATTATATTCTTTGATTTCCATAGTATAAACTAACTTTATACATCTGGAATAAATTCCATGTATAAATATCAACAAGGAGATAGAAACTGAAAAAAAAATCAAAGAAATTCTGTAGCTAAAAAATTCAATAAATGACTGAAAAATTCACTAGAGGAATTCTAAAGCACATTTGATCTGGCATAAGATGAAATTAGTGAACCTGAAGACAGATAACTTGAAACCGTCATGTTGGAAGGAATAAATAATGAAATAAATGAAGAGAGCGTATGGTCTTATGGGTCACCATTAAGCAGAGCAATATATGCATAATGGGAGTCCTGGAAGGTGAAGAGAGAGAGCAAAGGGCATAGACTTGAGAACATAATGGCCAAAAACTTTGGAGATATAAAAAAGGAAATGGACAAATTGAATCAAGAAATTCAATGAACTTTAATGAGGATAAAACCCAATAGGCCCTCATGGACACATAGTACAATCAAACTGTCATAAGTCAAAGACAATGAGAGAAATTTAAAAGCATCAAGGAAAAAGTAACTTGTCACATGTAAGAGAGCTCTCATAGGACTATCGGTGGATATTTCAGAAGAAACCTTGCAGAAAGAAAGGAATGGGGTGATATATTCAAAGTATTGAAATAAATAAACAATCAAGAATTCTGTATGTAGCAAAGGAAATCTGTCATTCAAAATTGATAAAGAAATTAAGAATTTTTCAGATCAATGCCACCTGTAGGTGTTCAGGACCAGTAGACTTCATCAACATGAAATTCTAACAGAGTCTTTCAAATTGAAAAGAAAGAACACTATGTAGCAATACAAAGTCATATGAAAATTATAAAGTTCTCTGATAACTGTAAGTATGTGAACAAAGTATCATAATTTTGATGCATTAATTCACTTTTAAATCTTGTATAGAATGTTTAAAAAAGAAAAGGAAATACTTAGGCTGTCTGAAAGTTCTAAAAAATAAAAAACATAAAATGAATAAAAAATAAAAATCCTAAAATGTTATACACTGAGTGTTCAATATAAAACATTTATTTTGTAACATAGATAACATAATACTTGGGGTACAGCTATAAAGAGTAAGAGTCTCTGTATGCAAGTGAAGTTGTTATGCATCTAAAATAGACTGTTATAACTTTAAGATACTCTATGTCATTGCAATGGTAACCATACACACCAAAATCTATAGAATATATACACAAGAAAAAGATAAGCACATCAAAATATGTGACCATGAAACATCAATGCAACACAGAAGGCTGCAAGAGAGGAAAGGAGGAATAAATATACAGGATATACAGAAAACAATTAACGAAATAGCAATAGTAAGTTTTTCCCTAGCCCTAATTATATCAAATATAAATGGATTAAACTTTCTGAATAAATGCACAAGTTGGCTAAATGGATAAAAAAAAAAAATCAAAAACCAGCATCAAATATATGCTAACTACAAGAGAATCACTTTACTTATAAAAGCAGGTGGGAGGGGGAAGAGGAGATGGGTATATACTTAAATAAAGAGTTCAATGAGTGCGATGCACACCACCTGGGGGATAGACACGTTTGAAGCTGTGGCTCAAGGGGCAAGGGAGGCAGGGGCAATATATGTAACCTTGTTAAGGTTACATTATGAGGTTAAGGTTATACCCCCACAATATGATGAAATAAACAAACAAACAAACAAAACCACAAATTGCTTAAAAGGGAAGGATTGGAAAGAAATATTCCCTGAAAATAGTAACCAAAAGAAAGTGAGGGTGGCTATACTGACTGCAAGTCAAAAAGTTGAAAGCATTAAAAGAGACAAAGAAGGAATATATTTGTATCTATTCTATGTCAATTCACCAAGAAAGTACAATTATAAATATTTATGTACCAAATATTGGAACTCCTAGATATATGATGAAAAGTTGACAAAAACTTAAGGAAGAACTAAATAGCAACAAAATAATGGCAGGAGATTTCAATCCTCCACTTTTAGTAACTGATATAACCAGATGGAAGGTAAACAAGTAAATATAGGACTTGAATAACAGGACAGGCCAAATGGATATAACAGATATATACACAACATTCTATAGAGCAATAGCAGGATACATAATTTTTTTTCATGCCCATATGGAACATTCTCCAGCACAGACCACCTTTTATGCCACAAAAAAAGTCTTAACAATTTTTAAAATAATTGAAATTATGCCAAGGATTTTCTCCAGTCTGTATGAAATGCAATTAGAAATTACTTAAAGAAGAAAAACCTGACTATCCACAAATCTGTGAGAATTTAAAAATACAATATTAAACAATAAATGAGTCAAAGAAGTCACAATAGAAAGCACCTTGAGAGAAATTAAAATGAAAACAATGTATACCCAAACTTGAGGGATCCATAAAAAACAGTGCTAAGAGGAAAGTTTACATGTGTAATACACACATCAAAACTATGTAACAAAAAATCTCAAATCACAACCGAACTTTACACCACAAGGAACTAGGAAAATGGAGAAGAAACTAAACCTGAGCAAGCAGAAATAAATAAATAAATAATAAAAATTAAAGCAGAAATAAGTTAAATAGAAAATAGAAATTCAATAGAAAAAAGTAAAGATTTGGTTCTTTAAAAAGTTCCTTAATGAATATTGATGCAAAATTCTCTAGCAAAAACTAGCCAAGCAAATCTAATAGCACCTTAACATGAAAACACACCATGACCAAATGGGATTGATTCCTAGAACACAAGGATTGCTCAACATAGGCAAATCAATGTAATGCACCATTTCAACAGAATGAAGAAAAATTCACACGACCATCTCAATTAAGGAAGAATATGAATTTCACATGATTCAGCACCTTTTCATTATAAAAATATTCAACAAACTAGAAATAAAGCAAATTACCTCAACATCATAAGGGACATATAGCAAAAGCCTACAGCTAACATTATACTCAATGATGAAACCCTGATAATTTTTCCTCTAAGAGCAGGAACAGGACAGGATGCTCACTGTCGCCATTTCTACCCAACTTAATGTTGGAAAACCTAGCCACAGCAATTAAGCAAGAAAAAAAAAAAAAAAAAAAAAAAGGAGGGGGACAGTAATAAGTTAAAGGCCTCCAAATTAGAAATGATCTTCATTAAAATTATCTCTGTTCCAGGTGGCATGATCTTATCTGTAGAAAACCTCAAGATTCCATATGGAATAAACTGCTAAACTTATAAATTCAGCAAAATTGTAATATATAAAATCAACACATAATAATAGAATGTGTTTCTATACATTAAAAATGAATAATCCAAAAATGAATCAAGAAAACAATTATAATTCCTAGGATATCAAAAAGGATGAAATACTTAGAAATAAATCTAACAAAGGTGGTGAGAAGCCCTGTACACTGAACATTGTGAAACTCTGACAGAAGAAATTACAGAAGATGTAAATAAATGGAAGAACATCTTACATACATGGGTTAGAACACTTAATATCAAAAGATTTCATTACTACCGAAAGCAAACTGCAAGTTTATCTAAATATCTACTATAAATCATGAGAATATTTTTGCAGAAATATTAAAAAAAATATTCAAAATTTATATGGAATCTTAAGGGACTACAAACAGCCATGATGATTTTAGAAAAGAAGAAAAAGTTTGGAGAAGTCATATTTCCTGGTTTCAAATCAAAGTTACAGTAATCAAAACAATGTGTTACTGGCATTAATAAAAACATAAATATGTGTGGAATAGAATATAGAGCCTAGAAATAATTCCTCATATATACAGTCAAATGATATACAACAAAGGTGCCAAGACCATTCAATGAGAAAAGAACAGGCTTCTTAAAGGTGTTGGGAAAACTAGATAGCCACATGGAAAAGTATAAAGTTAGACCCTTATCTCACACCATATAAAAATATTAACTCAAAATGTATTAAATACAAGGAAGAGACCCATAATATAAACCTCCTAGAAGAAAACATTAGAGAACATGTTCATTGACATTGATTTGAACAAGATTTCTTAGAAATGATTTCACAAGCACAGGGAAAAATAAAGGAATATTAGACAAATGAGAATACATTAAGAACTTTTCTGCTTCAAATTACACTACAGAATGTAAAGGCAACCTATAGAATAGAATAGAAGAAAATATTTGCAAATCATATATCTGATAAGGGGTAATATCTAGTGTGTAAATAACTCCTACAACCCAATAACAACAAACAAACCAAATAACCCAATTAAAAAATGGGCAAAGGACTTGAGGAGCATTTTTCCAAATATACGTGCAAAATGCCAACAAGCATATGAAAAGATGTTTGACATCACAAAATATCATAGAAATACAAATCAAATAACAATGAGATATGACCTCGCTTCCATTAGAATGAATGACTGCTATTAAACAAACAAACAGAAAATACTAGTGTTGGTAAGAATGTGGAAAATAAGATGGGAAACGTTGGTAGGATTATAAAATGGCACAACCACTATGGAAATCAGTATGGCCATTCTTCGAAAAAAAAAAAAAAGAAATGGTCTACCATATGATATACCAGTACCACTTCTGGGTATATTCTATGGCTTAAATGTTTGGTTGGCTAGAATGTTCATCTCCTTTAAAATTCACGTTGAAATTTAATATTTAATGTGTTAGTGGTGAGAGGTGGGACCTTTATGAGGTGATTTGGTCATGAGGACTCTTCCCTCATGAATGGATTAATATATTCATGGATTAATGGGTTAATGGGTTACCAAGGGAGTGGGAATGGTGGCTTTATAAGAAGAGGAAGAGAGACCTGAGCTAGCACACTCAGCCACCTCAGCAAGCAGTGCTGCCATAACCTTGCAGAGAGTCCCTATCAACAACAAGGCCCTCACCAGATGAGGCCCATAGGTTTTGAACTTCTCAGCCTCCATGACCATAAAACATAAATTTTCTTTTTTAGAAATTACCTAGTTTTTATAATTAGTAGTTTATAATTACCTAGTTTTGGGTATTCTGTTATAAGCAACAGAAAACCAACTGCGGCAGTACATATCCAAAAGAAATGAAATCAGAATCTCAGTGTTCATTGCAGCAGTATACACAATAACCTAGATATGTAAATAACTAAATGCCATCGTCAGATGAATGGGTAAAGAAAATATTGTATATACTTACAATGGAATATGTTTTAGCCACAACTGGAAGAAATTCTTGTCACATTAGGTACAACATAGATGAACCTTGAGGGCATCATGTTATGTAAAATAAGCCAGTCATAGAAAGACTAATACTGTATGATTCCACTTATAAAGGAATCTGAATTTATCAAATTAATGTGAACAGAAAGTTGAATAGTGGTAACCTGGGACAGACGTGGAGTGATTTAACAGGTGTGGAGTTTCAGTTTTTCAAGATGAAACATTCTTGAGATATGTTTCATAACAATGTGAATATATTTACTACTACTGAACTGTACACTTGAAAATGATTGGTAAGTTTTATGTAATAGTTTTTCCCCTACAATAACAAAACACTTTGAAAATTATACTATTTGAGTTATAAAATCTAAAAAAAGGGACCATTTTGATAAAGATCTGTATAAACAATATTAGAGATCCATCATATGTATTTTTGATCATTGAAATGAATATTAACTTTCAAAACTTTGTTATTACTAAAGAGATGGGAAGAAATGCATACCAGAGCCACTCCTGCTGCAAACTTGGGATCACACGCCATTCCATGATAAGTTGCTCCCACATGAATAAGATGGTCCCTATAACTAAATAATACAATTTTTCTTATGGATACATACATTTTAAAAAGGTAATAACAGCATTTTATGAATTGGATTCCTATATAAAGTTATGCTTTCTTTGAAACATGAATATCACATAAACTATCTTATACTTTCAATCATTTATGATTGTTGTAATATCCTATAATTCACAGAAAGTTAAGTTCTAAAGGCTGTTCAAAAGTATGTGAGACAAAGTCTACAATGCCTAATCCTTTCAAAAATTAATAATCACCATTGTAATCACTAGATGGATATAATTCTAAGATATACAACTGAAGATTGTTTATTGCCATGAATTTTAGGTAGTGATCCAATTCTAAAAATATATGAAGTGCACTGAATTGGAAAACAGGGAGAGAAGGAGAGAACGTATGCAGCTGATTCATTAAGAAAAAGGGAGATATGATGTAGAAACTGTCCTCTCACATTTTAGTCCCACCTTAATGTCGCTCTGGAATCCCAGAAGCTCTTTGGACTCCTCAGAGGATATCAATAAATTTATAAATAGATTCCATATTGCTTAAGATCTTTAAATTTGTGTTTTCAATTTTTGCATACAAATTAATCAAACTATTAAAATAAAAATCTGTATAAAGACTCTTGAAAGATGCAGAGCAAGTAGATAAATAGCCACCTCACAGGTCACTGCAGAAATATCATGAGGTAACTAACTACAGGGAGAACAAAGTGGTCGATTTCGGTTATTTATTAATTTTACGTTTTGTGCTATAACCAGCAGTCCATGCAATTATGGCGTTCTGTGAACCAATTTGCATGCGATGCAATATTAAAATGACAGTTACAATTGTTTACCTCTGAGAAAATCTTTACAACCATAGAGGTGTTCCATGTTTAGCGCAAGGCTAAACATGGTGACCTGGGGCAGACGTGGAGTGATTTAACAAGGCTAACATTCTGTAGCTCTTGCATTTCCATAAGAGTGTACTCTGAGAATAATGGCCTACTATGATTTAATAATTGTCTTACATCATTATAAGACTTTTATATTTTCTATTTTGCCCAAAGAATATTCACATATCTGTAAATATTATGCATAATTTGTATACAATTTTGATAGCTAATACATCAAATAATTTGGTGAAAGGCTTCATCGGCGTGAATATAGTGCTTACATTAATAAGTATGCCATATCACGGAACCTCTGGAAGGAAAATTTTTGTTTCCAAGACAAAAATCTTTGTAGTAATTCATCAACATCCCCACTTGTTGAAATTTTACTTTGATCTGACCACACCTCCAAAGAAGATAGCATAATTGTCATTTTAAGCTGGGAAAACATCTGAAAACAGAAGATACATGTTACACAAGTTTGGGTAACCATAAATATAACCAGTATGCCTCAATACATAATGCTAATATACTTAATTTACTATTTTTTGGAGATAAATCCATTGGTGGATTAAACTAGTTAGTTGGACTACACTTTTTATAAAAGTGTAAATGCTATTTATGCAACGTTACTGCATTAATGGATATGTTGCCTACATAAGTATGAAACATACTTACAGTGTTGATGAAACCAAAGATTTGGGTAACTTTCTCAACTGCAATTGCCACTTCAGAGCCCATATAGTCATACTGAAAGACAAATTTTGTTTCTTTATCACTAGTGAAAATTACTAAACTATTATATTTAAATGGATTTAAATATAAAAGTTAGAATAATTTAGTACTCAACTGAAGAGGCCAAAGTAGAATTAAGATATATCATATGCTAAAGTTTAGACATGAACCTAGAGATTTTATAAATTAGTCAATAAAATTAAAATAAGATGGTTGTGATTATTTTCCTCTTTACAGATCTAGAAATTAAAGAGTCAAAGTCTTGAGGTACCAAGGGTGCATAACAAACAAGGAAAAGAACCAGAACTCAAATCTAACTAGCTAAACTACTAAGTCTATTATTTCTATTATAGTATGCTGTCATTATTTGTCTTCATCCTAATAAAACAACATGACTATGAAAGCATACCTCATTTTATTGCACTTCACCTTATTGAAGCAGATATTTCCTTTTCTTTTCTTTTTTTTTTTACAAATTGAAGGTTTGTGGCAATAATGCACCAAACAAGTCTACTGGCGCTATTTTTCCAACATTGTGTTCTTACTTCATGTCTCTGTGCCAAATTTTGGTAATTCTTGAAATATTTTAAAATGTGTTATTGTTATTTTATCTGTTACGGCAATCTGTCACCAGTGATCTTTGATGTTACTATTGTGGTTATTTTTGTTTGCCAGGAAATGTGTCCATATAAGATGGCAAATTATAGCATTTAATCTATAAATGCTGTGTGGTTTCTAACTGGTCATTCCTGTTTCTCTTGCTCTCACTGGAAGGAAGCACTGTTAAAATTAGGCCAATTAATCACCTTACAATGGCCACTAAGTGTTCAAATGAAGGGTAGAATGGCATGACTGTTGCTTTAATTCAATGTCGAAAACTGAGATAGGCTAACAGCTAGGCCTTGCACCCAGCAGTTAGCCAAGCTGTGAATACGAAACAAAAGTTCTTGAAGGAAATGTATGTATTTATTTATTTTCTATTTAAGAATATTACGAGGGTACAAACGTTTTGGTTACATAAATTGCTTTTGTACCGTTTGAGTCAAAGACACAAGTGTGTCCATCCCCCAGATAGTGTGCATTGTACCCATTAAGTGTGAATTTACCCATCCCCTCCCCCCTACCTGCTTGATTTCCAGTGAAATGTTATTTCCCTATGTGCACAGAAGTGTTGAGCGATTAGTTCTGATTTAATAGTGAGTACGTGTGGTGTTTGTTTTTCTGTTCTTGTGATACTTCACTTGAAAGAATAGGCTCTAGTTTCATCCAGGTTAATACAAGAGGTATTAGTTCACCATTTTTGAAAGCTGAGTCATGCTCCACGGTATACATATAAAGTGCTACTCCAGTGAACACATGAATGACAAGAAAGTGAAACAGCCTTATGGATGATTAGAGAACGTGTTAGTGGTTTACATAAAAGATCAAACCAGTCACAACATTTCCAGTAAGCCAAAGTCTAATCCAAAGTAAGGCCCTAACTGTCTTAAATTCTATGAAGATTAAGAGGACTGAGGAAGCTGCAGAAGAAAAGTTAGAAGCTAGGAGAGGTTGGTTCATGAAAAAGTGGTGCTTGGGATCTTCAGTAATGCCCAGTAAGTCTCAGAAGATTCCTTATAGAAAATAAAATGCAATGGATGAAAATAAAATGCAATGGATAGAGTTCCACTCTGATATAGACAAAAGAGATTTATTCTTCTAACTCTTTGAAGTCCATATCTTTAGAGACAGTTTTGCACATTGTTGGTATTTCTCTTTATGTAACATTCTGCAGTAAACCACACTGTATATTTAAATGATGTAGCATGTATGGTATGAGTGAAAGTTCTTCTTTGCAAAGCTAAATATATAAAAATCATACAAAAACATAATACAAAAATATCATATAAACAAACCCAAATACATCAATAATCATAAGACCAAACACTATCCAAACAGACAATAAAAAATCCATTATATGCACACTAATTTTTTTTCAGAAAACATAATTTATAAGGACACAAAAATACTGAATCAAAAGATGAAAAGATATCATGTAGTTTCAGGAAAATAATAGACAAAGCATATATTAAATTCTGTAATAGTTATATGAATTTAGTAGTTATGTTGATAAGAATAAATCTTGGAACACAAAAAGAACAGGATTATCACAATACACTGATAAAATATTCAATTATTAGAAAGATGGAGAGTTTCTAAAGTTGCATATAACAAATAACAAGACTATAAAATATATAAAACAAGATTTAACAAAACGATAAATAGAATATAATATTGAGATATTTCACAAAGGTATCTTAATAACTAAGATTGAGTAGACAAATTAACAGTAAGGGTAGGCAAGATTTTAAAAACCTAAGCAAATTTGGATATAATATATGTATATAGAAGCTTGTCTACAAATATGAGAATACATATTTTTTCAAACACAAATAAAAGTTCTATATAAATTGACCCAGATTAGGTCATAAAACAGTTCTTTGAATATAAAACACAGTATCACTTAGATCACGTTATCTAACCACAGTGAAATTAATTTAGAGTGGAAGCGACAAAAGTATTTTAACAACACTATTTTTACTGAGATGGACAATTCTGTTGTGGTTGAAGAGATAATGGTCTTATTCTAGGTAAATACACACCACAGTATTTTACAGTTAAGCTCCATGATGCGATTTACAACTTACTTTCTAATTCAAATGGAGACAGCACAAGTGATATGGGATAGAATATTAACAATAAATGTGGGTAAAGAGAATAAAAGTGGTATTGTATTGTTCTCCTTCTTGTGACTTTTCTGAACATTTGAAATTATTTCCAAATTAAATGTTTAAAAAGTGAGGATGAAATAAAGACAATTTCAGTTGAACAAAATCCGGAGAGAATTCAGCAGGCTAAACAAAAATATCATAAATTAAGACCTATTAGAAGGAATGAAAAGCTTTGTAAATGGCAAATACATGGCGAAAAATGAAACTTTTAAAATGTTATTAATTTCATTAAAAATAACTGAATATTTCATTTCACATCATTTATTCTACAGTTCACAACACATGGGGAAGTAAAATATGACACTGTTATAATCACTGATTAAATTTAAATAGAATTTTGCTGTTATGAGGCTCTTATAATATTTATAAAGTTGTATAACATTAATTTCATATCACGAGATATTAAAAACACTTACTAGAACATGAGAGAGACCACTGAGGCTGGGGACTAGAAACAGTGGTACAGCAGAAAAAAAAAGTGTTGGCGATAAAAAGAAATTCTAAAACTAAACCAATTATGCAAGAGTAGGAAAGAGAAAAAAAGGAGTCAATAATTAATAGGGCATAGGCACACTAATACCAATTACTGAATCTATATCCATAGTTATCAATACTGTTGACAAAAATAAAATCAAAATCAACTAAACATTCTAGTGAATGATTCTTCCTAGTTTTCAATACAGAACTTCCATCATGAAAACTAAGCAATTATCAAACATAAAATTATCTTATAAATAATAATATTTAGTAACAAGAATATCCATTTGAGTAGTTAATAAAATAGTTTTGTTAAAATGGAGATAGATTTACTGAAGAGTTGCATCAAGAATTGGGGTGGATCCAGAAGTATCTAAAACTAGTTATAATCCAGTAGATTACAGTGTAGTAGTACCTTTCCATATTAAGTTATACATTAATGCTAAAGTCCTATACTAATTTGGAAAACTGAAACACTAGTGTTTATTTCCTTATGTCAGTGTAAAGGCAATTCACAACATTTCTTTCTGTCCTGCAAGACTAAGACATATTTTAATCAGAATAAAATATATCTGAATTGAAAATAATAGACGTTTCATATTCATATTCCCCCTGAATTTAAACACAAATGAAGATGCAATAAATATATTAATATCACATACCATGGATTTATCCACAATAACATGTACTTTCATAGTTCTTTTCAATAATGCATCGCCTGAAATTTTCTGTGAAATAGAAAAAATGAATTAAGTAAAATATTTTTAAAAATTTATATAATAATTATCATGGACGATATATGCATACATACATACATATATACACACATTCATGGAGTAGATATAGAATATATATATACACACATATAAAAATATATATACGGAGAGAGATACAGAAACAGATATGCAAATATAGACATAGGTAGTAAGAAAATGAGAGGATTGGAGACCACCGAAGAGGTGAGAGGCCAAATAAAAATTTTAGGAGCTTTTTAATTTGATCAGGTCCTCTATACTTATTTTTGTCGTTGCTATGATTGTCTTTGGGATCTCCTTCATCCTTTTTTTCCCTAGACAGATGTCTATAAATAAGTGTTTTCCAATATTTTCTTCTAGATTTCTTATAGTCTCATTCCTTAGGTTTAAGTCAGTTATCAACTGAGAGTTGAATTTTGTGAGAAGTGAGAGGTGCAGATCCTGTTTCAGTCTTCTACATGTGGCTATCCAATTTTCCCAGCACCATTTATTGAATAAGGATTCTTTTCCACTGTGAATGTTTTTGTCTTCTTTGCAAAAGATTAGATGGCTATAAGAGGATGGTTTTATATCTGGGTTTTCAGTTGTGTTACATTGCTCTATGTCTCTGTTTTTGTGCTAATGATATGCTGTTTTAGTTACTGTAGCCTTGCACTATAGCTTGAAGTCTGGTAAATTGATGGCTCCCAATTTGTTCTTTTTGCTTAAGATTGCCTTTGCTATACAGGCCTTCTCCGGTTCCATATGAAGCATAGAATTATTGTTTTCTAGATCTGCAAAAAATGACGTTGGTATTTTAATAAGGATTTAATAGGGATTGTGTTGAATCACTTTGGGTAATACAGACATTTTAACAATGTTGATTCTGCCAATATATGAGCATGGTATGGTTTTCCATCTGTTTACGTCCTCTGCTATTTCCTTCCTCAGTGTTTTGTAATTCTCCCCATAGGGGTCTTTCACCTCCTTAGTTAAATAGATTCCTAGGTATTTTACTTTCTTCATTGCTAGTGTGAAGGGTATTGAGACTTTGATTTAGTTTTCAGTGTGACTGTTGTTGGCATATAGGAATGCTACTGAGTTGCGTATATTGATTTTGTAACCTGCAATTTGCTGAATTTATCAATTCCAGCAGTCTCACGGCAGAATCTTTGGAGTTTTCTAGATCTAAGATCATATCATCAGCAAAGGGCGATAGTTTGACCTCTTCTGCCCCCATTTGAATGCCTTTAATTTCCTTCTCTTCTCTTATTGCTCTGGCTAGGACTTCCAGCACTATGTTGAACAGCAGCGATAACAGAGGGCAACCTTGTCTGATTCCAGACAAGGGAATGCTTTCAATTTCCCCCTGCTCAGTATGATGTTGGCTGTGGGTTTCTCATATATGGCTATTATCATTTTTAGGTTTAAGTCCAGTCTATGCCTATTTTGTTAAGTGTTGTTATCTAAAAGGGTGCTGAATTTTGTCAAATGCTTTTTCTGAATCTACTGAAAGGATTATATGGTATTAGTTTTTGCTTTTATTTACGTGGTGAATTACATTTATAGATTTGTGTGTGTTGAACCATCCTTGCATCCCTGGGATGAAGCCCATATGGTTGTATTGGATTTTTTTTTTTTTTGATAAGCACCTAAATTTGGTTTGCTAGGATTTCATTGAGAATTTTTGCATCTATATTCATAAGGGATATTGGTCTGTTGAGTGCGTTCTGGGTTTTGGTATCAGGGTGATGTTGGCTTCAGAAAACAAATGGGGAGGATTCCTAAGCTTCTGCACAGCCAAGGAAACTATCATGAGATCAAACAGACAACTTACAAAATAGCAGACATTATTTGCATGCTGATTCTAGTTATCAGCTCTCTATTGAACTAGAATCTCTATAGAATTCAGGAAAATCAGCAAGAAAAAACCAACCCCATTGCAAAATGGGTAAAGGCCATGAACAGACACTTTTCAAAAGGAGACAAACTACTGGCCAACAAACATATGAACAAATGCTCAACATCTCTAATCATAAGGGAAATGAAAATCAAAACCACAATGAGATATCACTTATCTTCAGTGAGAACTGCCTTTATCAAAAACTCACAAAACAATAAATTTTGGTGTGGATGCATGGAGATAGGAACACTCATTCACTGCTGGTGGGACTGGAAACTAGTACAACTTCTATGGAAAGTAATATGGAGATACCTCAAAGAGCTACAAGTGGAACTACCATTTGATCCAGCAATCTCATTACTGGCTCTACCCAAAGGGAAAAAAAAAAAAAAGACATTCTATAAAAAAGAAACCTGCACTCGAATGTTTATAGCATTACAATTTACAATTGCAAAGATGTGGAAACAATCCAAGTGCCCATCAATACATGAGTGGATTAATAAAATGTAGTATATGTCTACCATGAAGTTCTACTCAACCACAAAAACAATGGTGGTCTAGCACCTCTTGTATTATCTTGGATAGATCTGGAGCCCATTCTACTAAGTGAAGTGTCATAAGACTATAAAATTAAGCATCACATGTGTCGGGGTAGTTTAGAAATGTTAGAGTGATCTAGGGATATTGCTGGCGTTGAACCTCTGCAGATGTGACAGTCTGCATGCATGTGGCTGTTTCCTAAATGGTAAGGACATTCGAAGAGCAGGATGAATTGAAAACAGTTTCTCTCCTGGGCAGAAAACTGTTCCAGGACTGCAATTAGGAGCGTCCAACCTGCTGGAAAACTAGCCTGGCCGCAATCCCAAATTTATGTTCTTGTTTAGTTTTAGGCTAGAAATAGCTTTGCTGAGATTATGTATACTCAGATATTTTAATCTTTATAAGTAATCCTTAAAGTTTGCCTGTGGGATATCTTTAGAACATGTAACCTCTATGGAAATCTTTAGAACTTGTTTGCCTGTGGGATATCTTTAGAACATGTAATCTTTATGGAAATCTTTAGAACTTGTTTGCCTGTGGTATTGTTTGCTTTTATGATTTAGAATGATCTTTTGTTCTTGAAATGAATAAATATGAGTGAGGAATTATTAAATATGAGTGAGGAATTATAAATATGAGCGAGGAATCTTGGGACTCTTGGTCTGGAAAGCCTTGAGTCCTCAGACCCCACTCTTTCTCCTCTATTGTCTCTCTTTTCTTATTCCCGAGGGCACTCTGTTATCAGCCCTGGTGGCTGGGAAATTCCCGGCACACATGTACTCACCATCTAATTGGTATTGATTGATCAACACTTATGTGCACACATAGTAATAACATTGATCAGGTGTCAGGCAGGTGGGGGGAAGGAAGCAATGGGTATATTCACACCTAATGGGTGCGGTGTTGCACTGTCTGGGGTATGGACGCACTTGTAGCTCTGACTTGCGGCCAACAAGGGCAACACATTTAACCTAAACATTTGTGCCCCCATAATATGACAAAATAATACAATAAAATAAATAATTTAAAGAAAAAAATTAGGAGCAGACTAGCAGCATGTTTCTTTATATTGTTGATAATTGGTATCCTCAAAAGGTACTGAAATGAGGGAGAATGCTCTGCTTCCTTCGTTTCATTCTGTGTACCCTGTAAGATACCACTTCCCCACCAACCTTCAACCTAAACAAACCTTCATAAATATTCCCCCCAAATGATGCCTCTATGTTCATATTTTTGCACTTGAATTTTTCTATTAACTTTATTGAGGTTTACATTCAACAAAATGTGTCTATTTAAAAATATAATCTTACATCATTTATAATTTATGCACTCACGTCATCATTTCTACAATTAAGATAAAGAAATTCCCAACACAGTCTTTCATGTCAATAGATCACATGGCTCAAGAGATGATCTACTTTCTCTCACTATAGGTTAATCTGCTCTAAAATATCATATAAATGAAAAAAATATTCTATGTACTCTTTCACATCTAGTTTTTTTCCTCACTCAGCATTTATCCATGTTGTTGTGATTATATGTATTTCATTAGTTTTTATTGCTAACTAGTGTGCCACTTTAGAGGTATATAACAATTTATTTACACGTTAACCTACTGATGGGTCATTTGAACTATTTTCATATTTTAGCTATTATAACTAAAGCTGTTCTTAATACCTATGTAAAGAATTTTTATGTATGTATATATAATATATATATTTGTCCAGTTATATACATATATTCTATATATTTCAATTTTCTTGGCAAATGCTTACAGCTAGAAAAACTAAGTCATATATTAATTGTGGGTTTGTAAAGTAGTACAAAAGGGCCAAATTATTCTCAAATTTGTTGGGTCATTCGGCATTCTCACCAAGAATTAATGAGTTCTAATTGCTCCATATCCTTGCTTATATTTAGTACTGTCAGTCTTTTTCATTTTATCAATTTCTGTTGGTCTGTATTGCTAGCTCACTGAGGTTTTATGTGTATTTTCTGATGACTAATAGTGTTGAACATCTATCTTTTCAAATACTAATGGCCCAGTAATTTGGTTTCTCCTAAGGTTCCTACTAGAAATTTTATTTAAATTGTATTTAGCTTTGACATTGAAGTCGATGTCTTAGTTCAATATTTTTTCATTAAGGGTCATATTGATAGCCAATTCTTCTTACATTATTTGCTGGGAAAAAAATAACAAAAAACATCCTTTAGTCTTTCAAAGTCCTTGACACATTTGTAAAAATTCAATTGACCCATAACCTGTGGTTCTACTTCTGACCTCTCTATTCTGTTTCACTGTTCTATATGTCTATCCTTATGTCAAAAACACATAAGTAGCTGTGTAACAGGGTAAGCAAACTATGCTACTTTGTGTTATGATGACTAGTTTGAAGTCCTTTTTGTTTGTTTACTTTGTTTTTATTATTTTGAAGTCTTGAGTTTTCATTATCAGTCTTTTATCCTTTATCAGTCAGGGTTCCTCTGAGAAACAGAATCAATAGGTGTGCATATACAGAGAAGACAATCTATTATAAGGAATTGAAAGCTCATTGATAATTAACTTGGCTAGTCCAAAATATGCACTTTGGAGATGAAGGAAGAGCCAATGCTACAGTTCAAGTCCAAAACCTGGAGACATAGAAGGAGCCAATTTTGCAGTTCTAGTTTAAGCCCAAAGACTTAACTCCTCAAGAGTTCTGTCTTACTCATGAGAGAGTCAGTCTTTTTGTTCTATTCAGGCTTCAACTGACTAGATGAGACACACCTGCATTAAGGATGGCAACCTGCTTTGTTCAGAGTCCAGTAATGTTAATCACATCCAAAAACTCTCACAAAAACACTCAGGGTAATGTTTGACCAACTATGTGGGCACTGAAGCATAGCCAAGTTGACGCACAAAATTATTTGCAGGTTTTTCTGCCATCATTTTCACATCATTGCTCTCTCCACTTCATTTTTTTTTCTCCATTTCCTTTAACCTGACTTTAATGTTACAGATTGGGGTTTTAGCACAGTGTCTTTTCTGTTATCCACCAGTTCTATTATGTCTTCCATCCTTAAAACAGTTTTATCTTTCTCTTACAGTTATCTGAGCAGTATAAGGGAACTTTTAAGAGACTCCATAGGGGTAGACAATTGAAGAACTAAAGAGTATATCTCTGGAATCATATCATCTGGGTTTGAATTTTAATGTCACCACTTACTATATAATTTCCTAGAATAACAAATTAAACTCTCTAAACTTCTGTTTCCTGATCTGAAAAAGGGGGATAATAGTATTAATTTCTAGACTTATTGAAAGAATTGGAATAGCAGAATATACATAAAGCTCTCAGAACACTATGTGGCCTCCATGAAGCAATCTGTGAATATATAATACTGGCAACATTGTTAAGTTACGCAGGTTAGATTTAGTGTTTTCCTATCTTACATTTTGTACTTATATTCATTCACATGCCCCATGATCATTCCTTTTTCACTATTTCTATCATAGAAGAAGTTCCTTCAAATCAAACCTTTGTTGAACAAAGTGTGGGGACCACTGACTTTTATTTTACTTCTAAGAAATGACCTATTATCCAAGAATGACTTTTGCTCCCTCTCTCACAGAAAAGATATTACTCAAAGGCAGCTGTACTGGCTCAATTGTATCAAGATAGCGCCATACACACTCTTTTCACACTCTTTTCCTCTTCACTACCTATCTGACCAGAATCAAATGGGGATTTTAGGGGCCCTAGGTAAAACTGTGGAAGGGAAACAACCAGGAGAATTCAGCTGGTTGTTTCCAGCTGAAGGAGAATTCTCCTTGGACTTTTCATAAGCAAGATATTCACCTATGTTAAACCACTGAGATTTGGGATGATTTTTGCTTCAAAATCTAGTGCCATTTGATGTAATAATAATGATTTTCATAAAGAATATGGTTTGAAAACAACTGTTTACACAGGTTTTTTTATTTTATTGAAACTCCACTGTATTTGGTAACTATGTTTTGTGAATTTAGCTGTGATTGTAGCTGTCTACTATTTTTATTCAGGATGTTATTATGAACTTTTTTTTCCTGTTTATTGTGATTTCTTTGTTTTATATGCTACAAAATCATTTCACAATTGGGAAAAAAAGAAATGATTTTAAACAATATAATCTCAATTGTGTAGTCTGGCTGAGTACACAATTATGTAGTGAAAATTACTTTGCCTAATTCTAAGCAATTGTGGCATTGCCTTTCAATTTCCAGTTTTGCCATTAGGCGATTTCATGTCATTCTGTTACTTGCTCACATATAAGAAACCAAAGTTTTTATGTCAGTCCAGTAACTCAATCCCAAATAACTCTGAGAATTTTTCTTGGATTGTTTTGTGATTTATTCAACTTTATTTTCTCTGTTTATTCTTAATGGGGCTCCTATTATATCAATTATATTATGAATTTCATTTTCTCATCTCTCAAATATCCCTATTATTTGTCATTGTTCTTTAACTTATCAAATTTTATCTTGTAACCTTTTCTATTGAGTTTTTAAATTTTATTACATATTACTTATTTCCCCAAACATGTAAATCCGCTGAATTTTATTTTTAATGATACTTAGGTCTTATTTGGTGGATGAAATATTTTCTTATACCTCTGTGAGAATATTAATAATTATTTTGTTTTATTCTCTTTATAATCTTTGGTACCTCAAACTATAATTCTTTGGTATTTTCATGTCTCTGTCTTCCATCTTAAATTATTTCAACATGTGACTACTGCCCCTTCTTATTAATACTGAGAATTGAGCATTAAACATCTTATTCTAACATCTATAACTACATTTGAGGTTTATGGGTTGTGGTCCTCATAGAGGACAATTTGTTAGGGTTTTTTTTTTGAGTTAGGTGTTCCTCTAGTATCATTATGGTTAGGTGTTTTCGTTATGGCTGGCTTGATTCTCTCCTAGAGAAGGGTGTTCCAAAACAACTTCTTAGAAGTTACGTGCCTGGCTCCCAATATCTTGTGTGCCGTATTTAATTTAATCACAATAGTTACAGTATAGTGTGCCTTGCAATTGTGAGAAGCAACAGAACATTTGTGCCTGGTGTTACCATTTCAAAAACTCCTCCCCAGAGAAAATCACCTTTGATTTTCTGTCAGACTGCCACAGAGGTAGTTATTCAGGACAGGACAGTTTTCTAAATACTTATGCAACATATTTTAAATCAAATCTCCTGTTAGGTCCACTTTCATACCCACTTCCTAAGGTATTTGGACAGGTAATCCCAGCATTGTCTTTATTTCAAAATACTAAAGGGGTACAAATGTTTTTGTGAACATGGGCACTGTATATAATGCTTAAGTCCAAGTGAAGTATCTCAGGAATGGGAAAACACCACAGGTACTCACTAATACTTGGAGGCTAAACGATCTGAGACATTTTTGAGTGGCCCTATAGCACATTTCCAATTTCCTAAAGCCTATTCCAATTGCCAGTCTAGAATTAAGCTTTTCAGGGACTAAGTCAGCTATTCTGTCTTCTATTTAATTCCCAGTGTTCTTACTCTTTTCCTGCTCTGTTTGTCTTTATATGTTTACACCATTTAAAAAAAATCTCTTATTCTCCTTTTAGTAAAGTTTAAGGAAGGAGTAGGCAAAGTGGATTTGTTCAATATGTTTTCAACAGATAAGTTCTTGATTGTTTCTAATTTACTTTATGGTTCAATTTTTCAACTCTACTTATAGGAGATATAAAATTCACAAATACATATGAATACCTAATTATCTCCATTTCTGATTTGAAATCTTTGGTTTACTCATAGTTTCTAAAATTTTTGTCTTTATCGACTTTATTTCACTATTGCATTTTGTTTTGTAACAAAATTTTCCATAATTGCTTCTGATTGCCTTGCTTCACTACATTAGGAAATGTAGTAAGAAAATATTAATATTTGTGGTGATACTAAGTAATTTCCATGTATAAGCTTATTTAATTTTTTTATAATAAATATCAGTTTGGTAAAATTTTATTTTACCAAATATAATGATTGTATAATTTTCCATAGTACAAAATTATACAATTTCTAATCTATAAAAAGACAATATATAATTTCCTAGAATAATAAATTAAACTCTCTAAACTTCTGTTTCCTGATCTGAAAAAGGGGGATAATAGTATTAATTCCTAGACTTGTTGAAAGAATTGGAATAACAGAATATATATAAAGCTCTCAATTATAATCTGTAATTGTCTTTTTATAGATTAGAAATTGTATAATATTGTCTTTTTATAGATTAGAAAAGATAAGTACTTTGGAAGGTTATGTATTCATCTAAGTTCCTGTGACTACAGACAGAAAGACCTGGAATTAAAATCCAGGCAATGTGGAATGCAAATTATCTCTTCTAACCATTCTCTTATTGCTGATTCCATAAAGGAGATGGTTTCAGTGAGGTGTTTCTTTATTTATCTTTCCTGAAGCATGTCTACCCTTTCAGATATTTCCTCTGTTATGGAGGAGCATTCATGAAATCCTTAAAAGTTTTTTTCAGTTTACTTTCTGTAATACTGTTCGATGTCCGTTGTGAACATGTCTTCAACTGTGTTTAATGTGGTATCACATTATGCAAATAGTTAACAAAGAGCTGGCATAAAGTTTCAGATCACTTTTTAGTTTTATTAACAGGGAAGTATTGTTTCTATATATGATTACATTTTATCACTTTCCTTTCTAAAAGGTCAGCTTTGTTCAAATGTTTTCATATCAATATCTTTGCCAAAATAGAAGCAGAGTAAAGGAATAGTGCCATGGAGTTTGTTACATATCAAATTCAAGTTTCATTCATTGTCGGTTTGTTGCTTCCCCCCTTTGATGTGAGATCCAGTATCAATGAGAATGTGTGAACAAAAATTTATTTAACCAACGATGACCAAACATAAAGTTGTAAAGATGATCAAATGTAAAGTCTAAAGGGAGAAGTCAGGATACACAGGAAAATCCTTTGGAATTATGCCTACCATTAGATGCAATTATTTATAAGAAAAGTGTGATTGTTTAAAAATACCAAACATTCATATAGTTCATTTATTCATCTCAAGAAACATATAAATAAGCTAAATATGACATAATTTTATGAAAGACCATTGAAATGTGAACAAAGTTGGTGTTATGGGTGCTGACCCCCACTCAGTTGAATTTCTGAGTATAACTTTTGGCTCCCTCAAGTTGGCTAGTCCAACTTGTGAGCTAACTGCTCACAGCCTACTGCTCACCTGAAGCCCTATGGATAACATAAACAGTCAATTAATACATATTTTTATGTCATGTGCACTATATACTTTATTCTTACAATAAAGTAAACTAGAGAAAAGAAACTGTTATTAAGAAAGTCATAAGGAAGAAAACGTATTTACTATTCACTAAGTGGAAGTGCTTTATCATAAAGGCCTTCATCTCAGTGACCTTCACATCGAGTAGTCCAAAGACAGGGGGAAAGAAGAGGGGTTGGTCTTGCTGTCTCAGAGGTGGCAGAGGTGGAGGAGGTGGAAGGGGAGGCAGCAGAGGCAGGCATGCTCAGTGTAAATTTTATTTTTGAAAAATCAACATATAATGAATCTGCAATTCAATACCATTTTGTCAAATGGTTCACTGTATATACATTTAAGTGTATAGCAATGTAGGAAAACGTATAAAAGCATATATATCAAAATGATAAAAAGGCATTCTGCATCAGCATGTAGCTCTAGAAAATGGTATTTCAGTCCATCCTATTTTAAATGTTCTTTATATATGCATATATTTCATACTTTAATAGAAATGTTAACCAATATTTAATTTAAAAAATTATAAATATATGGCAGCATAGAGAGGGAAGCAAAGGAGCTAGTCAAATTGGAATGAATCCAGGAGACTGTCTCCATTACGGGGCAAAGGTAAGTGAGAGATCCCTGCAGTTCACATTCTCATTGCAGACATCCCATCCTCAGTCTCACTTATAGGAGAGCCCCTCAGCCCTTGCAGGCCCTGAGCCTAGTATAAGAAGCTTCCTGGAGTCCATATGACTGCATGAAATCACAAAGATAAACAATAAGAGAGGAAGAAAGCAACAAATGATATCTATAAAATATTCAAAAATGTTTGAAAAATGACAAGCTTTCACTTATCAATAATAACCTTGCATGTAAACTGTTTAAATTCCCCAATTAAACGATATAGACTAGAAACAGAGGGGGTTATGGTTCAAGATGGCTGACTACAGACATTGGACTCTCTCCCTCTCTAGAAAGAAGAATGAAAATTGCAAGTAGGTAACTGTAGCTCAAATAGAATATCAAGTGGAGAACACTGCAGTCCAGCAGAGAATGCACATGGAAAACCTGAGGCACAGAAGGAGAAGGAAGCAAGAAGACCCAACTCAGCAGAGATTGGCAGGAGCCCAGAGGGACTTGGTATTATGGATAAAGTGTAAGTGAAAGAGCTTTGGTAGTACATGTCCTTGTGATCCCAAACGTGAGAGAGCTGTTCTACCTGCGTGAACACTGACACCAGTGTGGGCAATGATTTGGACACCCATGGAGGGCATTGCACTGGAGTAGAAACTCACACTGAGCCATTCACCTCCCACCCCAGATCTGAGCAGCTGTGGAAGGAAGCCATCCTGGGACCATGCTGGCCTGGGACTGCATCCTGCCCTGGGAAGAACAGCTCCTGTATCTTCACACCCCAGAAGCTCCCGCTGACATACCCAGTTTCTACGCAGAGGCCTGCAGTAGCACAGTAATGGCTGGACCCAAAGGTGCTGTGGGATCCCCAGTACTCTATCCCACAGGGAGTACAACCCCTGAGAAAGGACAGTTCAGAACATCAGAAAGATGAGTCTGGAAAGAAAGGAAACCAAAGAACATGCTTTCCAGAGGCTGAGAGCTCCCTGCCTATGGTTGTGAAAGTGGCACTGACCCCTGAAGTGGCACAGACTCTCAATTCTGCCTGACCAGCAGAGAGTGACATCCCCTCCACTAGTAAAGCAGCCTCTGTGTGAGAAAGGGTGGGGCTAGCAGTCCGCTCCTTGAGCTGTCTTCCTTTTCTGGGAGGAGCCTACCTTCCCTGCAGGCAATTCCTGGACACAAATAGATCTTCCCTGCTGGGATATTTCAGCTAAAGCTACCAGCCATTCTGGCATCCCAGCACACAGGGGTTTGAGCTTTCTCCCCCAGCTCTGCTGCAGCCAGCCCAGGAAGAGATCTGGGAATCCAGGTGGTTTTGTGCGCCCCAAGGACAAAAATACACCTCCTCCACTGAGGTACAGTGGGGTGAACAGTGCTTGACCCCAACTGCCTGCCTCAACTGAGAGAAGCCTGACCTACCTGGAGGCAAATCTGTGATACAACTACCCTCCCTCACCTGAGCATTTCAGCCACAGATCACAGAGTTTATGGTAGCCCACCTCATTGTGAGTTGATCTGAAGCCACCAGCCCAGCTGTAGCCAGGCCAGGGTGGCAGTTGAGAATCTGGGTGTTTATATGCTCCCGAAGAACAGAAACCACTGTGAGTGATGAAAGAGGGAAGCAAAAGCAGTTTCTGTGCTGTGTCTCACAGCTCCCTGTCTCTACTAATCTCATCAAGAGGGGCCTGACCATCCTGTGTCAGGATCACAGTGCATCTGCTCACAGCAACCTGCTGCTAAGTGATCTTTGGGTCAACAATGAAATCAAAATGGAAATCAAAAGATTTTTAAATTGAATAACAACAATGACGCAAGTTACCAAAAAGCAATGCTAAGGGAGAAATTTATAGCACTGAATGCCTACATCACAAAGATAGGAAGAACACAAATTAGCATCCTAATGTTACATATCAAGAAACTATAAAAACAAGAACAAACCAAACCCAAAGCTAATAGAAAACAAGAAATAACAAAGATCATAGCAGAACTAAATGAACTTAAAACAAATAAAAAATACCCAAGATCAATGAAAAAACATTAGCTTTTAGAAAGGATAAACAAAATCAATAGACCACTAACTAGATTAACCAAGAAAAGAGAGAGGATTCACATAAGCTCAATCAGAACTTTAATAAAAGATACATTACAACTGATACCACAAAAATGCAGAAGATCATCAGAGACTACTATGGAAACCTCTATGCACACAAAGTAGAAAATCTAGAGGAAATGGATAAATTCCTGGGAACACACAAACTCCCAAGCTTGAATCAGAAAGATACGGAAATCCTGAACCAGGAGTAGGTAGTGAAATTGGATCAGTAATGAAAAATATTCCAACTAAAAAAAATCTCAGGACCAGATGAATTCACAGTTACATTCTACCAGACCTACAAAGAAGAAGTGATACCAATCCTCCAGAAACTATTACAAAAGATAGGGAAGGAGATAATTCTCCCTAACTCAACAAAGCCAGTATCACTTTGGTGACAAAGCCAGAAAGGATACAACAAAAAATAAAAAACGATAGACCGATATTCTCAGTGAACATAAATGCAAAAATTCTTTAAAAAATACTAGCAAATCAAACCAAAAGCACACCAAAAACATAATTTTTCATGATCAAGAAGGTTCCATCCAGGGATGTAAGGCTCGTTCAACATTTGCAAATCAATAAGTGTGATTCACCACATAAACACCATAATCATCTCAACAGATGCACAAAGAGCATTGGACAGAATCCCACATCCCTTCATGATAAAAACCCCAAACAAACGAGGCATAGAAGGAACATACCTTAAGATAATAAAAATCCACTAAAAGAAACCCCACAGCCACCAGCATACTGAACATGGAAAAAAAGATGAAAGCATCCTCCCTAGAAATGGAATAATACAAGGGTACCCACTTTCATCACTTTTCTTCAACATAATATTGGAAGCCCTAGTCAGAGCAACCAGGCAAGGGAAAGAAATAAAGGGCATCTAAATTGGAAAAGAGGAAGTCAAACTGTTATCTGTTTGCTGACGATATAAACTTATACTTGGAAAACCCTAAGGACTCCTCCAAAAGACTCATAGAATTGAAAAGTGAATTCCATAAAGTCACAGTATACAAAAATCAACGTATACAAATCAGTAGCATTTCTACACACTGATAACAACCAACCTGAGAATCAAATCAAGAATTCAATTCCATTTATAATAGCTGCAAAAAAATAATCCCTTGGAATATACTTAACCAAGAAGGTGTGAGATCTCTACTAGAATACAAAACACTGATGGAAGAAATATTAGATGACACAAACAAATAATAAAGCATCCCATCATCATGGATTGGAAGAATCAATAATGTTACAATGTCCATACTGCCCAAATTAATCTAAAAATACAATGAAATTTATATCAAAATATTAATATCATTTTCCAAAGAATTAAAAAAAAGAACCCTAAAATTCATATGGAATCAAAAAAAAAGCACTAATAGCCAAAGAATTCATAAGCAAAAGTAACAAATTTGGAGGCATCACATTATACATCTTCAAATTATACTGCCAGGCCTTAGTAACACAAACAGCATAATACTGTTAAAAAAACAATGGACACATAGAACAGAATGGAGAACCAAGAAATAAAGCTAAATACATACAACCAACTGATCTTCAACAAAGCAGACAAATACATACACTGGGGAAGACACCCTATTCAATAAATGGTGCTGGGATACTTGGATAGCCTTGTGCAGAAGAATAAAACTGAATCATTATCTCTCACCATACACAAAAATTAACACAAGATGGATTAAAGACTTAAATGTAAGACCTGAAACCCTAAAAATATTAAAGGAAAATCTAGAAAAAAATTAGCCCTGACATTGGCCTACATAAAACAAAAAAAACATACATATATATATATAATTACATATATATATAATTACATATATATAATTACATATATATATATATACACATATATATATATATATATATATTAAGATCTCCAAAAGCAAATAAAACAAAAATAAATACATGGGTCATGGGTCATGGATCTGGGCAAAGTTTTTTGGGTAAGACCTCAAAAGTGCAGTCAGCAAAAAGTAGACAAATAAGATGACATCAATCTAAAAAGTTTCTTCATAGCAAAGGAAACAATCAACACAATTAAAAGTTAACCTAAAGAATGGGATAAAATATTTTCAACTATCCATACAACAAAGAATAACCAGAATATATAAGTAATTCAAACAACTCAACAGCACATTTTATTAATCCATTCTTGGATTGATGGGCACTTGGGCTGTTTCCACAGCCTTGCGATTATGAATTGTGCTGCTATAAACATTCGAATGCATGTGTCTTTTTTTGTAGAGTGTCATTGGATCTTTTGGGTAGATGCCCAGCAATGGGATTGCTGGATCAAATGGTAGATTCACTTGTATCACTTTAAGGTATCTCCATATTGCTTTCCACAGAGGTTGAACTAGTTTGCAGTCCCACCAGCAGTGTAGGAGTGCTCCTCTCTCTCCACATCCACGCCAGCATTTGTTATTTGGAGACTTTTTGAGAAAGGCCATTCTCACTGGAGTTAAGTGATATCTCATTGCAGTTTTGATTTGCATTTCCCTGATGATTAGAGATGATGAGCATTTTTTCATATGTTTGTTGGCCATTCTTCTGTCTGCTTTAGAAAAGTTTCTGTTCAAGTCCTTTGCCCACTTTTTAATAGGGTTATTTGATTTTTTCTTACTGATTGTCATGAGTTCTAAGTATATTCTAGTTATCAGCCCTTTATCGGATGCGTAGGATGCAAAAATTTTCTCCCATTCTGTAGGTTGTCGGTTTACTTTCATGAATGTTTCTTTGGCTGTGCAGAAGCTTAACAGTACTATCTCTGGAAAATGGGGCTTCACACAAATTCTAGCTTTTTTTTTAATTTCAAAGTATTACATGGATACAAATATTTTGGGTTCATGGATCACTAATATAATGTCTGAGTCATGGTAATAAATGTGCCCATTGCACTGATAGTATTCATTCTATCTGATAGGAAGATTTTCATGTGTCCCCTACTTTCTCCTTCCCTGAACTGATTGATTTCCATTGAATGCTACTTCCCTCTATGCACATGTGTGCTTATCAGTTAGTTTCAATTTCATAGCAAGTACATGTGGTGTTTCCTTTTAAATTACTTATATACTTAGGCCAGTGGTCTCCATTTTCATACAAATTGTTGCAAAAGGCATTAAATCATCCTTCTTAATCGTTCAATAGTATTCCATAGTGTACATATACCACATTGTGTTAATCCACTCATGAATTGATGGGCATTTGGGCTGATTCTACGTCTTTACAACTGTGAATTGTACTGTGGTAAACATTTGAGTGCAGGTGTTTTTTTGATAAAATGAATTATTTTCCTTTGGGTAAATACCCAGTCATGGGATTGCTGGACAAAATGGTAGGTTGACTTTTGTTTTTTGGGGAAACTCCATACTGCTTCCCCTACAGGTTGAACTAATTTGCAGTCCTACCAATAGTGTATAAGTATTGCTTTTTCTCTGTATCAACACCAGCAACATCCAGCATCTATTATTTTTGGACTTTTTAATAAAGGCCATTCTGACTGGGATAAGGTGATGATATCTCATTATGGTTTTCATTTTAATTTACCTGATGATTAGTGACATCGAGCATTTTCCCAAATGTTTATTGGCCATTTGTCTAAATTCTTTTGAAAAGTTTCTGTTCATGTTTTTACCCACTTTTTAATGGAGCTGTTTGATTTCTTTTTCTTGCTGATTTGTTTGAGTTCATTGTAGATTCTGGTTATTAGTCTTTTATCAGATGTATAGCTTGCAAATATTTTCTACCATTCTGTAGGTTGTCTATTTGCTGTGTTAATTATTTCCTTGGCTGTGCAGAAGCTTTTTAATTTAATCAATTCCCATTTATTTATTTTTATTGTTGCTGTGATTGCTTTTGGGTTCTTCTTCACAAATTCTTTGCCTAAGCCAATATCTACAAGAGTTTTTCTGACATTTTCTCCTAGAAGTCTTAAGGTTTCAAGTCTTACATTAAGGTCTTTATTCATTTTGGATTAATTTTTCTAAGTGGTGAAAGACACGGATCCTGTTTCATTCTACTAAATGTGGCTATCCAATTTGCCCAGCACCATTTATTGAATAGGGCTTCTTTTCCTCAGTGTGCATTTTTGTCTGATTTGCACAACTCAGTTGGCTGCATTTGGATCATTTTATAACTGTTCTGTTCCATTGGTCTATGCCTCTATTTTTGTGCCAATAGGAAGCTTATTTAGTTACTATACCCGGGTAGTATAAAGTCTGGTAATATGATGCTTTCTGATTTGTTTGTTTTTCTTAAGATTGCTTTGGTTATTTGGCCTGTTTTCTGGTTCCACAGGAAGTATAGAATTTTTTTTTTCTAGATGTGTGAAATATAACATTGGTATTTTGATAGGGATTGCATTGAATCTATAAATCACTTTGGACTGTATGGACATTTTAACAATGTTGATTTTGCTGATACATGAGCATGATATATTTTTCCACTTCTGGAAAGTGGAAATCCACATCTGTGATTTCTTTCTTCAGTGTTCTGTCGTTCTCTTTATAGAGTTTTTTACCTCCTTAGTTAAGTATATTCCTCGGTTTTTTATTTTCTTTATAGTAATTGGAATGGTATTTAGTCTTTGGTTTAAGTCCCAGCTTAAATGTTATTTGGTATATAGTAATACTACTGATTTGTGTAGATTGATTTTGTACCCAGAAACATTGCCCAGTCCACTTATAAATTCCAGGAGTCTCTTGGTAGAATCTTGGGGTTTTCTAGGCATGAGAACATATCAAGAGTTTGATCTCTTCTTTCCTAATCTGGATACCATTAACTTATTTTGCTTGCATGGTTGCTCTGGCTAGGACGTCTCACACTTTGTTGAATAGAAGGGACAGTGGATATCCTTGTTTTCTTCCAGTTTTTGGTGGGAATGCTTTCAACTTTTTCCTATCAGTGTGATGCTGGCTGTGGGTTTGTCATATATGGCTTTTATAATTTTGAGAAATGCTCCTTCTAAGCCCAGGTTTTTCAGAATTTTTAACATAAAGGCGTGCTGAATTTTGTCATATGCTTTTTCTACATCTATTAAGACGATAATATGACCTTTGTTCTTGTTTCTGTTTATGTGGTTAAGTACATTTATTGATTTATGTTGTTGAACCATCCTTGTATCCCTGGGATGAGGCCCACTTGCTCATGGATAATTTTTTTTTAATATGCTATTGAATTTGGTTTCATAGTATGTTATTGAAGATTTTGGTATGTATATTCTTAAGAGATATTGGTCTGTAGTGTTCTTTTTTGTTGTGTCCTTTCCTTGATTTGGAATCAAGGGGATACTGGTGTCATAGAATGCTTTGGGAAGGATTCCCTCCCTCTCAATGTTATGAAATAATTTCTGCACCACGGGTATCAGCTCTTCTTTGTAGGTCTGGGAAAATTCAGCAGTGAATCCACCTGGTTTGGGACTTTATTGTTGCTGGGAGATTTTTTTTTTATTGCTGCTTCAATCTAATTGCTTGTTAGTTCTTTTTTTCTTATTTCAGCATATTACAGGGGTACAAACGCTTAGGTTACATATATTGCTTTTGCACCACCTAAGTAAGAGCTTTAAGCATGTCCATCCCCCGTACGGTGTGTACTGCACCCATTAGGTGTAAATATACCCATTCCCTCCTCTCCCCTCTAACCTGCCTGACACCCAATAAATGTTACTACTATATGTACACTTAAGTGTTGGTCAGTTAAGTCAGTTAATATCAATTTGATAGTGAGTACATATGGTGCTTGTTTTTCTATTCTTGTGATACTTCAACGAATGGGTTCCAATTCTATTCAGGATAATACAAGAAGTGCTAGATCAGCACTGTTTTTTGTTTTTTGTGTGTGGTTGAATAGCACTCCATGGTATACATATACCACATTTTATTAATCCACTTATGTATTGATGGGCACTTGGGTTGTTTCCACATCTTTGTAATTGTAAATTGTGCTGCTATAAACATTTTAGTGCAGATGTCTTTTTCATAGAATGTCTTTTCTTCCTTTGGGTAGATGCCTGGTAATAGGATTGCGTGGGCAAATGGGAGTTCTACCTGTAGCTCTTTGCGGTATCTCCATATTACTTTCCACAGAGGTTGTACTACTTTGCAGTCCCACAAGCAGTATAAGTCATGAAACTATAAGAATTCTAGAAGGAAATGTTGGAAAAACTTCCTTCCACTTTTAGTGGGAATGTTTTCAACTTTTTCCCATCAATGCTATGCTGGCTGTGAGTTTGTCACATACAGCTTTTATAATTTTCAGATATGTTCTTTCTAAGCCTAGCTTTTTGAGAGTTTTTATCACATTGGCCTAGGGAAAGAATTTATGAAGAGGACCTCAAAGGCAATCACAGCAATAACAAAAGTAAATAAATGGGACCTAATCAAATTAAAAAGCTTCTGCACAGCCAAGGAAACTATCATGAGAGCAAACAGACAACTTACAGAAGGGGAGAAAATATTCGAATGCTACACATCAGAAAAAGGGCTCATAACCAGAATCTATATAGAATTCAGGAAAATCAGCAAGAAATTCAAGAGTTCTTTTTCTTATTGATTGAGCCTTTGGAGTTGTGTGTTTCCAGAAATTTGTCCATGTCTTCCACATTTTCAATCCATGTGCATAGAGAATTTCACAGTATTCACAAATGATATTTTGTATTTCTCTGATATCAGTTGTAATATTAATGCCTCCCTTTTCATTTATATATGAACTTTTTTGAGTCCTCTCTCTTCTATTCCTGATTAATCTAGCCAGAGGTCTATCAATTTTGTTTCTCTTTTCAAAGAACCAAGTTTTTGTTTTGTTAATCTTCTGTATAATTTTCTTATTTTCAATTTCATTTAGTTCTGCTCTGATCTTAGTTATATCTTTTGTTTGGCTGCCTTTGGACTTGGTTTGCTCTTCCTTTTCTTATTCTTTGAGAGTGTCATTAGTCTGTGAATTTGTAATCTTTTGGTCTTCTTTTTGTAGGCATTTAAAGCTATTGATTGCCCCCTTAGGTCTACTTTTCCTGTATCCCACAAATGTTGATAATGTGTGTCCTCTTTGTCATTCTGTTTGAGGAATCTTAATTTCCCTCTTAATTTCATAGTTGATCAAATAATCATTAAGAAGCATGTGGTTTAATTTCCATGACTTTGTGCAGAATCAACTATTTCTCTTGGAGTTGATTTCCAGTTTTATTCCACTGTGGTCTGAGAAGATACATGGCATGATTTCAATTTTTTAAGTTTTCTGAGCCATATTTTGTACCCTAAAATATGATCAATCTTAGAGAATGTTCCAGGTACTAAAGAGTAGAATGTATATTCAGTGGTTTCTTGGTAAAAATATAAATGTCTCTTAGGCCCAATTGCTGTATAGTCCCATTTAAGTCCAAGATTTCTTTTTTATTTTCTGCTTAGATAATTGGTCCAGTTCCATCAGTGGGGTGTTGAGGTCCCCGGCAATTACAATGTTGCTGTTTATGTACTTAGATCTGGTAAGGTTTGCTTTATGAATCCAGGTGCTCCTGTGGTAGGTGTATAAATATTTAGGATTGTTATGTTTTCTTGTTGAATTGCTCCCTTTACCATCATATAATGACCATCTTTGTCTTTCTTTACCATGGTTGATGTAAAGCCAATTTTATCTCACACAAGAATGTCTACACCTGCTTTCTTTTGGTTTCGTTTTTCATGGATTTTTGGTGTTCCTGGATCAGAAATCCATTTATGGATTTCATGGATTTGGGCTCATGGTGTGAGCCCCAATCACTTCATCTCTCGGCCTTTAGTCTGTCAGTGTCCTTGTTGGTTAGATGTGTCACCTGGAGACAGCAGATACTTGACCTGTATTTTTAAAATCCATTTAGCCAGCCTACATCTCTTGAGTGGGGAATTCAAACCAAATTAACGTTGATTGATAGAATTTGTATCTGGGATGGCTGTTCTGTTCATCCTGTAGGATAGTACGTTGTTGATTTTTCTTACCTCTTGTACTGTTGCTTTATCTGAGCTCTGGGCTTTAAGTTTTGGGTGGTTTTAAAATGGACAGTAACTATTGTGCTGATCCATGTGTATCGTGTTGCCACTGTGCCTGGGCTCATGGGGGTGGGATAATCTCCAAGAAACTTCATAGCCCGGTGGCCACGGAATGCTTGTGGAAGGGTGAGAGAAATTCCCCCTTTACCCTTACACCGGGCTCAGAGACTCTCTGGGTTTGATCTGCGGTGGCATCTTTTCCCTTTATCTTCTCACTTCTCTGCTTCATAATTTTCCTCTATGAGATCCCTGGCAAGCTCTGGTATGTCTCCCTATAATCTACACCTGTTCTGCATCTCTTTTCCTCTACCGTATATCAGAATTCCTAACTTCCACCCAGGACTGTCTGGCAAGCTGTCTCCAGTCAGTCATCTTGTCTCCCCTCTGGCATATTATCTTGTCTCTTTTTCACTTTTAAATTCTCTACCAAAATAATCCCCTTTTTTAACCAAAAAAAAAAAAAATGTATTGGCAAAGAAAATGCTTATGCAGTAACGTGAACAAATTTGGAAAAATTTTATAAATAGGATGTAAATTTGGTATAAAACAACTATATAAATATATGTGTGTGTATAAAAATCCTTGCAACTAGAGAAACATCAGGATTTTGATGTTAAAATTGTCTATAACTATTATATTTTCTTAATTTTATCTGAAGAAACAAAAATATATTTAAAACAAGTATTCTACAACTGAATTTTTTTTATTTTTTCCCTTTTGTTATCATATTATGGGGATACAAATATTGTTAGGGATACATATATTGCCCTTGCCACCACCGCCACCACCACCACCACCCACCCCCCGCCGTGCCAGAGCATCAAGCATGTCCAGTCCAACCCCCAGGTGGTGCTCACTGCACCCATTATCTAAGTATACATCCTACCCCTCCTCTCCTTCCCACCTGCCCACCACTCAATAAAAGTTTTTTTGTGTGTGTGACATTTTGGTTACATTGTATATCTTTGAAATTATTAATATAATGAATATCAGGTTAAATTTTTTCCAAATTTGTCAAATCTCAAAATTTCAATGTGAATAAGTTTATCAAAAGTAAGATAAAGGAAAAGCTCATAAAAAAGAATACTCACTTCTGAGTTGACAAGAATCCTGTAGGGTTGATCTACATCTTGGGTGACAGAGTACTTTTCTTGAAAGGAGAACTCATCAACTTTATTATTCATTATTTGGTAAAGTATATGTGCATATGTAGGTGATGATTCCAATGGTTCAATACCATAACTGATATTCTTTAACTGCAGCATTCCCCTAAATATTCCAACATAAAATAAATAAAAACATAATTGGTGTAGATGCCCCACTGAGAAATGTAAAAAAATGCTAAATAAAAACATTTTATAAAATTTGACAATAGTCATTGCACTCAATTATCTGGGAATCACCCATCGTTCTTGTATTAACTTTCAAACACAATTTTATGCTCATCGTTTGTCTATTATAGCAAGTAAGCATAGGTGTGGTTATAGTGTGGCCAAGAAACCTGAATACTCTTCATGCAAGTGGAAGCTTTTCTGCATGCATTTTTATGACTGCACCAGTGGGACACAGACAAAAAGAATAGGAAAATAGATAAGAGAAAGAGGAATAGGTAAAAAAAAAAAAAAAAAAAAAGCATATGATAAGAAACACAAGAGAGTCTATATTTCTTATTATTCACTCTATCCTTTTTGAAAATTATGGGCTCACACAAGATCTTAAGGTACATCTGTGGAATATGACATCACCTGAGTCCAGAACAAGTACTTAGTGTTGCAACTGACTTTGGAGTCTCTGCAGCATATCCTTGATAAAAGCAATGGCCCTGTTAAGAACACAGGAAGATACATTCATAAATAATTTGCAAATGAAATCCTAGCTTTTATCTTTACTTTCTTGATATTATCAGTCACATTTAGCGATTATAATAACATTATTCCTTAGGTAATCAATTTCTTTGTAATCTATCTGTAATCTCTTCCTCTAAATCCGTTCTGCCTAGGAATAATTATGACTATGATCCTCCCCTAAATAATTATTGCTACAATTTAAAATTTTTGACAAACAACTTTCTTATTTGTGTCTTTTCCTTTTCAGCCACATTTCCTGAGTATATAGTTTATAACTGCTAACGATATAATTAACACAGTACATTTGATTTTGACTATGAACATTCAGTTCTATGTTCTGGGTTACGCAGAAGTATTATTATAATTAACATTTCTTCATCTTGATATCATTTTAGTATATCTCTGTAGAGATAAGTGACCATCTTTAGTTCAAACCATCCTTCCCATCCATATCTATGGTGTTATTCTTTTCCAGGTTCTCCCCTAATATTTTTCAGTGATTTCTCCTTTTTGCTCTCTAAAGTCTAGTGATATATAGGGTTAGTCTTTTTTCTTATTCTATACTATGAAAACTCTAGTGTCATCATATTCTTCCCTATGGATATATCTATTATGTTATCTCCCAAACAGACACGTTCATCAGAGATCATTCACTTTTTTTTCCCCAAAACTACACATAACCCCTCTACCCAATCATTGACAATGGCATGACAAATCTACTCTCAGTGGCGGTCACCAGAACGCAGTTTGGCCAACTCATCTCATGTTGTACACAAAGTTGTTAGCATAGTGCCTGATACACCCACACCATCAGGGCTAGCTAATTGCAAGCAGGGAGATCCATACTCTGCTATATGTCAAACTACAGTAGCAGCCACCCAAACTTCCATTGGTGCCAGCAAAATATGTATCTACAAGCCCTTCACAAAAAGGCAGAAGGGAAACCAGACCACGATCCTCCCCAGCAGTACAGAGAAAACCAGACTCAACAATTTTGGCAGTGCACCTAGTGGGATAAAATGATCCTCATGTGATGTTTCTCAATACTCCTCACTCGCAGCTAGCCAGATAAGAGCTTTATCCACCCAGATGAATAGAGGTAGAAGGAAGTACACTGACGTCTAGTAGCCAGAGAACAGTCAAGGGAAATGGCCTCCATTCTATGGGTCTTTTATCAACCACCCTCACCTAGCAACCCACCTGGACCAGGGAAGTACCATCTACACCTTCAGCTGAATGACATAAGATACAACAGCAGCTTCAACAAATCAAAGAAAAGAGGGGATGGGTATATACGAACACAATGAGTGAGATGTACAGCGTTTGGGCGATGGTCACGCTTGAAGCTCTGACTCAAGGGTGGAGGCGGGGCATGGGCAATATACGTAACCTTAACATTTGTACCCCCATACGACGCTGAAAGTAAAAAAAAATGGAAAAAAAGTAAAAGATGCACAACACAATAATGTTGCAATTCCTAAGAAAGCTAAACTCTCATTGGAACAGTAGACTACATTAAAACTAAAATTAAGATGAATGTTTTCTAAAATGGAATATTAAATAAGGTCAAGAATCTGCTTCACTAAATGTCAAGGATACAATCAAAATCACTCTATACCAAGGACCGAAAAAAATCCAAGAATGTAAAAAAAAAAAAAAATCAACTGATGCCAATATTGAGATGAGTAATAGCATGAAACTAATCAAAAATGTTTAAAAGAAGCACTAATATAATTTCATTAATGAACAATTAAAAATTCTCTTGAAATAAATGAAAGAACAGAAAATCTCAGCCAAGAAAGAGGCCAAAAGGAAAGTTGATTGAAACTCCCAAAATTTCTTGCCCAGCTGAAGGGTAGGGAATTCTCTTGGATGAGACTTCTCCTTCCAGTCTACAAAGATAGGATGAGGTGTCCACTTTGTCTAATATGTAGATATCAACACAGAGGAATTGAGAAAATGATGAATCAGGCAAACATATTCCAATCATAATACATGATAAAGCTCCAGAAGCTTACTCTAATTAAGTTATATGATTAACCTGACAAAGAATTAAAAACAATTCCCATCAAGATGCTCCCTGAGATCAAGAGAACAACACATGAAAAAAGTAAAAATTTCAACAAAAGAAAATATATATTTAAAAAGTACCAGGTAGAAATTATGGAGCTAAGGAATGCAATAACTGAATTGAAAATTTAGTAAAAGATTTCAAAGGAAGATTAGATCAAGTAGGGAATAGCTCAACCTACTTGAAGCAAGTCACTTGACATAATTAATAAGAGAATAAAAATTCTAAAACACAAAAAAGTGTGAAAAAGTTTGAGGAACTTATAGAACACCATCAAGTGGTCCAAGATACAAATTAAAGAAATTTCAGAAAAAGCAGAGGGAAAAGGCCAGAAAGTTCTTTCAAATACATAATGGTAAAACCTTCTCAAAACTGGGGAAGGAAATTGATATACATACCCCAAAAGCCCAAAGACATCAAATAAGATAAATTTCAAGATATCCACACCTAGACACATCTTAATTAAATTTTAAAAAGTCAAAAACAAAGAGAACTTGAAAAGTACAAAAGAATAACAACTTGTCACATACAAAGGAAATTTCACAGAATTATGAGCAGATTATTTTTTTCAGGAGAAACCTTAGAGGCCAGCAGGGAGTGGGATGATATATCAAAAGCGCTGAAAGAAAAACAAAAGCCAAATAAGAATACTACACAAAGGAAAACCATTCTTTTTATTATTATTTCAGCATAATAAGGGGGTACAAATATTAAGATTACATACATTGGTATTGCGTTTCCTCCCCCCTCAAGTCAGAGCTTCAAGCATGTCCATGCCCCCGACAATCCACAATGCACTTGTAATGTATATAAACCCATCCCCTCCCCCTCCCACTTGCCTGACACCCAACAAATGGTTTTTTGTTTTTTTTTAACATTTTGATTAGATTTTATAATTTTGCCTTTACTTAGCAAAGGTTAGGGTTATGCCCTTCCCCTCCACATTGTTCGGCATATCTCTCAGATGTCGATCTATCCCCCCACCCCCCTGAATCTCTGATGAACACCACCCCACTTTGAGCACCATATTGAAAATTGGTCAGTACCACTGTGATGGCAAGTACATATGGAGCCCATCCCTCTGATCTTGTGTCACCTCACTTTGGATAATGGGCTCAAGCTCAATCCAGGATAACATAAGCAGTGTTAGCTCGCTCTCATTTCTTAGAATTGAGTAATATTTCATTGTAAACATATCAAATTTTAATTTTCCCATGTGAATTGATGGGCACTTGGGTTATTTCCACGTCCTTGCAAGAGTGAATTGTGCTGCCAAAAACATTCGGGTGCAGATGTCTTTATAATACAATGATTTATGCTCTTTTGGGTAGATGCCTAATAATGCTATTGCTGGGTCAAATGGTATTTCTATTTTTAGCTGTTTGAGGTATCTTCAAATTCTTTTCCACAATGGTTGCACTAATTTGCAGTCCCACCAGCAGTGTAAGAGTGTTCCTGTCTGTCCGCATCCTCACCAGCATTTATTGCTTTGGGATTTCTTGATACGGGCCAATTTCACTGGGGTTAGATGATATCTCATTGTGGTTTTGATTTGCATTTCTCTAAAGATTAGAGATGTTGAGCATTTTTTGGGTATGTTTTCTGGCCATTATTCTGTGTTCTTTGGAAAAGTTTCTGTTCATTTCTGTTGCCCATTTCTTGATGGGGTTGTTTGATTTTTTTCTTGTTAAATCCTTTGTGTTCTAGATAGATTCTTATTATCAGGCCTTTATCAGAAGAGTAGAAAGAAAATGTTTTCTTCCATTCTGTAGGTTGCCTATTCGCTCTAATGATGGTTTCTTTGGTTGTGCAGAAGCTTTTCAATTTGATCAGATCCCATTTGTTTATTTTTATTGCTGCAGTGATGGCTTTGGGAGTCTTCTTCAAAAATTCTTTGTCTCGGCCAATGTCTGAGAGGGTTTCCTCAACATCTTCTTCTAGGATTCTTAGGGTTTCATGCCTTAGGTTTAAGTCTGTTATCCATTTTGAGTGAATTTTTGTGAGAGGTTAAAGGTAGGAATCCTGATTCATTCTTCTGCATGTAGATATCCAGTTTTCCCAGCACCATTTATTGAAGATAGATTCTTTTCCCCAATGTATATTTTTGTTTGCTTTATCAAAGATTAAGTTACCATATGCAGATGGGTTCATGTCTGGAATCTCAGACCAATTCCAAACATCAATGCTTCTGTTCTTATGCCAGGACTAGGCTGATTTAATTATTATTGCTTTATAGTACAGCTTCAAGTCAGGAAGATTGATGCCTCACAATTTGTTCTTTTTTCTTAAGATTGCTTTGGCTATACACGGTTTTTTCTGGTTCCATACAAAGCGAAGAATTATTTTTGCTAGATCTGTGAAGAATGATGGTGGCGTTTTGATGGGAATTGCATTAATTCTATAGATAACTTTAGGTAATACTGACATTTTAACGACATTGATTCTACCAATTGATTCTACCAATCCATGAATCCATGTTTTTTCTGTCTGTTTACATCTTCTACAATCTCTTTTTTTAGTGTTTCATAGTTCTCCTTGTATAAGCCTTTTGTATCTTTCGTTAGATATATTCCTACCAAAACCAGGAAAGGATGCAACAAAACAAGACAATTACAAACCAATATGCCTCATGAATATAGATGCAAAATCCACAACAAAATTCTAGCAAACATGATTCAGCAGCACATCAAAAAAAATAATTCACCAGGACCAGGTGGGCTTTATCCCAGGGATGCACGGCTGGTTTAACATACACAAGTCTATAAATGCAATTCGCCTTATAAATAAAAACAAGAACAAAGACCATATGATTGTCTCAATAGATGAAGAGACAGCATTTGACAGAGTCCAACACAACTTTATGATAAAAACTCTGAACAAAATAGGCATAGGCAGTTCTTATATTTAAATTATCAAATCCATTTATGACAAACCCACAGCCAATATCATATTGAATGGGGAAAAAGTGAAACCATTCCCACTTCGAACCGGAACTAGACAAAGATGCCCACTATCTCCTCTTTTATTCAACATAGTACTCGAAGTTCTAGCTATAGCAGTCATGCAAGAGAGGGATATTAAGGGCATCCAAGTGGGTGCAGATGAGATCAAACTCTTGCTTTTCGCAGATGATATGATATTATACCTAGAAAAACCCCATGGAGTCCTCCAAGAGACTCCTAGATTTGATAAATGAATTCGGTAAAGTCTCAGGTTACAAAATCAACATACACAAATCAGAGGCATTTATATATGCCAAGAACCCTCAAGCCGAAGCTCACATCAAAAATGCAATTCCCTTTACTATAGCCCCAAACAAAATTAAATATCTAGGAATATATGTAGCAAAACCATTCTTTAAAAAATGTTGAAGTCTCTGGCTATTATGGTGTTCATCATTTTGTTTAGATCAAGTAGAATTTGCTGTATGAATCTGGGTGCACCTAAGTTGGGTGCATACATAAATGATAAAATACACTAGTATGTACATATGTTATATGCATTCATAACGTACCTAACTTTTTCTTAATTGTTTTGATATTTCCAGGCTATGAAGTTCACTTGCAAGTTTTTTCTCTAATTGTTACAAAGCTCAAAATGTTTAAAAAATATATCTACTGAAAAAAAATTCATGTATATGTAGACCTGCGCAATTCAAACTCATGTTGTTTAATGGTCAAATGTACAACATATTATTCTGGGATGCAAGCAAAACAGCGATGAGAGGAAAATTGTACTCCTAAAATGCTTAAAATAGAAAAGAGAAAATAGCACAAGTCAATAATATGACTTCTTCCTTGAACAAACTAGAAAAAGACCAAAATAAATCCAAACCAAGTATGAAGGGAAGAAGTAACAAACATGAGAGAAAAAAATCAATGAAATTAAAAACAGAAAAAATAGAGAAAATTAAGGCAAAACCTATTTTGTTGATAAATTTAATAAAGCTGAAAACCTTCAGCAAGATGACAAAGTTAAAAAGAGATAACACAGAAATCATCAATGTCAGGGATGAAACAGCAGCACAGCTTATGTTTTCATTAAAAGGAAAATATAGAGATACTATGAACAAATTTATATCCATAAATTAACCAACTGACATGAAATTAGAAAAAATATCTTCAAAAATAACAAACCACCAAAGTAACACAAATGAAACATAAACTGAATATTTGTATATCCATTAAATAAATGTAATAGGCAATTAAAAAGCTCCCTACCACACACACAATTCCCCCAGGCCCAGGTGATTTTACTGAACAATTTTACAAAATAGGTTGAGAATTGACGCATATTTACACATCTTCCAGAAAACAGAAGAGGCAATAATCCCCAAAATATATATATATTTGTATGTGTGTGTGTGTATATATATATATATATGTATATATATATATATATGCTGATGTGTGTGCATACACACTAAAACTATTACCCACATGCATATATACACTAAAACTATTACACATTCAGTCAAAGAATGAACCTTGATGCAAACATCACATCTTATACAAAATTATCTGAAAATAGATACAGAATTAAATGTGAGACATACAACTTTTAGAAAACAAACAGGAAATCTTCAGGAACTAGTGCTATGTAGAGTTCTTAGATTCGACACCAAAACAACCCTTCAAACAAAGGAAAAATTGCTAAATTAGCCCTCATCAAAATAAAAAATTTCTGATCATTGAGAGACCATACAAAAAGAATGAAAAGAAAAATCATAGACTGGGATAAAATATTTGCAAACCACATGTTTGTCAAAGGACAAGTTAAATATAGAAAACCCCCAAAACAATAGTAAAAACACAAACTCCAATTAGAAAAAGAGCAAAAGCCATTAAGAGACATGTCACCAAAGGTGACGCATAAGCACATGAAAATATAATCTGCCCGTCTAGTGATTAGGAAAAAGACAATCAAAACCATATATACCCATAATTATATGTATACCATGGAGTACTACTCAGCTTTAAGAAACAATGGTGATATGGCACCTCTTGTATTTTCCTGGCTAGAGCTGGACACATTCTACTAAGTGAAGTATCTCAAGAAAGGAAAAACAAGCACCACATGTACTCACCAGAAAATTGGTATTAACAAGTCAACATCTAAGTGGACATATAGGAATAACATGTACCGGGTGTTGGGCAGCCGGGAGGGGGGAGGAGGGGATGGGTATATACAAACATAATGAGTGAGATGTGCAACGTTTGGGGGATGGTCACGCTTGAAGCTCTGACTCGAGGGGAGAGGGGGGCATGGGCAATATACGTAATCTTAACATTTGTACCCCCATAATATGCTGAAATTTAAAAAATCACATATACCATAATAATTTGAAATAAAAAAATAAAAAAAACCACTTTGCTAAATTGTTGAAAAAAAACCACATGAGATGTCACTACATAACTATAAGGATGGCTAGGATAATTGTTTTTATATAGTGATAACAACAAATGGTGGCAAGGATGCAGAAAATCTGTACCTCTCATATATTGCTGGTGAGAATACAAAGTGGTATAATACAAATGCTCTGAAAAATGACTTGGTATTTTTCTTTAAAAAGTAAATATAGATTTACTTATGACCTGCCAATCACATTCCTGGCATGTATTCCATGGAAGTAAAAGTTTATATTCACACTGTACATGAATGATCATAAAAAGATTATTTTTAATAGTCAAACACTGCAATAACCAAGACATCTCTTAACAGATGAGGTGCTCCTTTCATCCTAATATATTGAACCAGTTGGTGGGAGGATACCTAAACCTGGTGTTTCTTTGTGGGCAAGTGGTTGTTTAGGAATTCAATTTTTAAATAGATATCAAGTGATTGAAATTGTTTATTTGTTTCCTTCTCTCAATTTTGATAAATTGCCTTTCCAAATAATCCACTTAATCTAAATTAACAAATTCATTGGCATAAAGAGTTCATAATATTCTAAATTATCATTTTATTTTCTATGTGACTAATAACATTGCCTTTTATCCCTAATATTGACAGGATTTTCTGTTTTTGTTGTAGATAAGACTTACTGGGGGTTATGAATTTTATTAGTTCTTTTAAAGAACTAAATTTTGCTTTTTTTTGTCTCTTCTTTTACTTTTTAATATATCATTAATGTCTGTCCTTCTCTGAATTATTTTCTTCCTCTACTATTTTTTTCTTATATAGTATTGCATTCTGTAGTCCAAAGCTATCTCCTTAATCCTCTCAATGTTGGCGTTCAGGCAATGGAATAAAAGTGCAAAGTTCTAAGAGTAGCCCTTTCTCCAGACCTTGATCCTTTCTCCAAGGATTTGCCTTTGTGGTCTTCACTGAATGCCTTACCTGAATACCAAGGTCACCGGCCAATGCATTGGCTGACAATCCAACATCTCTAAACAATGAAAGACCTTTAGTATCTCCTTTTTACTCAAAACCCTTCAGTAGAGTCCTGCCCAGCAAATGTGCAGCCTTATTTATAGTCAAGCAGAGAAGGAAAAACACAGAGAAAACAGATCTGAGAGTGAGAGCCCCCTTCATCTCTGGTACTATGTCATGGAAGTTACAAATGCTCCAGCAATCCTAGACTCCAAACTCTTAGAGTTCTACTTGGATCTATCCCCCTAAGCTATGGTCCAGACATTATGCCCAATCTGAGAGCCCAAAGTTAATGGGAAACTCATTTTCTGTGCTTTCTTTCTCTCAGGGACAAAATTCTTTATCTGCCTATTGTCAGATGTCTCAGAACAGCTGCCTCACATGTTTTTCTGCTTTCTATTTGTAACATGGTAGGGAGGGCAAATCCTTTACTAATTACTATATTTTTAATTCTATTATTTCTCAATTTCAATATAGCGATAAAATACGATCAATCATTGGCATTTGTCTCTTCTCAATCATGTGTTCTGCCAAAATATTTATTAGATATTAATAAATATATATTTATAAATATATTTAAATATATCAATATTTATTAATATCTTACAGGGTAAAATTAACTTTCCCACATAATTAAAAAAATTTCTTGACTCCTACCTGCCTTTTGAAGACAATTCAAAGTCTGATGTTTTGCACGTGACCCTATTCACATTCCATACACAATCTGCTTGTGCTAAATGATCTCACCAGTTCCCTAAGGTCTTTCTAGAAAGTAATTTCTTTACTGCTTAGGTCCTCTGATAATGTCAATTGAAACTTCTCAGCATGTCTTAGCTCCTTCACCCACTTTTTTATCCCTCACATTTTTACTAATACATTAAAATAGTTTAGATGTCCTTTCTGGATACGTGATACCTGAGTTAAGACTTAAAAAGTAGTTGTTCCAGTCAATGTGCTTTCAATAGTGATTGCCACATTACATTTCGGTTTGTGATCTGTTTGCTCAATAATTCTGTGGACTATAAGACATTAATTTGCTCTCTAACGGTGGTACCTTAACCACATAAAAATGTAAAATTTGGCAGAAACTAAAACTTACTTTTGTAAATGAAGAATCTGGATACATTGCTCCCGATTTGTTGTATAAATACACGAGGAAACGTGGGTGTAAAAATGACCTAGTTCAATCAAAATAATGAAAGCTTATTGTAATTATATCATTAATAAAAATAACTTGGAACAATAAAATTTCACAAAATTTACTTTCATTTTTCAAGCAAAAATATCCAAAACCTAAATAGACTTACCTCTTCATTATTTGGCTGCATTCTGATAGCATATGTGCATATTTTAACATAAGAAAAATAATAACCTGTATAACCCAGAAACAGTATGGATGCTTTAATGAATTCAAAATGACCAACTGACAAACACAGAGTTATTTTTGGAATTAGCCAGGGCTTCCATATTTCAACCACAGTTTTCTTTTAAATTCAACTGTCAATAATTTCATGGCATAAACACCTTAGTTAATATTTGCTAACATATAGCAATAGATTGGTTGCATTAAGTAGTTTTCATGAAGTTATACTCTGTTACAAACAACTCCAAAACTGGCTTAAAACTTTACTGGCTTAAAACAACAGTGTGTCGTCCACGACTTTACTAATGATTTAGCTCTATGCTAACACATTAGGGTGATTACAGTTAACAATAATTTATTGTATATTTCAAAAAAACTAGAAGAGTAAATTTGGAATGTTCTCAACACAAAGAAGTGAAAACTATTATAGGTGATGAATATCCCAATTACCCAATTTGATCATTACACATTGTATGCCTATATCAAAATATCACCGGTACCTTATAAATATGTGCAACTATTCTAATATTATGCATCTATAAAAATAAAATAAAGAAGAAAAAAGAATGAATAAATAAAATGATAAAGGAAATAATCTCTTGAAAGAAATGAAGGACTAATGACATATCAGGGAGGATTAATGAAACACCCCTATGACACACACATACACACACACAAACATGCATAAATGCAAGAACAAAAAATCATGTACTAAAAAAAGCATTTAAGATAAACTATATAGAACTTTAAAAGCATTAAAAAGGACTCACAAATTCTACACATCACTAAGATATTATTTAATTATGAGAACATAAGGGATATTTGAAAATAGGCACAGAGTGACAAAGCATGTAATCCATGTATTCTATCTGAAGGAATAATCTGAAAATTCTAAATAAGCAATATCTGGGACAGCATACAAATTTAGAATATAACAGACAATAAAATGAAGCAACTGTAAACAATAAAACTAGCACTGGAAAGACTTGTAAAATGCAACACAGTTGTTAAGTAAAGAAACCGAAAGCACTGAATTTGTATCTTAAGTGTAAAAACTATTTTTAAAAATTCTATCTATAGGATTCCTATGTTACAAATTCAAAATGTGAGAGACATAAAAGAGGAAAGCCAAATCCATAAAATTAAACACGAATATAATAACTTATATGAAAATTTAAGTTTTGTAGTAATAAGACAGTCAATAATCTGGGCAGCATATTTGTAACACAGAGAACAGATAACAGGTTAATAAAATGGTAAACAAAAATGCCCATGAGTTAATAATGGAAAGAATAAAGGAAAGAAAAACAAAGATGCATCATAGATTGAAAACAAAGAACTGAAAATAAATGAATAACAGTAAATCCAAAGATAAAACAAAAGCTTAAGAAAGGCAATTCAATTAGAATGGTTAGTAAACATTTGAAAAGATATTACCTTTTACTAATAACCGGCAAAATGCACATTAAAACAACTGTAAAATAACAGTTTTTCATCTATTAGTTCACAACAATGAGTGAAAATACTCATTTTGTCAAGAGTAGAGAACAGAAACATTCTGAATTCTTGGTGACAGTAAAATTGGCATAAATTTTTTGAAGTAAATAATTTGCAGCATACAACAAACTTGAGTGTTTTCTTAGTTACAGTCTATCAATTTCACAGGCACTAAGAATTCACAGTCAAGGTTATCCAGAAAAGGCTTTTCTTGCTGTTGTTAGTAAATAAAATCAATGAAATAAATGAAATATACATAGAAAACTATAAATAAGGGATAAATATAATTAATGAGGTTTAATTGTAAACTAATGAATTAAATTAATATGTAGCCATATGTAGTGAATTAATGATAGCTACAACTACACATAAATAAATGAACTCATTTTGTGCATATCAGTAAAAATGAATCTCAACAATATTATGCAAAATACTGCATAAAAACCAACCACAAAACCATAACAATATAAAATAAAAGTATTTATTGCTCACAACTTCTAGGTCATGTGAGGGTGGGCTGCTCAGTAGTTCTGCTAATAATGGCCAGGCTTGCCTAATCATCTGGAAGTCAGCTGGATGCTGGCTGATCAAGGATGGTATGAATAGGGAACCCTGGCTGTGCTCCATGTGTGTCTATCTTACAGCCAGCTAGCTCAAGTATATTTTTGTGGGGATGGCAGACAAAACAAGATGGCCATCAGAAAAGCACAAGAGTTTCTTCAAGCCTCTATTTAAGCCAGCTAACATCTCTTTGCTTAGATATCAATGTAAATTACAAAGCACAGGATAGACTACATAATTTGTGGGGCCCAAGGTAAAGTAAAAATGCAGGACTCTTTATTAAAAATTGTTAATAATCTCAAGGCAGTAAGAATAGAAAGTAAACTAGGAGTAGGGTCATGCTAACCATGGTATCCTCTAGGACAGTACACACATAAACTGGCCTTGCACAGATAAACTCAAATCCAAGGGCTAGGGTTGAGGAGCTTGGGGGAAGACGTGTTAGGTCATTAAATACGGGATGAAGAGTCAGGTATGTTATTATCAACGTGCTGGGACTGAGAGTGTTGGAGCTGCCATTAGCAATCCCATAGTCATGGCTGATGTGTCAAGTTGTCTGATCCTGATGACAACTATTTGACATGTGAGTGGCTGCTGGAAAGCATTTACAACTCTTGAGAAAATATGATGCAACAGAGAGTTAAATGCTATGACTACAAGAAAAATAATGGCCACAAATTGAAAATTTTTCCAGAGCAAAAATTCCCAGGAGCCAACATTTAACCAATTGGATAAATCACAGCAGGAAGTAGTCCCTATCTGAGGAAAGATTCCATGTGTTCTCTAAGATCCTTAAATTTTGGCAACAATTCCTGATTTGTCAATACAGAAAAAACACTTGTCATCTATTTGGGCACAAGATCCTCACTGTTGAGCAGTTAAAGTATCAAGAACTCTTCTATACTTCAGACTAATACTGAGGCCACAATATTTATTTCTGATTGTACTGGTTGAAGAGAATGTAAAGTGTCATTAAGACTTTTTTCAAGAGTTGCTGAAAGATTAACAAGTGATTTTTATAATTTACAGACTCTGAAAAAAGTCTCTTACAAAAGAAAACAACCCAGAGTTCTTCGTATGATTGAGTTTAGAAGACAAGGAGAGGTTCATTTGTAATTACTGTTATATGAATAACATATGAATGAAGATATCTTTTTGATATAATGGTTTATTTTCCTTAGGGTAGATATGCAGTAGTATGATTCCTAGGTAAAATTGTAATTTTATTTTTAGTTCTTTGAGAAATCTCCATAGCATTTTCTATAGAAGTTGTACTAATTTACATTCCAACTAACAATGTAGAAGAATTCCCTTTTCTTTACATCCTTGCTAAATTGTTTCTTTTTATTTATTTATTTATTTATTTATTTACTTTTTTATAGTTTTTTACTTTTTTTACTTTTAAATAACCATTCTTACTGATATAAGATGATATCTAATTGGGGTTTGAATCTGTAGTTTTCTGATGATTTAGTGATGTGGAGCATTTTTCAGTTGTTTGTTGGCCATTTGTGTGTCTCCTTTAGAAAACTGTCAATTTATGTCCTTTGTCCACTGATTTTTAATTTCAACATATTATGGGGGTACAAATGTTTAGGTTATGTAGATTACCTTTGCCCCCCTCCCCGAGTCAGAGCTTCAAGCATGCCCATCCCCTAGACGGTGCACATCACACTCATTATGTACGTATATACCCATCTCTTCCTCCCCTCTCCCAACTGCCCAACGCCCAATGAATGTCATCCCTATATGTGCACTTAGGTGTTGAACAGTTAAAAACAATTGGATAGTGAGTACATGTGGTGCTTATTTTTTCATTCTTGGGATACTTCACTTAGTAGAATGGGTTCCAGCTCTATTACCGTTGATATTTGGTTCTTTTTGTTGAGTTGTTTGAGTTCCTTGTAAATTATGGATATCAATTATTCCCGTGACATTCATAGCATGTAAATATTTTCTCCCATTCTGCTGTCTGTTCACTGTTTTTCTTTCTTTTGCTATACAGAAACTCTTTAGTTTAAGTTTCATTTGCCTATTTTCATTGTTGTTGCTTGTGCTAGTATAAAAATAGACACATAGATCAAGGGACTAGAACAGAGAACCTAGAAGTAAACCATATGTCTACAGCCAACTGGTATTTCACAAAGTCAACAAAAACATACACAGGGGAAAGGACATCCTTTCCAATAAATGGTGCTGGGAAAATATGGATTGCCATATGCAGAAGAACAAAACTGGACCTCTATCTTTCATTATATTCAAAAAGCAGTTTAGGAAGAATTAGAGACTTAAGTGTAAGACCTGAAACTATAAAAATATTAGAAGAAAACCAAGTGAAAACTTCTGGACATTAGTCCTGGCAAAGAATTCACGACTATAACCTCAAAATTACATGTATTCTTTTAGATACCAATTATTTTTGTTCCAATTCAGGTATGTAACATTGTTAGTTCAATAAGTTTTCATAAATAATTTATAGAGATCATTCAAATTCTCATAAGTAATTTTATATATTTCATTCAAATTGTGCATTTTAATAATTTCAGTGATAGCTGACTTGGCACAGAAGTCTGCTAATACACTCCATTGGTATTCAGGTTCAATTCTAAGAGAATGAGCTTCAATTTTAATAATAACACACTGTGCAGATAGCAGAATAGCATCAAGAAGTTCACCATTTGGGATCCATTTTTATTGGGGGTCCAACTAGATACGAGAACCCCTAATCATTTTCATACCATGTCAAGATCATGGAATACTCCAAGAGCATATCTACTGTCTGTATAATTAACTGATTTGTCTTTAGCTATATTACAGGCTCTAATGAGAGTTTATAACTCTGCAGGTTGTACTGATAGAAATTTGGAAGAATTCCCTTTTTTTATTAATTCACACTGAATAATTAATGCATCCTGCTTGGTATTTCCTTCTGTATTTTTGGCATAAGACCCATTTAAAAAAGTATCAATTTGGGATTCTCTAAAGCAGTTTCCTGTAAGTAAATGTGAGGCATCAGCAGTTGTGATACCACATTCTTTGCCATCCTCAGGCAGAGGCAGTAAAATGGCAAATTTAAGCAGATTACAGCCATTGAGATGGAGAATAGAAGGTGACAGGAGATCAATTTTGTAACATGTCATTATTCTGCTTGCTGAAAAATGTTGGGTCTAATAAGAATTTATTAATTTTTTGATAGCATGTGGAACTTGAAATTAAAGTCCATTTGTTAATACTAGTTGAGATAAAGTTTCTACTAATTTAGCTGTTGCTGACACTGTTTTTAAACAATTTGGATATGTTTTGGCCCCTGGATCCGATTGAAAGTTATGATAAGCAATGATGCTATGTCTTCCTTCATGTTTTTGAGTAAGGATTCCCAAAGCCTGATTATCACATTGGCGAAAAAGTACAACAAAAGACTTTTGTAAGCCCTAAAGCTGGAAGGTTGTTGTGACGTCAGGGTTTTGTTTTGTTGTTGTTGTCGTCGTTGTTTTTGATTGAACAGTTGTTCATGACTATCTTCCCATAACACAGGCCCTGGGACAGAGTTTTTTGTAAATTCACATAAGTGAGATGCCAGCAAATAAAAAGTCGGGACCCAAGACCTACAGTCTCTGACAAGTCCCAGGAAACCTCTTAATTGTCTCTTAGGTGTGGGTACAGGGAAACCTTGGAATTTCTTTTCTATTTCAGGTGAGAGCAAGGTTTCTTTGCAGTAAGATTATGTTTTAATTTATAGAATTTTTCTCTAGAAAACAGAAGTTTTTTCACAGAGGCCTGTGGTCCTTGTAAGCCAGCTGCTATAAAAGATCAATTGGATCTATTTCAAAGTCTTCTTCAGTAGGAGAACATAACATCAAATCACTGACATACTGAATAAAAGTGGAATTTCTAGGAGACTGTAAAGTTGACAGGTCTTGATGTAATGCTTGAGAGAAATAAAATGGGGCTTCAGTGAAACCCTCTGGCATCACAGCCCAGGTGTATTGTTGATTTTTCCAAGTAGAAGCAGACAAGTATTATCTCTTCTTGTTAACTGGCATACCAAAGACATCAGAGTAGAGATCCACACTGTGAACAATTTAGATTCTGTAGGCACATTCAAAACAAAGTGCTAACATTTGGAAACACAGGGAATCTTGGTATTACAATTTTATTTATTGCATAAAAGTCTTAACTCTTCAACATCATCTATTTGGTTATTCCACAGGGAGGATTGGAGTGTTACAGTTACTAGTGCAAGGAATTATAAGTCTTTGTTTTATTGTTGTGTTTAATTGGTGAAGATCCTTGAATTGCCTCACATTTTCTGAGGTATTTAGACCATGGTTTAGGATAGTGTATTTGGAATTTTACCAGTTCAACATTTTCAATTTTCCCTATGTGAGCTGAGGAAGAAGCATAAACAAATTTGGGTACTTCAGAAAGTTCAGGGGTTGTATATGTTTCAATATTATGAATTTCTGCTTAAAGGTAACAGAGCAGTTCAGATGTAGGAGAGTCAGGAAATTCTAAGATTATTTCTCCCTTTGAAGAGAACGCTGTATGTTTTCTAAATTTAAAAACCAATTCTCATCCCAGTAAATTTACTAAGTGGTTCAGAGTAGAAAGGAATGCTTTTCTCAGAATAGTCCAAGCACTATTTCAACTGGCTCAGACATGGGGAGCCTTTGAACTTGACTTGAAACTTTCAAAAATATTTTCTTTACTCCACAGGATATTTTGGGTTATTAGGGTGGGGTTTACAGTGAATAAAGTGGCCCTGGTAGCCACCAACACTATACAGCACTCCACATTAATTTTGATCTTTGTTTCCTCATTTTTGTTTACAAGTATTATGGGAAGTAACTTATAGAGAATCCCTCAGAACCTCGTTAGTGTTGATTGTTGTCTCAAGAGTCAAGCCCTTGAGGATTCTGTCTAATGGGAAAATAGTCTGGGCCAAAAGGGGTAAGTTCATTAGGGGTCTGAGTTAAATGACTGGTGCAAGAGAGAACAATTTTATTCCGATCGCCTGACTTTTCACAATGATGGCAGACAACTAGTGGCACAGGGTTTCCATGTTTAGGATATCTTGATTTTAAGTTATACTATGACTCAGAAAGTCTTCATGTTCTTTGACCCTAAGGCTATGGTAGCTACAAACACATGAACATATTAGCCTTTTTTTTTTTTTTTTTTTTATTTCGGCATATTTTGGGGGTACAGATTTTAAGGTTTCAATAAATGCCCTTTCCCCTCTCCCCTCACAAGTCTGAGTTTCCAGCATGACCATCCCTCAGATGGTGGAAATGTCACTCATTATGTATGTATACACCCGCCCCCCTCTCCCCTTCCCCCTCCCCAATACCCTATTACTGTAGTACCTATGTGTCCCCTTAGGTGCTACTCAGTTCATACCAGTTTGCTGGTGAGTATATGTGGTTCTTGTTTTTCCATTCTTGGGATACTTCACTTAGTAGTATGGGTTCTAGCTCTAACCAGGAAAATATTAAGATGTGCTATATCACCATTGTTTCTTAGACCTGAATAGTACTCCATGGTATACATATACCACATTTTATTAATCGATTCTTGGATTGATGGGCACTTGGGCTGTTTCCACAGCCTTGCAATTATGAATTGTGCTGCTATAAACATTCGAGTGCAGGTGTCTTTTTTGTAGAGTGTCATTGGATCTTTTGGGTAGATGCCCAGCAATGGGATTGCTGGATCAAATGGTAGATTCACTTGTATCACTTTAAGGTAAATCCATATTGCTTTCCACAGAGGTTGAACTAGTTTGCAGTCCCACCAGCAGTGTAGGAGTGCTCCTCTCTCTCCACATCCACGCCAGCATTTGTTATCTGGAGACTTTTTGATAAAGGCCATTCTCACTGGAGTTAAGTGATATCTCATTGTAGTTTTGATTTGCATTTCCCTGATGATTAGAGATGATGAGTATTTTTTCATATGTTTGTTGGCCATTCTTCTGTCTGCTTTAGAAAAGTTGCTGTTCAAGTCCTTTGCCCACTTTTTAATAGGGTTATTTGATTTTTTCTTACTGATTTTCATAAGTTCTAAGTATATTCTAATTATTAGCCCTTTATCGAATACGTAGGACGCAAAAATTTTCTCCCATTCTGTAGGTTGTCTGTTTACTTTCATGACTGTTTCTTTCGCTGTGCAGAAGCTTTGGACTTTCATCATGTCCCATTTATTTATTTTTGTTGCTGCTTTGATTGCCTTTGGGGACTTCTTCAGAAACTCTTTGCATAGGCCGATTTCTAGGAGAGTGTTTCCAATATTTTCCTCTAGAATTCTAATAGTTTCATACCTTAGGTTTAATCTGTTATCCAGCGTGAGTTTATTTTTGTGAGAGGTGAAAGGTGTGGGTCCTGCTTTAGCCTTTTACAAGTGGCTATCCAGTTTTCCCAGCACCATGTATTGAAAAGGGATTCTTTTCCCCTGCGTATGTGTTTGTCTGCTTTGTCAAAGATTAGATGGCTATATGAAGATGGTTTTATATCAGGATTCTCACATCTGTTCCACTGGTCAATAATCCTATTTTTGTGCCAATACCAGATTGTTTTAATTACTACAGCTTTGTAGTATAGTTTGATATCTGGCATATTAATACCTCCCATTTTGTTTTTGTTGCCTAGAATTGCTCTTGATATTCGGGGTCTTTTTTGGTTGCATACAAAGCGTAAAATTATTTTCTCTATATCTGTGAAGAATGCTGATGGGACTTTAATATATATTACGTTAAATCTGTAGATCAGTTTGGGTAGTATAGTCATTTTAATGATGTTGAGTCTCCCGATCCATGAGCATGGAATGGATTTCCATCTGTTTACATCCTCTGCTATTTCCTTCCTCAGTGTTTCATAGTTCTCCCTGTAGAGGTCTTTTACCTCCTTGGTTAAGTATATTCCTAGGTACTTTAATTTCTTTGTTGCTATTGTGAAGGGTATTGAGTCTTTAATTTGGTTCTCAATTTGATTGTTGTTGGCGTATACGAATGCCTCTGATTTCTGTGTATTGATTTTGTATCCTGAGACTTTACTAAATTCATTTATCATTTCCAGAAGTTTCTTGGTTGATTCTTTGGGGTTTTCTAAATATAATATCATATCATCAGCAAAGAGTGAACGTTTGATCACTTCTGCCCCTATTTGGATACCTTTAATTCCACTTTCCTGTCTGATTGCTGTAGCCAGGACTTCCAACACTATGTTGAATAGAAGTGGAGATAGTGGGCAGCCTTGTCTGGTTCCAGTTCTAAGTGGGAATGCTTTCAGTTTTTCCCGATTCAGTATCATGTTGACTATGGGTCTGTCATATATGGCTTGTATCATTTTTAGGTATGTCCCTTCTATGCCGATTTTCTTAAGTGTTCACATCATTAAAGGGTGTTGAATTTTGTCAAAAGCTTTTTCTGCATCTATTGAGAGAATCATGTGGTCTTTGTTTTTGCTTCTGTTTATGTGGTGAATTGCATTTATAAATTTACGTATGTTGAACCATCCTGCATCCCTGGGATGAAGCCCACTTGGTCATGATGGATTATTTTTTTGATAAGCGTCTGGATTCGGTTAGCTAAGATTTTGTTGAAAATTTTTGCATCTATATTCATTAGGGATATTGGTCTGTAGCTTTCTGTTTTTGTTGCATCCTTTCCTGGTTTTGGTATCAGAGTAATATTCGGCTCATAATAGGTGTCAGGGATGTTTCCATTCTTCTCGATGTTGTTAAATAGTTTCTGTAAGATAGGTAGTAGTTCTTCTTTGTAAGTGTGGTAAAATTTGGGTGTGAAGCCACCTGGACCAGGACTTTTCTTTTTAGGGAGATTTTTAACTGCTGTTTCTATTTCAGCTGTCGAGATTGGTCTGTTCAGGGAATCTATTTCTTCCTGGTTGAGCCTAGGGAGGCTGTGTGTTTCTAGAAATTTGTCCATTTCCTCCACATTTTCCAGTTTGTGTGAATAAATATTTTTGTAGTACTCATAAATTATATCTTGTATCTCTTTGGGATCAGTTGTGATATCTAGTTTTTTGTTCTTGATGGAGTTTATTAGAGATTTCTCTTTTCTGCTTTTGTTAGCTTAGCCAGTGGCGTGTCAATTTTGTTTATTTTTTCAAAGAACCACCTTTTTGTTTTGTTAATCTCCTGAATAGCTTCCCTGTTTTCAATTTCATTTAGTTCTTATTTGATCTTGTTGATTTCACTCCTTCTGCTGGGTTTGGGGCTGGTCTGTTCTTCTTTTTCCAGCTCTTTGAGTCGTTTCATTAGATTGTCTGTGATCTTTTTGACTTTTGGTTATAGGCATTTATGGAGATAAAGTTTCCTCTCAGAACTGCTTTAGCTGTGTCCCATAGGACTTGATAATTGTCTCTCCATTATTATTTTCTTCATAGAATTTTTTTATTTCCGTCTTGATTTCTTCATTTATGAAGTAATCATTTAGTAGGATGTTGTTTAGTTTCCACGTTTTTGTGTAGAAATGTGAGTTTCTGTTAATGTTGATTTCTACCTTTATTCCACTGTGATCTGAGGAGATACATTCTATGATTTCTATTTTTTTAAATTTCTTGAGGTTTACTTTGTGTCCTAGGATATGGTCAATCTTAGAGAATGTCCGGTGAGCTGATGAGAAGAACGTATATTCACTGGATTTTGGGTAGAATGTTCTGTAAATGTCAGTCAGTCCCAATTGTTCTATAATTTTATTTAAGTCCCTTAGTTTTTGTTAATTTTCTGATTGGAGGATCTGTCTTGTGCCGTAAGTGGGGTGTTGAAATCTCCGGTGATTATGGTATTGCTATTAATCAATTTGTTTAGATCCAGTAAGGTTTGCTTTATGAAACTGGGTGCACCTAACTTGGGTGCATATATATTTAAAATTGTAATCTCTTCTTGTTGAACTGCGTCCTTCACCATCATATAATGACCTTCTTTGTCTTTTACTACTTTAGTTGGTTTAAAAACTAAATCGAAATTAGAACTGCCACACAAGCCTTCTTTTGGCTACCACTTGCCTGGAATACTGATCTCCACCCTTTTACTTTTAGTCTATATGCATCCTTGCAGGTTAGATGTGTTTCCTGAAGACAGCATATACTTGGCCTGTATTTTCTTATCCATTCAGCCAGCCTATGTCTCTTGAGTGGAGAGTTTATGCCATTCACGTTTATTGAGAGAAGTTATAGGTAAGATAGATTACTGTTCATTCTGTTGGGTTGGATGTTGTTGCTTTGATTTCTCTTTTGATCCATAGAGATATCTGGCCTTTAATCTTTGGGTGTTGGTTTTTTTTATATTCGTGAGTTTCTATTATGGTGTTCCGTGTGTAACACTGTTTTGAGTACTTCTTGTAGGGCTGGTCTTGTCTTGGTGAATTCTCTGAGGCTTTGCTTGTCTGGGAATGTCTTAATTTCTCCTTCATATACGAAGCTTAGTTTTGCAGGGAATAAGATTCTAGGCTGGGCATTGTTTTGTTTCAGAAGAGTGAGAATGGGGCCCCAGTCTCTCCTTGCTTTTAAAGTCTCATTAGAGAAGTCTGGTGTCATTCGAATTGGCTTTCCCTTGTAAGTTACTTGCTTCTTTCTTTTTACAACTCTTAGAAGGGCCTCTTTAGTTGATATCTTGGTCAGTCTGATGACTGCATGACGTGACGTCTTCCTGTTTGCATTGAATCTCCCAGGGGTCCTCTGGGCTTCTTGAACTTGTATATCGAGATTTTGAGCAAGGTCTGGGAAATTTTCCTCTATTATATCTTCAAAAAGCTTGTCCAGCCCTTGACTGTTGTCTTTCTCCCCTTCTGCTAACCCTATGACCCTCACGTTAGGTTTTTTCACATAATCTCACAGCTCTTGTAGGCTTTGCTCTTTTCTCTTGTTTCTCTGCTCTATCTCTGTGACTGATTTATTTAATTGGAAGGTGTTATCTTCAATCTCTGAAATTCTTTCTTCTGTTTGATCTACCCTGTTCTTGAGACTTTCCACAGTATTTTGTAATTCCCTGAGTTGATTCCTCATCTCCAGGACTTCGGTTAAAGATTTCTTCACTGTGTCGATCTCCTTAGTGAACCTTTGTTCCATATCCTGGAGGCTTTTTGTAGTTTCTTTGTGTTGATTATTGAGTTGTTGTTGCAGGTCGGTGAGTGTTCTTATGATCCACATATTCGAAATTCCTCTTCTGTCATTTTGGTTGCCAGGTTTTGGTTGTTGTCTGTTTCTAAGGGGCTGGTGCTCCTCTTTGGGGGTGTGTTTTCCATTTGTTTCTTCATATTTCTGGAGTTCCTTTGCTGATTTCTTCCCATTTTGCTCAGTTGTTGTTTCTTTCCTTTAGGTTTTCGTTTGGGTATTCATACGTCTTGTTTAGTTTCTGACCCAGTAGGTGGTGTTGCTCATTGGCGGCAGCGTCGCTGGGCTGGTGACTGCAGGTCTCTCTACCTGCTGGGGAGCCAGCAGTCCAAGATGTAGTGGAGGGGAAACAGCCAATTACCATACCCTTCCCGCTGGTCTCCGGGCTGCTCCGGCGTCCTTCCGTCTTCTGCCCCCTTAATTACACAGGTGGAGATAGATGGCAGGAACTGGAGCAGTTCCTATCTCAGCTCCACCCCCAAGGCGGGGCTAGAAACTTTGGAACCGAAGGCCCAGCTCCAAGTCACCAGAGTGTGTGGGTTGTAAGGTCTCTCTGTCTTGTATTCACCAAAGGCAGCCACCTACTAGGCTTGTTCCTGCACAGGCAAACTCCAGGGCCTGGACACAGAGCGCAGGAGACCTGTGCAGGGAGAGACTGACCAGAAGCAGGCAGGCAGTCAATGGGACCCACCTATCCCTGTCTTTTGTCTCTTTAATTCCACAGGTGGAGATAAGCGGCAGGAATGAGAAGAGTTCCTATCTCAGCTCAGCCCCCAAGGCGGGGACAGAGACTTTGGAACCACAAGACACTGGAGCAAGGTGGATGTAAAGTCTCTCTGCCTTATAGCCACTAAGGGCAGTCTCTCACGAGGCTCAGCCCTGCCCAGGCGGGCTCCACACTCTGGACACAGAGCGCAGGAGACCTGTGCAGGGAGAGACTGACCAGAAGCAGGCAGGATGTCAATGGGACCTATCCCTGTCTTTTGTCTCTTTAATTCCACAGGTGGAGATAAGTGGCAGGAATGAGAACAGTTCCTATCTCAGCTCTGCCCCCAAGGCGGGGACAGAGACTTTGGAGCCGAACACTCAGTCACAAGACACAAGACGGTGGTAGACATAAAGTCTCTCGGCCTTATAGCCGCTAAGGGCAGCTTCCTTCTAGAATAGGCCCTGCCCAGGTGGGTTCCGCACTCTGGACACAGAGCGCGGGAGACCTGTGCAGAGATATTGTCCTGCAGCCAGACCCACCAGGCCCCGTGTTCTGTCTCTTTAATTCCACAGGTGGAGATAAGCGGCAGGAACGGGAGCACTTTCTATCTCGGCTCCGCCCCCAAGGCGGGGATACAAACTTTGAAGCCAAAGGCCTAGCCCCAAATCCCCCGGTGTGGGGGTCGTAAAATATCTCTGCCTTATAACCACTAACAGCTGCCTCCTGCAAGGCCCAGCTCTTCCCAGGCGGGCTCCACACTCTGGGCACAGAGCGGGAGAACTGGGCAGGGTGAGACTGACCAAAAGCGGTCAGGCAGGCAGTCTATGGGACCTACCTATCGCTGACTTTGGTCCTTTTAATTACACCGGTGGAGATAAGTGGCAGGAATGAGAACGGTTTCTATCTCAGCTCCGCCCCCAAGGCTGGGACAGAGACTTTGGAGCCCAGGGCGGGGCTCCAGGTTGCAGGAGAGTGTGGAATGCAATGTTTCTCTGCCTTAAATCCGCCAAGGGCAATCTCCCCTGTAGCACTGCCCCGTCCTGGCAGGGTCCACCTTCTGAGCACAGAGTCAGTGCCACTTGTGCAGCAAATGACGGTCCAATATCAAATTGGTGGAGTAGTGGCACGTACCGGTGCTCTCTCTGCGCCTCCTCTCCAAACCCCGAGCCCAAGTCAGCGCTGGAATGCAGGGGCGGGAGTGGTGCAGGAGGGGCAGAGGGAGGGCGTCCTAATGGATCAAGGAGTCTAACTTAGTGCAATCTGACCTCTCAGTGCTATCCCAAACCTCCTCTATATCCAAAGTCAAAGCCTCCTTCTGTGTAAACTCCCCTTGACCTTGACCTGGGAGTGTTCTGCAGGGAGATGCCGGAGCCGGCTCTGGTTCCTGCTGCGCGGACCCTCCCCCACCTTAAACTGCGGCTGCTGTGCGCTCTGGCGACTCAGCGCGTTCCCTGCTCTAGTCTCCTCTCCACACGGTTTAGTCCCGCGCTGCCACTTCTCACCAACTTCAGGCACCTCCTGGCCTACGTGGAAGTGGAGTTCGGTGTGGGAGGGGGTGTTTCTCAGCACAGGGTAGGGCTAGCGCCACTGCCAGCTGGCAGCAGCTTAAGCTGCGCCTCGCTCCCTCCCTGATGTGTGCCTCCGAATCCCCCAGTTTTGCGGAAGAATGATCGGTTCACCTTTGCTTTAGGCTGCAAATGGTCATATCCCTCCGTTTCCTCTTGAATGTCTGCAGGCTTGGGAAGCTGGTCTCCTGGAAGTACAGATCACTCGAGTGTGGCTATCCGCTTTCTTCACTTTTCACTCTGGGAGCAGAGAGCCAGGAGGGCACCCCTACTCCGCCATTTTTTTCTCCTAGCCTTTTGATTACTTTCTTTCAGACCCTCATATTTTTTCTTTTCTAAAGTTCTCTCAAAGTATCCATCCATGATCACCAATTCAGCCATATCAGCGACTTCCCATCCAGTTGTATACTTTTATTTAATTAGGTCAACAAGCTCTGGCTGAAGCCCATGAATGAATAAGGCTAAAAGGCCTATTTCCATTTCTGGCAGAAAATATTCCATGGTATATTTTCAGTATGAAGTGCTTTAACAAATGAAATTTCCAATCTAGACCTATAGTCAAAAACTAATTTATCTTTTTTTCTGTTTGCATAATTGAATAAACGACCAATCAGTTTTCTTGTAGAAAGAAAATAGGAATAGCTTCTAAAAGTTCTTTAGTTGTTTTTCTGGCATCTTTTGGGCCATCCCAAAAGATACAGCTTTTGAAGGGTCAGCAATACTTTCTGTAGACGTATCCCCCTGCAGTGGCCATACATTTACTTGCTTCCCGGGGTCCCTAATGTCATGTGTATCAACTGATACAGCTCAGGAAGCCCGGGGTCATATATATGCTCATATGAGGATTCTAAATGTTTCAGAATATATTCATGGAATTTCTCTATTTGGAAATTCTTTTGCTATGGCTCTGAGTTCATATTTTGGCCACAGAATAAAGTAACACCCATATCTGGCTGTTCTGAGAGCCTAAGTTTGTAAGTCATCAGGTTAACTTCCTTCTTCTCATTGTCCCCAGGGTGAAAAAGCATTTGAGCAAAAGGATTGGCAGTTTTCAGGCCAGGATGGTGACTGAGCAAATGGGATGGGCTCAGAAGTATTGAGTAGGGGAGGACTAAAAATGTTAACAGTCAGCATCACATCAGTCACCACTTATCTTTTCTTAGCTTTCCCTTCAATCTGCCGTGTAAGTTTTTCATTTACTTTATTAGCCTTTTGTAAGGAGTCTTTTAGAAAGGCAGTTTTGAAATGATTATCTTTTAGAAGCCACTGTATGCCAATAAAAAAATGCATCCCATTGTTTCTGAGGTGTTCAGGACTCCTTTGTTTTCAATGTGTTCCTTATATGAACAATTTAATCTAGATTAAAATTTCCCCACTGTGGCCACTACAAATTCTAAATCATCTCTGACGAGGTACACCCATTTCTGTAGAAAGGCTTAGGTTCTCAGTCCATAATTCTAAACCCAGAATTAGCTAGAGTTCCAGACAGAGAAGTTGAGACTCCTTAGATACTAATGAGCCCATAATACCCTTCCTTTTAAATTTCACCTACCTTTGGCCTCCAGCTGGACTTCAGTCTATAGCAAACTGCAGTGCAGCCTCTGGACCCTAACCTGGGTTCCAGACCTACTCTGGAAGCAAGTACACTGTAATGGACCTAGTCTAGGTCCTGTTAAATCCCAATCCAACCTCTGGGTCCAATCTGGAATAAAATTACTGAAATTCAACACAGGACTCAAATTGCAGAGATCAGCAATCCAGTAGGGACTTACCCAGCGGCCACCAAATGCAGGGAGAAAAATGTGAAAACAATGGGCCCAGCAAGTATATTTCACCTGGCACTGAGATGCTCACTGGGGCCACGGGGTGTCTCCTTCAGAACCCACTTGTCTGACACTAAGTTGTTGAAAGAGGAATTGGAGGCACAATAAAAATTTATGGATTTCATTTCTGGAAATGGCAATTTATGAATTGGAAGCCATGAAACTAAAAGAGGTTTAGGGCTCCAATGAGAAAGCATTAGGCGGAGGATTTATCTGGTGAATACAAAACTATAACAAAGAAATTATTTCATTGGTCAAAGATATAAAAAATGTTTCCTGTTTTGGTTTACCTTGTTGGAAAGTCCCTGGTGAGTTGGCTGCCTTTGATTGAATGAGATTCCCCTTTGTTTTTCTCTAACACAAGCATTTTCTGGAAATGACCTAAGTCACATTTCACTTATGTTTGCCATTTAAGCAAGGTTAAAGGTAGCTGGTTTTAAGACCAAGCTGGTGTTGTTTGCTCAGGGATTTTTCAGGCCTGGTCTACATTTTAACTTGTCTTTAACATGTGGAATATCAAGTAAAATGCTTAAAATCATATAAATACACAAAATGACATGTGCAGATATCAAAAATATTGAACCTGTACAAATAAAAATTATACTCTTAAATGCTACATTTATGGTTGTATTTTATGGAGTTAAATAATTTCATTTGTCTGACATGAATTAATATTTACATCATTAATTAGAATATAGCTAGATTACCCAATTTAAAATGACAACTTGAAATTCAAGTCTAAGATGAAACTCAGAGAAAACAGAACATGTTAAATAAATATATTTATTCTCCTCTTTAAGCTCAATTTAGGGCAGTATTGTAAAAATTTAAGATACACTAAAAATAACTGAACTTAAAAAAATGGCCACTTACTGTTTTTCAAGATGGAAAGTGTATGTTTTCCCTTCAATTTTGATGAGATAAGTGATCTGTAACAAAGTATTCAGAGAGAATATAATTGTTAGAAATTCTAACTTCTTTTTTTTTTATTTTGAATATCAAATATTTTCCAACAAATGAAATTCTAACTTCTTAAAAGTAAAAGCCTATAATTCTTTGAAATGTATATACTTTTTCATATAAATGTAATTATATCTTGCATATATCAAAATTGGATGTATGACAGAATTACTCAATTATATTTAAATAAAATCAAGAAGTCTAAATCTGTTTCAAATCTAAGACCATTAGTCATTAGCATTTATTAACTATCATAATGAGACAGGAATTTAAAAGGAAGATTACATTTAGAAATGCTGAATACTACTAGCAGAAACTTGAATTTTGTTATCTTGTTCTACTTTGCAGTTTCCAGCACAAATAAATTGAAATCAAATAATGCAGCGCAGGTTCCCTAAGCTAAGAATACAAGAATGATCCCCTAGTCACCAGAAATGCTACCCAGAGATAATCCTTGTCTCCCTGATCCCTCTGAGAACTGCCTCAGCTAAACAGGGTCATCTCATGCAAAGCCACAACTTCCTGTGACAGCTCACATTTAAGTAGAAGTCCTCCCACGTAGTGACGTTTTGCTGTTACAAATAGATTTAGTACAGTGATACCTTCATGATAAATTGGTCCCTCTATCAATAATAAAGGTCCCTCTTATTTCTAGAAGAACTTTTTAAGGCATTTTTATTTAATCCAACTTTATTGGGATATCACTGACATATAAAATTTGTATGTACCCCTAAAGTGTACTTGATGCATACGATATAACGACACATATAAACTGTGTCTGCTTGTCTCACGTAGCATAATGTCCTCTAATGTCATCACTTAGAAAGAATTAAGATTCTGGAAATAAATCCATAAAAATGTCTTTTTCTCAACAGAGGTGCCTATTTAGTTAAATAGAGAAAAAGGAAGGTATTTTCTGTAAATGGAGTTAGGTCAATAGATACTTGTATGAGAATAAATAAAGTCATAGAAGTATGCCTGTGCCTTGTGCATTAATAAAATTTAGAGACGATCACACACACACAAATATTGAAACCAAGATTATGAAGTTTTTCACAGACAATACACTAAAATATTTCCATGTCCTTGAGTTGGCAAATAATTCTTAAATAGATTGAAAATGGCTATAAAGTAAATATTTGATTAAATGGATAACATCAAAATTAAAAACTACTGTTCATTATAAGGCACCATCAAGAAACTTAAGACAATCCCTACAAGGGAGAGTGATATTTGTAATTCATATCCGACTGGCCCATAAATATTCAACAAGTCACTCATCATCACTATTCATCCTGGGATGCAAAATAATCCAAGAAAGATAGAGAAAAATAAAATAAACACATTGTCAACAATCAAAGATTGAGAATACCAAGTATTATAAAAAAAATGAAACAACTAAAACTCTCATGCACTGCTAATGGAAAGGTAAAAGAGTATAATAATAACCACACTAAGAAACAATTTACCAGATTTCTACATTTCTGCTCTTACTGTATAAATCAGATTTCCCTACTAGATATATGCTCATGAAAGCACACAGCAATGAAATATTTGTTTCTTTATAGCAGATTTATTTGTAATGTTTACAAACTGTAGACGATTATCTAACAAGAGGTTAAAAATCAATTTTTAAGATACCATACAATTACTAAATGTATGAAACACCTGAAACCTGAGACAACACAGACAAATCACAAGAATAGTAGGTTGAATGAAGAAGCCATACACACAAAGAAGTGCTACCGGTACTGTATGATCTCTTTCATCTGAAGTTAGAGTTGGATATAGCAGAAAAAGGCAACAGAAGTTTCTGAGGAGTATGATCTGAGATAGTGCAAACAGGAGTTCAGACATGAAAAGAAATTTCAGATTTGTGCCTTTTGATAAAATTATACACATTTCTCTAATAATATAATCTGCAATGGGAGTGAGGGATAGGATTTCAGTAAGGTTTCACTTTTTAAAATAAGATATGAGGCCGGGCGCGGTGGCTCACGCTTGTAATCCTAGCACTCTGGGACGCCGAGGCGGGCAGATTGCTCAAGGCCAGGAGTTCAAAACCAGCCTGAGCGAGACCCCGTCTCTACTATAAAAAAATAGAAAGAAACTAATTGCCAACTAATATATATATATAAAAATTAGCCGGGCATGGTGGCTCGTGCCTGTAGTCCCAGCTACTCGGGAGGCTGAGACAGGAGGATCGCTTGAGCCCAGGAGTTTGAGGTTGCTGTGAGCTAGGCTGATGCCACGGCACTCACTCTAGCCTAGGCAAGAAAGCTAGACTCTGTCTCAAAAAAAATAAATAAATAAAATAAAATAAAATAAGATATGAGTATTATTAATACTGTTTATTTCAACTTATGTAAGCTTTGTTAAGATATACTTTCATAAATTTAAGTATTTTCCTTAAATTATAATTTATAGGCATATTTTCATCATTATATTTATTGTTTAGTATATGTTTTCATTTCAAATATTACATATTTTCCTTCTTTTTTCTTTAGTCTGTCTCACTGAATATGTTATTAATATGTTATTTCCATTATTTAAATATTTTTAGTCATAAGTTATGACCATAACTCAAATTTCTGCAGGTAACTGATTAATTCTTGTCCTTTATCTATGGTATAATATCCATTATTATTTATGATTTCTTCTTCAACCCATAGAATGTACGGAACTGCATCTGCAAATTTCCAAATGAATTTTCCCATCTTTTGTTAAATTTTACCTTAATAGAATTGTTACCAGATAATGAATTTTATACTATCTGTATTTGATTTTTAATTTTCTCTCTTTGCTATCATCAACATTTTGTTCAATGTTTTACATATTCTCAAGAAAAGTGCACTTTATTTACAGTGGAGATTGAGCTGAATTACAACTGGATTAGAAAAACTCTATCTTTATTTCTGGGGGTGCATATAAGTCTGGATGTTGTTGACTCTTGGCCAAGACAAAAGTAGTGAGATTTTTAGTGGGCTTTTTAGGGGACAAAACTACCCTAGCCAAGTTAACTTCTTCAATGTTTGTCTATTTTCACAAGGCTGGCTTGGCTACTCCAAGAGTCAATGAAACCTTCTAGGTGAGTTCCCCAAAGCCAAAATTCTTCCCACACATCTCATTGGTAAAAGCCAGAGACTCAGCAAGTTCCAGGAGCAAAAAGATAGGGCTCACAGAGATCTCACTGTGGATGTTTTTTTATGTTTTTTGGTTGCTGATGCTTTCCTGAATTCTCTTCTTGTTACACTATATGCATTGTCATCAAATAGAAGCCTTAAATGTGTGATACTCTGTAGACTCCAGTGAGATCCCCAAAATACCAGAGCTAGAGAAAACAATGCAATGCATTCAGCTCATTGGGTTCACATTCCATATGTGTCCATTGACTAACATATTTATTTTTGTTCATATTTCTTTATCAGTATTTTTATGATTTTCCAACCAGCATTTGAGCAAAACATTCTAAGATTGCACTGCAAAAATGGATCTGATGATTTCTCCCTCTCGTGCTACCAGTTTTAGCATTATATATGCTGAGGGTATTTTATTAAATTCATGAAAATTTATAATTGTTAGATTTTCCTAGTGAGCTAAATATTTTATCATTACATAATACTGCTTACCTTTATCCCTCAAAATTGTGTGTGTGTACTATCTGCTGTTGTTTTTCTGATGTTACCATGGATAATCATCTTTTTTCTTGGTTAGCATTTTCCAACTATACAGTATGAATTCCAAGACATTTTAAACTCTAAATACTTATGGTTTGTTGTAGTATCTTTATAAATACATAATCATTAGACTTTTTTTGGTACCAGAGAGTTAGACAGACCACACAGACTATAAAACTTGCCTTAGTGTCTGAGAGTTTTTCAGTTGACATTTCAATATTCTTTTCAGACCTTCCTACTAAAATTAAATCTATACTTCTTCCTTCCTCAAAATACAATGTCCTAACCAAAACTGGTAAAACTTAGTAAAAGAGAAGTCAAAATCAATAAGAAATGAACAAAAAAAAAAATTCAAATAGTTAATATAGAACACATAAAGGCACAGCATCTTTAAAACTTGACCAAAATATACTCTAAGGGGACATTCACTAGGATGCTCACATTAGCAGAGATAAAAAGATTGAACAAAGTCTGGTGAGGTATCAAGAATATATGCATCATCATTGTTTGCTAGTTAGAGTCATATGCAATGCAACTTTTCCAAAAGACATTTTGTAATATATACTCAAAAAATTTACAGGCTTGCCCAGTGATCTTATAAAAAAAACATGATCCAGGAATGTTTATGAAACTATCCACATGCCAAAAATTTGATAAAATATGGTATTACATGTATATGACATAACAGGCAGTTATATGAAAATGAAAGAGCTATATTTATCATCTTAAAAGTAAATCCAACTTTATAAATAAATGAAAAAGAAAATAACACTCATATATGATCATTAAAATATATGTGAACATGTGTGTGCATTCTAAATATTCACATATTCAGCTCTTCTATATTTGGAGCCTGATGTGGACATTGACTTCATTTACAACTCTCTGTACTAATCTAAATTTAATTTTATCATGTACACACCTTATTATTTTAATCAGATTAAAATGGCATTACTTCCATTTTTACAAAGGATTTATACATACATTTATATGCAAATTTAGGCATGGAGATATTTTCATATACTGCCATTTTAAAATAATATTACTTGGTAAATATTAGTATGACCTTAATATATAAAAATACACATTTAAATGTACATGTTTTCTAAAAGGGTCCAATAAACCATATATAAAATTTTGTTACAGGAATTTGGGGCATTTTTTCTGAGTCTCTGTTTTAAAATAGTTATACGTCATTCAGGTATTGAGAAATGAAAAAAAAAATCAAACATTTGCTCTCATTCAGGCCAAACAGCTCTTCAGCACAGTAAATTAGAACAACAAATGAAATTTCACAAAGGGATACTACTGAATTAGGACCATGTAGTTAAGCAAGAATAAAACATCTATAATATTTTTAAAGTGGCTTCTTAATTACATGCATTCCTGAAACATCGCCATCACTGGTGTTTGTCTCAATCTTCTGTGGCACTGTAATTTGCAGAAACTGTGTTTCAGAATCTGTAGTAAGGAAAAACCTGTGTGAGAGCCTTCCAGGCGAACAGCAGCATCCTCATACTTCACCTGTGCTCTTCATCTCACATCACTCTTTACATTTCCAACACACTCATACACGTACACACATCAAAAAAATAAAAATAAAGTACTCTGTCCAATCCCAGGGAGAGTCTCCCGTGTAAGCGGGGGCTGGAGGTTTCCGACCCCACCCAGTGTCCCTCCTTCCCCCACCTCCCCAGGGGACAGCAGGCCTCAGCTGCGAGGTCCAGCAGCAAGAAACAGCTGCCCCTGCTCTGCCCTCCTGCGGCTCTGCAGCTGGGGCGGGCCTGCGCCCTCTCCCCTCCCCGACAGACCAGCCGGCCGGCCGAGCTTCTGGGACAAGGAGGGCACCCCGAGCGGGAAGGGCGGCCCTGGCCCTGGCAGGTGCGGCACTCACGCTGGCCGGAGCTCAGCCGGCCCAGGCCTGCGAGGACCAGCAGCAGGGACAGCATGGCGACGACGCCGCTGGTCTTCGCAGGGTGGTGGCCGTTGGGGGTGGAACAGCTGCAGCTCAAGGTCACAGGTCCCCGGATTCTCCCCTTGGCGGGGGAGGGGCAAAGGGAGATGGAGGCGCAGGACGGGGGTGGGGTGGGGGGTGGGTAACAGAAGCCCCTCAGGGATGCCCCCCAATCCCCCCCAGATTGCTGCACTTGCAGAGGCCTGCCAGACCCTGTGCTACCCGCCCTGTAGCTTTGTTTTCCAAAAAGTTAAAATTTAAAAGGTATTCAGAGGTCACATAACGGTTATAAAGCACATTTACCTCCTCTAGGCCATAGGCTGGTGAAGCTCTCGGTAATATCAACATTTGATTACATCGTTTTCTGGTACAGTGGCTGAATTACTGCAGCAAAGGAGACCCGAAAAAAGAAACTCACAATATGTGTAGTGGCAGCCAATTGCAGCCATATCTACTTCTAGTTTTCTACTGTAAGTCTCAGGTCAAAACACACACATACAGTAAAAAAATAAATAAATAATACATAAATTTCTTGGAAAACTAAAGATTCCAAATAAAATGGTAAGTCTAAATATGTGTATGTTTTACTACTCTAGTATTGATTTATAACAAATATCATTCAAACAAAAATCACAAGTAGGTAATTATTCTGTAAACAAACAATCAAATCTATAACCCCTGCTCTTTGGAAGACTGATGCAGGAGGATCACATGAGGCCAGGAGTTTGAGGCTGCAGTTAGCTATGATCTTGCCCTCTAGCCTGGCTAACAGAGAGAGATCCTGTCTAAAAAAAGAAAATAAAAATCCAGCGCCAAATCCAAATACATTTATGTATTCGCTTTTGTACACTTTGGTTTCTTAGAAAAACCTCTGCCTTAGTTATTCCTTAGGGACACTAAATGAAAAGCTAGACATAAATTTTTCCTGAGTCTGGGTGCATTTCTTTGTTCTCTTGCTGCATAAAAAATTGTCACAAACATAGTAGCTCAAGGTGATACACATTTATTATTATATCTTGCAGTTTGTGTGGGTAGAATTCATATTCAACAGAAAATCAATATAAACAAGGCCATCAATAACAAAGATATTGAGACTTCCAGATAAGGCTATTAAAACAGCTATTATAACTGAATGATTTAAAAGAAATTATGATCACAGTCGAGACTTAGAAAGAATCAAAATACCAAGTTGAAATTTTAGAGCTAAGAAATAGACTATCTCTATTGAAAATTTCATTGGCCGTACATAAGAATATCTAAGACAATACAGAAATAAAATCAATAAACTTGATAATAAGGCAATGAGACTATCTAAATAGAAAACATAAAGAAAAAAATGGCTGATAAAAATATACAAAGAAACAGGAACATGTGGAACAATATAAAGAAATCTATCATATATGTAAACAAAAGTCCCAGAAAGAGAGCAGAGAAATATTTAAAGGAATAATAACAGCTAATTTTTTCCGAGTTTGGTGAAAATTGTATTCTAGAAAACATTAAGATTGCCAAGAAGAATATATACAGACAGGCTACATATACACCGATCCTAACTACATCAAGACTAAACAATTAAATAAAATGTGCTAAAAAGTAAATCATGAAAGCAGCTAGAAAAAATATATATAACTATTTTCAAAGAATAATAATGATAGTCTGAGACATCTCACCAGAAAATATGCAGGAAAAAGATGAAAAATTGATGACTTTCAAGTGAGGAAAGAAAAAATAAATCAGAAAAATAAATCCTAAGTGCAGAGATCAACCAGAAAACTACACAAAAAGAATTTTCAAAAGACTTTCTTTAGGAAGAAGGAAAAGAATATCAGTGAAAAGCATAGAAAGAAATGTTAAATACTTTGAAAAGTACATAATATTACTCATTTTAAATCTAAGGATAATTAATTTTATAAATGGAAAGACAATATCTTCTGGAGTTTTTTCATAAGAAGAAAGTTAATATATGACAATAGCAGAAAGAATATGAGAAAGCAAACAGAATTATATTGTTTTAAAGTTCTATATTATGTAAGTTGTATTATATTGAGTATAAATATAAGTTAAAGACCTATATGGTAAAACCGTGATCAATCACAGAACAGAAAGGAAAATGGAGCTCCAAAGGGCTATTAATGAACACTAGACAATTCAAAAGAAGTAAAAAAAGAAAAAAATACAATAGAAAGAATGTAGATTACTAGGGTGTATTTTTTAAATATCAAAAAGATAGATATAAACCCAAACATAGCAATACCTACACTAAATGTAGCAATTCTAAACATGCAGATAATAAAATTGAGTCATGTCAGCAAGACTATGGACAGAATAGTGTTATAGTCGAGATCTGCAGGGCCGTGGGACAGAGAGACAGAGTCACCGAGGCTGTATTATCAAAAGGAGTTTTATTGTCTAGCTGGAGCTAGGGTTCCAGCCCCCAGAGTGCCAGCGCAGTGGCCTCTTCTTTCAGCAGGGACCTCCTCTTGTGTGCTAGTGAGCCTTTTATACCTAAGTTGTTTACACACTGGTCATGAATCCCCCACCACAGTGATTCTTATTTCATCCTGCCCCTGATAGGCTCCAACCTGTTCCGGGTCCTAGCTGAGAGACTCCGGTTTCCGCGTTCTTTGTCTTTCTCCTCTGCATCCCATAATGTACTCATAATGCCTTGCAGTTAGCAAGCAAGCAGTAAACAGAAGCTGGAAGGTGTCCATTGTCCTAATAGCCCAGTATCTTACAGTAGGTAGCCAGTTTTCTCCTTCCCCTACAGTGATAATGACTTAACAATATTATATGTAAAAATTATCTTTGAGAAATCTATTATAGAAACAAATCAAGAGTTTCCTTACCAAAAGAAAAGTGCAACCAAGAAGAATCTCATCAAATCAGGTAGAAAACCTTCTGCCATTTACTTGCTGTAGCCCCTCCTCCAAAACAGCACAGCATGTTCATGCCATAACTCCCAACTCTCCGCTTCTGTGGAGGGAAATATAAAAGTAAATTTTCTGGGGATTCCCCAAGGAAGTGGTGGTTTCTGTCTTACATGAATCCAAACTTTTATTGGAATAGGTACCATGTGGGGCCAATGAGAACAAAGGATAACAAATGGCTTAATCTAGCACAAGTGAGACTGTAGTACCAACAACAGACAGGAGGCAGAGCGCCTGTTGCATGTCTTGCTACAAAAACACAAAAGACCCAGTATCACTGAGAGACAGCAGGCAGCCTCTAAGTAGAAACTGGTAAACCTCAAGAAGGCGATCACTCACACAAACAAAGAAGTCACATTTGAGAGTTGAAAGGTTTCAAGAATGTCAAGCTGCGCTGATTAGTGAAGTTTATAGATATATAATATATATACACATATATGTATGTATTATATTATATATATATATCAATTACTTTAAACTGCTTTAGGAAAACTATTTTTATTTTATTGTGAATTCCAAATACAATTACACACATTTTTAAAAATATAGTTGCTCAGTAGTAGAACACAATCACGATGGGTTCCAATGTTGGATGCCAAAATAGATTTAATGGATTTTATTGTTTTACTTACTCGTATTTCTGCAATTGCTCCTTCAACATGAAGAAAATTTCTCATGGTTAACGTATGTTGATCCCATCATTCTAATCACATGGAAATCTAAATCCCTATATCATGACTTCCAGTTTATAGCTACATCAGTAATCAAGAAAATGCAGTCATGCGGCACATGACATTTCAGTCAACAGTGGACCTCATACACAATAGTGGTTGCATAAAATTATAATAGAGCTGCCCTATACAGATGTGCCATTTTTAAACATTTTAATATCATATTTTTCCATACCTTTTCTATGTTTACATACACAAATACTTAGCATTATTATACAATTGCCTACAGTATTCAGGCCAGTAACATGCTTCACGAGTTTGTAGCCTAGGAGCAATAAATAGGCCATACGATAGAGCCTAGCTGTGTAGCAGGCTATGTCATCTAGGCTTGTGTAAGTGCACTCTGTGACGTTTGCACAACGATGAAATCACCTAATTACACGTTTCTCAGAGTATCCCTGTTGTTCAGCAACACCTGACTATGCTGTCTTCAATTTAATTGCTTTTTGATATAGCAGCTAAGAATTTTTCCCAACTTCTTTTTCCAGTTAATGTTTATTTATTGCAATATAGTTTTCAACATAGTTGGGTAAATGTGACATTTTTAGGTATCCTTTTCTTTTCTCTTTTTTTCCCCCTTCTTTTTTTGGTCATCACTCCTAAGTGTTATGCTTCTGGATCAATTTTCCATGTCTAAATTTTACTCAAGATAAATTTTTCTATCATTTAGGTCACTGACAAATTTTTACAATTGGCAGGCTGGACCACTGCCACACAGATTTTGTATTGATTTTATTTCCTACCAGTGTGAATGCTGGGAGGTATATAATATTTCTTAAAAATTGTGAACAAGTAAGTATGTAAGAGGAGATAGAGAGTTGAAAGGTATGAGTTAGGTGTTAACAGTAAAGATGTAGGAACAGGAAGATCAAAATGTCCTAACAAATAAAATACAACAGTCAAAATATTTTGCTTTGCAAGTGACTAAAAATTAGTACGGCTTGGCATACTACAAAAATAAATAAAAATTGCCTTAAAATTTTAAATTACGAATCAAACATTCTTAACCGTTTACTTTCTCTGAAACTACACTATCCATTTGATCTTATCTACCATAGAACTACGACATGCAGGACTAATCCTTCAGATTCTGCAATGAGAACAGGCTTGTATATATATTTTTTTCCCTCAACATCAGTCTCAACCAAGAACGGGTTCTTATCCTGGATCCCATAGCAGGGTCTAAACTTTTAATTTCTCGTATGTGTCCACACACTCCTTCTTGTTCCCAGGTTTCACGATACTATCAATGGCACATTGAAAACGACCAAGGCACAAACAAACCGAAAACTTACACATTTAGGGTCTACAGGGCTTATCCGGGTCCTTTTCAGAATCACCCAGGCTTGCTCTCCTCAGGACTCTGAGGAGAAACTCAGGCGGTGCCCCACCCCCACCCGCACCCCCCTCCATCCCATCCCCCTGCGCGCCCTGAGGGGCGGCCTCAGCTGGTGACACCCTGGTCTTGGGAGGGCGACGCGGTGGCGGGAGGCGCCAGACGGAGAGAGGGGTGAGGTCTCAGAGCGACAGGGAACTGTTCCCCAGGAAGAGCCCCGGGCTCAGAAGCAGGAGGCTGCGGCGGACTGACCGGGGCGGAGCTGCGGCAGAGCGATCCCGGCGAGCAGAGCGAGGACGAGGAACATGCTCGGCTACCGGCAGAGGGCGCAGCCCAGGCTGAGGGCGGTTGGTGACTGCGCAGGCGCGCGGTGGCCCTCCCGCGGGTTGGCGCGCTGCCCTGGCGGCCACAAGTGAGGGCGGCCTCTAGCGGCCGGGCGACTTCCACAGGCGACGCGAGCGTGCGGGCTTGCACAAACTGGTTTGCTGTGGAGAAGTTTAAATTGTTTGAACCCCTCAGTAGTGAGACCAGAAGTAAATAGGCTCCGTCGCCTTTCTAGTGAGGGTCTTGGTAATGTTTTTCTCCACATTTTCATGGCAGGTTTTAGTTAACTGTGGTGGAAGTCAAAGAGGAAAACAGAAATGACAGCCATCATTACTAGCAATTTCCTACGTGCTACTGCTGACTTAATGGTTTATTAACTTTGCAAACAAAGAAAAATCAAGAAAATGGCACTTTTTTAAAAGCCAGTACAATGTCAGCATTATTCACAACAGCCAAGATGGGGAAACAACTGAAGTGGCCACCAAAGGATGAATAAATAAAGAAAATATAGTACATTAGGTTATTAAGTATGGAATGTCTAATGTCCTTAAGTACAAAGTTTGACAGTTGCTATCTCTGACATTTCACCTTGACACTTTCACACTTCTTTTTTTATTGTAAAGATACATCCTCATTCTTTCAAACACCTGTTTAGCTTGTGATTCTCTTTCAAAAAAAAGTTTTAGAGCAATTTTTCTTTAACCATGGATAAGTCAAACATTCATGTTATTTTTGAATATGAGTTCCATCGTGGAACCAACACAGCACAGACAGCTCTAAATATCATATCAACAAAATGTTTGGGAAGGATGTGGCTAATGAACGCAGTACATTGATGGTTTAAAAAGTGCCATTCTGGTTATTTTAATCTTGAAAATGAGCCATGTGGGTGACCTGAGACCAAGGTGGACAAACTCATCCACTTTTTCTAGGTTAAAATACATATCTGGCCACCACGTGCCTGGTGGAGCTGTTTTAGAGGTCTGATTATAGACCTCGTGGGTCTCTAAGTTAGTTATTTTCCACGTAAGATTATAGGGCATGTGGGGATTTGAGTCAGTGGCTATAGCTATAGAGACCCTTTCCAGGAGCAAGATGCCCATAAACAGCCTATGTAGCAACCGTAAAAGCTTACCAGGGCACATATTTGCAGTTTAGTCCAGTCCTTGGGAGCCACAACCCCGAGTCCAAGTCCCCAAAGGATGGCCAGCAGTCTGAAGAGGATTTGAGTCAGCAGTCCCATCTAACCCCTTTCCCCAGCAGAGCTCTGGCTTGTCTGCGGCTGTCACTCGGGTCAGTCTGGACTTTAACGGGTTTCTCAGGACTGCTGTTGCCTTCCACTTGTCCTGCTGCCACTCCTGGTCGTCCTCACTGGCGGGTCTCACATGGGAGTGGTGTATCTAAGTTGCCACTCTGTCAACCGTGAGTGCAGCGGGGGTAACAGGAATTATTTGAAAGGGTATTTTTTATTTAGGGTCTAGGGTTTTACTGTTAGGCCATTTTACCCACACCCAATCCCCTGGCTGATGATTGTGATGAGGCTGTTTATTACTTTCGCTCCTTGGCCCAGTTGTCTGGTAGATGGCCTGGAGGGCCGGCCATACTTGGCTGTGGACACGTTGCAGAGCTTGTACAGCCTGCAGTACCTCTCTAGGGTGCTCCGGAAGAGCCTCAGAGCTCATCCTGGGGATTACAGGTAGAGGGGTCCCATACATAATGTCAAAGGGGGTTAAGCCCAGACGGTAAGGGGTGTTCTGGGCTTGCAACAGGGCGAAGGGAAGGAGGGTCACCCAGGCCCAGCCAGTCTCTAGAACCAATTTAGTTAAGGTTGCTTTTAAGGTTCTGTTCATTTTTTTTTTTTTTCACCTGCCCTGAGCTCTGGGGATTATATGTACAATGTAACTTTCAATCCGCCCCCAGTGCCGGGGCCAGCCCTTGACTGACCTGACTTGTGAAGGCTGGCCCATTGTCAGACCCTATGCTCTCCGGCAGCCTGTATCTGGGAACTATTGTTTCCAATTTTTTTTTGCTACTATTAAGGCAGTCTCTCCTTTAGTAGGAAAAGCTTTTACCCACCCTGAGAAAGTGTCTACCATGACCAACAAATACCTGTACCCATATTTTGGGGGTCTTACCTCTGTGAAGTCTATTTTCCAAATAATCCTGGTTGCCTCCTCCACTCCCTGGTACCTGCATGGGTCCCTCTGATCCTCCCCAGCTGCATGACCTGGCAGACACGGCAGTTCCGGACAGTGTCTTCTGCTATCTTTTTTTGTGATTTGAATCTGAGTTGTGCAGTGTCCAGCTGCTGTAGCATCTATTTTTTTCCCTGAGATGTGTTGTCTGGTGGAAGTGTCCTAGTAGGTGGTTCCCCAGGGCTTCATGGACTACTAGACAGTGCTGTCCATCTTGGAACAGTCGTCCTTACTCTGTAACCAGCAGTTTTTCTTTGGCCTAGTTCATGTCTGTGCTGGAATAATCTAGTTGGGGGAGGGGGGCATCTTTCCCATCCCAGGAGGCGGCAAGCACAAATGTAGAACATCTGTTAGTGCCGGTCCCCCCCCCCCCAGCCCTTTTTGCCTCAGCGGCTGCAGCCTGGTTGCCCTGGGCTTTTAGAGAGTCCCCCTTCTGGTGTCCCGGAATGTGGACTACCGCCCCTGCTTTTGGCAACAAAATGGCTTTTAGCAGCTGAAATATTTTAGGCTTATGCTTGATTTTTCTGCCCTCCACTGTGATGAAACCTCTCTCTCTATAGAGGGCCCCATGTATGTGTACTGTCCCGAAGGCATAGTGACTGTCGGTGTATACTGTCAGCCTCTTTCCTTGGGCCCAGCGGAGGGCTTCTGTCAATGCTACCAGTTCCGCCTTCTGGGCTGATGTCCCCTGTGGAAGGCGTGTTGCCCAGATAAGATTGCCTTGCTCATCTACTATGGCCGCCGCCGCTTACCTGTGTCCGTCCCGGAAGAAGCTGCTCCCATCGGTGAACCAGGTCAGGTTGCTGTTTGGAAGAGGGTGGTCTTTTAGGTCTTTCCGGGCCATCTGGGTCTCAGCTAGGATTTCGAGGCAGCTATAGTCCGGCGTTTTGGCCTTGGGATCCGGCAGGAGCATGGCTGGGTTCAGGATGGCAGGAGTCTGGAACTCAATGCGAGGAGTGTCCAACAGAAGCCCCTGGTAGTGAGTCAGCCTCGAGTTTGTAATCCATTGTCCTGGCGGCTGCTTCAGGATCCCCTCTATGGCGTGAGGCGTGGTAATCTGCAAATGCTGACCCAGGGTGAGCTTATCGGCGTCTTTGACCAGTCAGGCAGTAGCTGAGATGATTCGCAGGCAAGCAGGCCTTCCCGCGCTATGGGATCTAGCTTTTTTGACAGGTACGCCACTGGCTGCCTCCAAGGTCCTATTGCCTGCATGAGCAGTCCCTAGGCTAGTCCCTTCTTCTCATCTATAAACAGGTGGAACTCTTTTGTGGGGTCAGAGAGCACCAGGGCTGGGGCCTCTAACATAGCTGTTCTCAAGGCTCGAAAGTCACCCTCCATTTGCACTGTCTATTTCCACGCTTGCCCTGCCTTGCACCCTTCATACAAGGGCTGAGCCTTCTCTGAGAACCCCGGAATCCAGAGGCGGCAGTACCCCACTGACCCCAGGAACTCCTGCATTTTCCAACATGAGGTCGGGGTGGGTATCCCTAGCACAGTCTGTTTCATTGCCTCGGTTAGCCACCTTTGGCCTCCCTTGATCTTATAGCCCAGATAGGTAACTTCATCTTTGCAAATTCGGGCCATTTTAGCACTAGCTCGATATCCCATTTCACCCAGTGCCTCGAGTAGGTCTTTGGTGCCCTCCAGGCAGGTCTGAGGGTTTAGTGCAGCTAGTAGCAAATCATCCACATACTGCAGCAGGGTCACCTCTTGGTGGTTGCCACGGTACTCTCCCAAGTTGTCATGGAGGGCCTCCTTGAACAAAGTGGGTGAGTTATTGAACCCCTGGGGAAGCCCTGTCCATGTCAACTGCCCCTGGATTCCCCTCTCCTCATCCTGTCACTCAAAGGCAAATATTTTTTGGCTGCACCGGGCCACGGCTAGGCTGAAAAAGGTATCCTTTAAATCTAGGACAGTGTACCAAATCCCCGTTGGAAGAAAGGAGCTTAGTAGGGTGTAGGGGTTTGGAACTGTAGAGTGGATGTCTAGGGCACGTGCATTGACCTTCCTGAGGTCCTGCACAGGCCGATAATCCTTTCCATCGATTTCTTTACTGGTAACAAAGGAGTATTCCAGGATGACTGGCACCTTCGGCGAATCCCGGTACAGCCCCTTTGAATGTGGGGCACTATTCCCACTCTGGCCTCCTGGGGCATGGGGTATAGCCTAACTCGAGCTGGCTCAGCCCTTGGTTTTAACTCAATATAGAGAGGTGGCCGATGCTTTGCCCACCCTGCACCCCGCTTCAGCCCAGGCTTTGGGAAATTCATGGAGCTAGTGCTCCATGTCCTTTTCTGCCCCATCACGGCCAGGTACAGTCTATACTCATCTGCCTTTGTCAAGGTCAACATTCGAGTGACCCGGGGGCTGCTAATAAGATTGCCTTTATCATCAGTTATTACTATTCCTTTTTCTTCAAAGTAAATATGGACCTTTAATTCTGTGAGTATGTCTCTCCCCAATAATGGGGTGGGGCACTCTGGAATGACCTTGAAAGCATGACTCACTTCCCCTGAGCTTAAGTCCAACTTTCGTCAGGTAGTCCAAGGGTAGGGGTTGGTTCCAGTTGCCCACTGCACCCAGCTAGTCTTGTTAGACAGTTTTCCAGTGGTCTCAGTAATCACTGAATGTTCTGTCCCCATGTCTACCAGGAAGCTGACTGGACTCCCGTCCACTTGTAAAGTTACCCTGGGCTTGGGGAGGAGAAACAAACCCCGTCCCCCCTATTTATCCTTTACTTGCCCCAGCAACACAACCTTCTCAGAGGATCCAGCTCTATATTCCCCCCTTCTTTTGGGGGCAGTCCCTAGCCCAGTGTCCATGCTCCTTGCAATTGATGCACAGATCCTTGCCTAGCCTCTCCCTCCAGGGTCACTCTCGGCCTCTTGCCCCTAGCTGACCTCCTCCCGTAGCTGCGAGTAGGATCTTGGCCATGTCTCTGTTTGCTTTACATGCTTCACCTGCCTGGAACTCCCTTTCCTCTAGCCTCATCCTTTATAACTTTTCCTCAGGGATCTCTCTATTGTTGTAAACTTTCTCTGCCACTTCCAGGAAGTCTTGCAGAGTTTTGTCACATAACCTATCTATCTTCTGCACCTTACGCCTGGTGTCTGGGGCTGCCTGGTTAACAAAGGCCATCATATCAGCTGCCTTGCTCCCTTCTGCAGTAGGATCTATGGGAGTATACTGCTGAAAAGCCTCCATGATCCTCTCTAGATATGTGGATGGGCTCTCCTCTGGCCCCTGACGAACAACTCCTACCTTAACAAAAGTGGTTGGCTTCCGTGCTGATGCCCAGAGACCGGCCATCAGAGTCTGGCGGTAGACCTGGACACACTCCCTACCTTCAACATCATTGTAATCCCAGGGAGGCCGTTCAATAGGAAAGGTCTGGTTGATGACCCGGGGATTGACGGTGGGTCTGCTGTCCTCTCCTGGAACCAGCTTTCGTGCTTCCACTTGGATCCTCTCTCTCTCTTCAGTTATAAAAAATACCTTAAGCAACTGTTGACAGTCATCCCAAGTGGGCTGGTGAGTGAAGAGGACAGAGTCTAAAAGGTTAATTAAATCCCTCAGACTTTCAGAAAAATTTGCATTTTGGGATTTCCAATTGTAGAGGTCACTAGTGGAGAAGGGCCAGTACTGGTATGCCTGCTTCCCATCTGGTCCAGTGGGTCCCGCTGCTCTCAGGGGGAGTGCCCTCATAAGCTCCGGATCTGGAGTCCGTCCAGTCCGCTGGTCCCCCTGTTGCTGGTTCTGCATCCCCCAGGGCCATGGGAGCCACATGGGCCACCCCAGCATTATAGAGCGGGGGCGCATTCCACTCCAAGTCTGTTAAAACTGGGTACAGATTGGAGCATGGCAACATAGGGGTTGTGCCAACATAGGGCGGCCCAGCGGGTCATGGGTCCTGCCAGTATCCCGCCCTTCTTCACTCCCTTGGTGACCAAGATTTTAGCCTTTTCCTTAGGGGCAGGCAGGAGTGTCCTTAGCCAGGGTGGTGGGTCCTGGACCAAATCCTGCCAGATCACAATGTAAGGAATTTGGTCGGGATGGCCGTGGTGGCCAAACGCCACCCTTTTACCTTTTCAATGAGGGAGGTGTCAAAGGAACCCTCCTTGGGCCATCCCACCCCAAACGTGGGCCACTCCGCCTCACAAAGGGTGATAAACTTCCTCTTTTTAACCTCCAAGGACAGGTCCTGTGCCCTCGTCCTCACATCCTTAAAGTGACTCACGAGGATAGACAACGACATCGTCAGGGTTTGTTCCATTCCTGAAAAGAAGAAATCCTAGACACAAAACAAACTGACTGGCACAATCGCACAGGTGACACGAGTAATCGAGGAACAAACAACAAAATGAGCAGACGAACGGACAACAGTGAACAAACGGAAAACAATGACCCACCTAGTCTGGACCTAACTCCCTGGTCCCCTTCTGACTGAGCCTCAACCTCCAAGGTCAGCTGTGGGGTTTCCAAGGAGGCCAGAGGACTTCTCTGTCTGGCCCCAACCGGGAGACCCGCTGGCCCATCCGCCTAGGTCCTATGCCAGTCTGCTAGTCGGGGGTTCCGAGCTTTTCACTCCTTCCTCTGCTCTGAGCTCTATCCAGCGGTCTGTGGGAAATCCAGGACAAGCCCCCAAATGTTAGAGCCGGAATCTGCAGGGCCGCAGGACAGAGAGACACAGTCACCGAGGCTGCAATTACCAAAAGGAGTTTTATTGTCTAGCTCGAGCTAGGGTCCAAGCCCAAGAGCACGGGCCCTATGTTTGGGCAGGGACACCCCGCCCCGCCCCGTGTGCGAGTGAGACTTTATACCTAAATTGTTTATGTCCTGATCATGGGTCTGCCCTCTACAGTGATTTGTGGGCCGCCGCTGGTCATACATCTGCCCTCTACATTGATTTGTGGGCCCCTGCCGGTCATGCATCTGCTCAGCCTCTTACTTCATCCTGCCCCTGATAGACTCTAACCTGTTCCGGGTCCTAGCCCAGAGACTCTGGTTTCAGTGTTTTTTTCTCTGCATCCCATAATGCACCCATAATGCCCTGCGGTTAGCAAGCAAGCAGTAAACATAAGCCGGAAGGCATCCGTTATCCTAATAGCCCAGTATCTTACATTATAAAATACCATTAGCATCATCAGAAAATAAAATGGGTTTCACACTGTTATTGCTTTGGACATAATAAAAAATATTTAAAAAATTGAAAATTTTGAAGATTTATATAAAATGGACAAGTTTTTGAAAAACTTCAAATGACAAAAGTGGCACAAGAATAAACAGAATTCATAAATAGTCCTACTACTATTGAAGAAACTGTATTTTAATTGTATTTTCACATATAAAAAAGTTCAAATGTATCTCACAATAAATTCCACCAGACATATGAGAATAACACCAATATATCAAACAAACAAACCCCCCCCCCAAAAAAAAAAAAAAACTACTATAGGTTTCCAGTTTCCAGTGTGGCATATGTGCAGCTTTGAAGTAATCACTACCCATCCTTATAACAATAAAAAAGCCAAAGAAACTGAAAACCAGAAACCCTTTCTAGAGCCATCAGAGAATTGAGGGTACAAGGAAAACTGCTATCCCCAAAACTGGAGAGACAGACTGGCAGATACAGAAAATCAGAACTTACCAGAGCAGAAATCCACAAACAGAAACATTTTCAGGAACCACTAGATTAGGACAACAAACTGAAATTCATGAATTGCTGGAGACTAGTGTGAACAAGTTTAAGAATGAAAACATCCACAGGGGCTCAGTCATAGGGAGGGGCTTACACTTTTATGAATTTTACGTCCTGGAGTCCTATCAAGTTCTCATAGTGAAGATCAGAGAAAAGTAGCCATTTTGAAATATGCCCAAAGCATTGACTTTCCTAACTTACTTTCCATGAAAAGAAATTATTTCACCACAATCTAAATGACCGGAGTTTTAGCAGAGTCTAACTAACTTGAAGAAAGACAAATACCCAACCCTAGCATGTTCTCTAGCCTTTGATTAGGGGCAGGATATACCCATCTAACCTAAGTTTACTCAAACATTCCACATGGAGTAAGAGAAATACTGAACTCAATTGTGTACCTTGCTTACATTACTAGATTATAATCCACTAGAGTTATTATCAGTAGATCTAAGCAGTGGCTAAGAAGCTGTGGGGCTGAGGAGGGCAGCAAGGCAAGAGGAGAGAGGACACCACAGTGGAAGAAAGAGCATGCAACCACCTCCTTGAACTTTCTACCAAATATGCACATGTCCAAAACCTAACTCCTCTTCTATTCTACCTCTCCCCCAAATCTTCTTTTACTCCAGTATTCCCTATTGCCAGCATGAATTGTGTTAACAGTTACAAAAATAAACTCTGGTCTGGACTAAAACTTGGACCTTCTAGGTACTAGAGTGCACCTGGGCAACTAATAGATCAGACATTATTATTAAAATGAGGCAGGACATTGATCATAATGGCCTCAAATAAGTTAGTGGCAATCAGGATGAGGTATAGGTGGTGGAATCATCCTAATTTGTATTTTTGAAACAGTTTTATTGAGATATAATTCACATACCAGACAATTTACCCATTTAAAGTATGCAATCGAATGTTTTTTTAGTATGTCCACACATATGTGCAAACATTATAAAATTTTAATCAGTTTCGTAATTTCAAAAAGAAACTCCCTACCTTTTAGCCATCAACCTCTCTCCTACGTGGTTCTTCAACCCCTACATTCTCTCCTAGCCCTAAACAACCATGAAACTAATTCTCGTCTTCAGAGATAGTCCTATTCTGGACATTTCATGAAAATGAATAACACATGGTCATTGTAACTGGATTTGTTCACTTACCATAATGGTTTCTAGTTCCATCCATTTCATAGCATTTTCAGTGATTCATTTCTGTTTATGGCTGCTATTCAATTGTTTGGATATACCACATTTTCTTATCTATTCGTCCCTTGATAGACATTTCGAAAAAGAAACTCTGGGCCTCTATGGTGCGGTTCTTCTACTCTTGTTCCACGAGAATATTTTTTTTTTTTCGATGGGGGCTCTGTAGGTCCAAAACAGACTCCAGACGGGCTGATGTTTCCCTGACCCATGTGTAATCTTTGAGATGTGTAGAAGTGCATCCATCCCAGCAAGAGGGAGATGGGAAGACAGAGACAGAAGTAAGAAAATCAAGCCTAGAACACATCAGCTTCACTTAAGATAGTGCAGCAACTTTGAGTTTCCCCAAAAGACAAATAAATATTCTATATATCAGTTTATATATGGCCAAGAAAACATATATACCTGACAGAACAGGCATATATGACCAGAAATTCAGTTTGATCGATTTCCTTAAGATAAAATAGATGCCAGGGACTATCTGGGGGCCCTGGGAATGGACTTATCTAGAAATTCTTCCTCTCAATATTCCCAAGCCCAGGACAGGCAGGGCAGGGGAAACAGGAGCGACTGGGTATGTGCAGGCTGCCGGTGTCTTCTGCTGAGCCGGGAGCAGTCAGCGTGGCCATGGGCACCTGTGAGCAGACAGCAGCAGTGGATGATGGAAGGTTTTCAGCTTGGGATGTAACAAAAATTCTGAGGTTAAAAGAAGCAAAGCTGCTTATTTCACACTAAAAGATCATGGTGGGTAGAAGAATGGATAGACACAAGCTTGCATATTTTCAGTCATAGGATTTTATTTTAGCTCGTGAAAATGAAAGCTTTTCGCCACAACAAAAGGAGAGCAACACAGGTTTTTTTCCATTCTTGGATCGGGCCAGTATACAGTGAGTTTCTTGGTAATATCCTTTCTCCATCTTATGGCTTTTCAATAGTATCATTTAATTGCTATTGTAGAAGAAATATAGAAAAATTAAAATGCTAAATTTTCATCATTAATAAAAGCTATCTGCATTTACTATGCAACTACAGGTATGACACTTAATTTACATAATAAGACATTGTTTATACTGTTGCTATCTGTGACTGTGATCTGGGAAATTTGTTATTCTAAGTTTGTATTTCATGAGTAGTTTAAGATAGCTACTTTAAATGGAAATATTACAAATTGATGTTTATACGTTTAATTTGCACAGTCTTGAAACTTCATATGAGCAAACGAAAACCACGGAAAGGAAAGAGAAGAACAGAACAATATAAATATGTGGAAGAAATAGAAAACAGTTAATACTAATTGTGTATTTCTATCTGCAGAGGAAGAGCACTTTCAAAAACGCTCTGTGCATTTCCTACATACCCATGTCAAATTCAAACTCATTCTTCACTCCCCTCCGCTTCTTCACCTCCACCCAAATTAGTTCTTTTCCTACTATACTGTATGTCCTTGGTAAAATCTGTCACTATTCATTCTGCCCAAAAGTTGAGGTCTTTGTAGATCTCTCTTTCACTGTAATGTAAATACATCCACCCAGTCACCACTCCAGTCGATTCTACCTCTGTCATTTCTCTCAGAACATTTTTGTGCTTTTCCTCTCATCCATCCCTGCCCTCATCATACCTTTCCTGTGCATTTAATAGTATCTTAGCTGTGTCACTAGTCTCCAGTTCTGACAAAATCCATTTTCCCTACTTTATCCCAGTGAAATTTGTAAAATACAAGCCATATGGAACCAGATGTCTCTTACCACCTCAAAAATATTATGTCCTTCATATAGAAGAACATTTAAACTCCTTATCACGGCATATCAGACACTTGTCTTGGCTGATGCTAACCTATGCAGATTTTATCTCTCAATATTTATAAACTTAGGATGAATTTTAAAAACTGTTAAGAGATGAACCTTGGAAACAGAGAGGCCTAGTTTTACATTTTCAGTCTTGCTCTCTTCCTGCTTTATATCAATAATCATATTATTTAAGTACTTTTTCTTACACTCTACATCCAAACTGTCAATGTATTCAGTTGGTTAGCCTTCAATTTATGCAGAAAACAATCTTTACCACCCCTGACTGTCTCATGGATATTGCAGTAGTTTCTCCATTCAAGGGTATCTATCTGCACTTCTACTCTGGCCATCATACAGACTATTTTCAACAAATTAGCCTTTTGAAGTATAAGTCATGTGCTGGGAATCTGAACTATGCCACGATGCCTCCCTTTCACTCGAAGTAAATGACAAATGGTCTCCAAGAGCTCCAAGACGCTAGGTGAGTTCTGACCTCATCACAGCTGCAGCCCTCTTGCTAATTTGGCTCAAGACAAACTGACATTCCTGGTGTCACTCAAGCATTCCAGACTTAAATTTGCATTAGAGCAGTAATGTGTTTGGAAAGGTAATGCCCAGATATATCTGAAATATATCTGAAAGAATGATAGTTCTTTCAGGTACATGCCCGTGTAAGATGAAGTTGACTTGCAGCTGGAATTGAAAAGCTCTATCTTTACCTCTGGGAAATCCTGGATGTTGCTTTTGTTTTTTTGTTTTTTTACAGGATAAGGGAAATGCAATTCATAATAGGCTTCTTAAAATTTAAAATAAGGATTTTGGGGACTTTGGGTCTTTCTCATCCCCAGTGCTTAATGACAGATGAGGAAATGGAGACCCATTGACTTAACTATAAATCAAAGACAGATAAGGAGGAATGGCAGATAAGTGATTGGATGAACTTTTGATGTTACTCTTGGTTGGATTTTTAATTTTTCCATTTGCTCCCAGTGATATAGGCCTTATTTCTTCACACATGTGAACTACAACTTTGAACCATATTTACGGATGCCTATTGTATTCCATATTATAATAAAGAATTGTCTCTCTGCCTTGAAGGGAGGATGCATTTAACATTTTGTCTGATATTTAATACGTACTTAATCAATGTAAATTCCGTTCTATATCCCCAGTCATACATCAGGCTCTGTGTGTTAAGACTGTGACATTCTTAAAAGTTTAAACTCTGGATGCAACCAGTTGCATTAAGTTAAACCCCAATTCCAAAACTCATAAAAATTCTATGCTCATGGGAAATCATTTAAATTCTTTATGTCTATTTCCTCATTTCTAAAACGAGGATAACAATACCCATGGAGTCTTAATGAGGAAGAATATAAATGTGAAGAGATACTGTGTGTAAATCTACCAATTAGAACCACTGGAACCTTAAATGAGTGAGCAGGAGGTATGATCATTCATAGATATTTTAAGAAAATATTTACAATTCATTTAAGGTCATTTCTTATTACAAAAATTCTGCTCAGTAAGGTTCTGGCAAATATTACTTAACATTAAATATTTCTCAAGCATAAAACAAAGTTAACATCAAGTACTTCAATGCGATATTAACAAATGGACTCAGGATGAGGAAATATGGCCATGATAGTTTCTTATAGTGAAGTATTATTAAACAAACTACTTCACGAATTATGTCATTTTAATAATAATTTAATTCTTTCAATTCACCTTTAACTCTATGACTGACTGCTGTTACTATTGCTGACTTCTGAGAAAGATCTGTAAAAAATAGATAGCATTAGGAAACAATACAATCTTAAGGCAAATGAAGACAAATTTAAACAAGATAGATTTGTGCTAATTAATCAATTAATATGTATGAAGTGAACAAGTGCAAGCAGAGCAGTCAATTTGGAGAGAATGGACAGAGATACAACGAGGTGTTATTCCTCACAAAGCCTTTGCGTGAAGACAGAATGACCTAGTTCCCAACCATCCCGTTCATTACCACCCTTTTGTGCATCAGCTCTATTTCATTTCTTATTCTTGCAGCCCTGAAAGCATGTATTGCTGTGAAATTTAGGCTGTCTTGACCAGATTTTGTAATTTTTGACTAATGATCCCTTAGTATAACATTTCTTCCCAAAGTCAGATTTATTTCTTGCAGTTGATCTTCCAAGATATCAACTGAAAGGCATGTTCAGATATTTCCAGGATGTCTTAAGTAAGAGCACAGGAAGAGTCATGCTAGCTATCATTCAACATTCAATTAAGTCAATTTATAATAATTGGATGATTATGTAAATGTCTGCATAAATCACCCAGATTATTACTCTGAATTTAACTAGTAGCTGCTAACTTTTTGATAAATAAAAAAAACTAACCAGAGAAATAAAAGTGCTGATGAAAATTTTACATCAATGTCTTATTTCCATGAACATAAATGAGAAACAGAGAATCTCTCTCTCTCTCTTTTTAGCACAGAACAACACGATTCACTTACTTATTCTTACTTCTGCATTCTTATATCTCTCAATATTCACTGAGCAGCTTTTATTGGTTTTATGATAAGGAAAAAAGCTATGCAAGTACCTTAATTCTAATTTCAGAAATGCAGGAGCAATATTATGTTTGAAATATGGAGTATATTATCTGTGCTTTTCCCCTCATTCTGTGACATCTATTTTCTTACCTTCTACATATTCTAAGCACAATATCTGCCTCCATGACTATCTTTTTTTATCTCTTTGGCACAACTTATTGTCAATGCAAGGAAAATGGTGTTTCTTGGGAAGTCAACAGAACTTCTTAAAACATTTATAGAAAACTTAACTTTCTATGTGAAAGGCCCTGAGGATTTACTGAGTAGCTTTAATTGTTCTTGGCCTTGTAAGAATGATTAGGAAATCTAACTGCATGAAATGTGAAAGAAAAAAAAAAAAAAAGATTTGGCATATACTGAGATCTTCTTATTCAATATTTCTAAACATTAACCTAATCCATCTCAATATCCCTATTTGTAATATTCTGAATTACAGTCAAATTCTTCCCATAGTATAATACATTTATAATATTAAGCATAAAAAGTAATAAGTTAACTTACTCCATACTTGCAGTTTCTGCTCTATGCCAAAATTCCCTCATTTTTTTCCATTTAAGACTAATGATGGCAGTTAAAATGAGGAAAGGTAGAAAAATGTAGAAACTTATCAAAAGGCCATTTTTTTGAGGTCGTTTTACCAATAAGGGCATCTTTCTACCTGAAATATGAGAGTACTTTTTAGCTTTTTCAAAAATATGTATAAATCATACCACTAATTTGAATTATTAAAATTTCAATTTAAATAATATAGTCAGAAAATTAATACATTTGAATTTAAAAGTGTTTTTCAATCTTCTATGACTATACCCAAAGTGCATTATATATTTATGTCAACTCAATATCCTTATAAATATCATTGGCAATATATTGTCATTGACATAATAATACAATATCCTTACCATAATTTATCATCTCATCATATATATTTAATCTTTACTTATATTATAATCTCTTTTAGTCTATCATATCCCCTTCTGTGGCCTGCATTACGTTCATTTATGTTGTTGTACAACCATCACAACCATCTAACTCCAGAACATTCTCCTCCTGCCAAGCCGAAACTTTCTATTCATTAAATATTAACTCACCATTTCCACCTCTCCCCAGAAGAACCACCCTCCTATAATAGTTTGATTTTATGCATTTGACCACTCTAAGCACCTCAAAATAAACAGAATCATAACCTATTTGTCTTGTTCTAACTGGCTTACTGAACTTTTCATAAGGTCTTCAGTTCATATCCACATTGTAGCATATGACAGAATTTTATCCATTTTTAAGAACGAACAATCTTCTATTATGTGTATATAACACATTTTGTTTTTCTATTTATCTGTTGATAAACATTTGGAATTTCCACACTTTGGCTATTGTGAATAATACTGCTATAAATACGGGAGTAAAAATATCTTCTCAAGTCCCTGCTTTCGATATTTCACGGAATATATCTAGATTGGAAATTCTGGATAATATACTAATTATATGTTTAATTTTTTGAGGATCCATCATGCTGTTTTCCACAAAAGCTAAACTATTTTACATTTCTACCAGCAATGCACAAGGGTTCCAATTTTTCCATATTCTGACCAACATTCAACATTCCATATGTTATGAATTTTTCTTTATAATAATGACCATCCTAATAAGTATTCATTGGCATTTCATTGTAGCTTTGACTTGCATCTCTCTAAGGATTTTGATGTGAGAAAATTATTTTTTTTCTTGTGCCCACTGGCCATCTCCACATTTTCTTTGGAGAAATGTCTATTCAACTCCTTCACCCATTTTTTAATGTGATCATTTCTTTTTATGTTTTTGACTTGTTCTTTACATATTCTGGATATTAATCCCTCATAAGATACATTATTTCAAATATTTTCTCCCATTCCATGTATTGCCTTTTTACTAGGTTGATAGTTCTTGATGCACAACAGTTTTTAATTATGATGAATCTTAATTTATCTATTTTTTCTTTTGTTGACTGTGCTTTTGGTGTCATATCAAAGAAATCATTGCCAAATCCAATGTTACAATAATTTCCCCTTATATTTTCTATCCTGAGAGTTTATTTAAGCTCTTACACTTAGATCACTGATCCATTTTGAGTTAATTTTACATGTGACATAATCAAGGATTCAACTTTATTCTATTACATGTAAATATGCAGATATTTCAACACCATTTGTTAAAATGACTGACTTTCCCCCAATTAAGGCTGTAAGCATTCTTGTTAAAAATCATTAGACTATATAGGCAAGGATTTATTTCTAGGGCTCCTTTTCTTTATTCTATCAGAAAACTTAAATTCTCTTATTTTATTGCCCAAGATAATCTATTAACTATCAGAAAAGGTACAACAGTGTCCTGGAGACAGCTTCTGTCTTTTTATTGTAGCTTTTGTAGAACACATTCAAAAATTCAGAATTTGTCTTTTATTGACCATAATAATATGAAGAACAATATTGATGGATTAAAACATTATATAACTATTAATCAGACAAATGCAAAGAAACATAAAACAGTAGCCTAGCCTGGAAGAGTGATTGTTTTAGTCTTTTCAGGGTGCCATAACAAAAATACTACAGACGCGGTGGCTTACAAACAACAGAAATTTCCCACAGTTCTGCAGGCTGAAAAATCCAAGATCAAGGCTCTGGCCGATTCATTCTATGATCTGGGTCTGCTTCCTGGCTCACAGGCAACCATCTTCTTGCTATAAACTCACATGGTGAAAAGGACAAGGGAAGGAAGTCTCTTTCATAGAAACACTGATCACATTTATGAGGGCTCTACCTTCATGACACAATCACCTTCCAAAAATGCCACTACCAAATACTATCACATTACAAATAAGATTACAATATATAAATTTTTTTTTGGGGGGGGTACAAGCATGTAGTCTACAAATAATGTAACCATTGATCACGTAAATGAAATGTCAGACTACAAGTGTTTAGATGATATCCTAATTTTTTCCAAGTCAATGACTCAAAAGTATATTTCAAAAGACAAAATGGAGATATGGAATCCTCATCCAGTTAGTCACATAATAGGAAGGACTTCATCAAGCAATACTTTGTCACAAGCGCCTGAGACTTCCTGTATTATAAAGAAGACTTAGGATAACATCCTTTCATCTTCTACATTTGGACATGAACATTTATTTGATATGGTTCACAAGTAGAAAAATACTGAAGTTAAATACATATGCAAAGTCTATTGAAAGGATTTAAACACAGTAGGAGTAAAAAATTAAGATTACTTTAGTTGATGTTTATTAAGATATTTTAATTATAGTACAAAGAAGATAACATCAGGAAAATTGTTACCATCAAAATTGTGCTTTGAAGATATAAATGCACACAAAAAAAGAGAATCATAAGTAATAGTCAGTCCTGACTTATTAAAGATTTATTTCAAATACATCTGGTAATTATAGGAAAGATATGTACCAGATACACGTTTAACAGCAGGGAGTTGAATCAAAACACATAGGGCATTTTAGTTAGATATCCTTAAAAGCCTAGTAAAAATATAGGTTGAAAAAGTTGTGTTTTCCATTTTTAAGTTTATATAAAAATTTTTAATAAAGATTATTTTCACTATTTTTGATTCCTACTTCCTAAATTTATTTATTTATTTTTGAGGCAGAGTCTCACTCTGTTGCCCAGGCTAGAGTGAGTGCCATGGCATCAGCCTGGCTGACAGAAACCTCAAACTCCTGGGCTCAAGTGATCCTCCTGACTCAGCCTCCCGAGTAGCTGGGACTACAGGCATGTGCCACCATGCCCAGCTAATTTTTTCTATATATTTTTAGTTGGCCTTATAATTTCTTCCTATTTTTAGTAAAGACGGGTTCTCGCTCTTGCTCAGGCTGGTTTCAAACTCCTGACCTTGAGAGATCCACCGGCCTCGGCCTCCCAGAGTGCTAGGATTATAGGCGTGAGCCACGGAGCCCAGCCACTAAATTTACATAAAATATGATTTTTAAAGTAAAAAAAAGGATTTGGGGGCATACAAATTAGAGATAACTATTGAGGGTTAATTTCAGACAACGTAAACTTCAAGACAAAAACAAATGAAATATATTACAGAAATCATAAAAGCAACAATTCACCAGAAACGAATCTGAACTATACATGTGACAATTAGCAAATAATCAGAATGGAATGAAATACATATTGGCATACTAAAATGGAAATACAAATAAATACATAATTATGATTAGAGATTTTTAAAACTACTCTCTTAGTAATTGATAGAAGTGGAAAAAAATTAGTTGGTGAATTCTTTGAAAAGTATAAACTACTTTAATACATTTAAGATGAAATCAGTAATATGAATTTCTACATGCTAATTAAAAAAATAAATCTGTATTTTAAAAGCCCCCCAAAAAGGAAATCTCCAGGCCCTCAGGAATTTACTGGAAATAGCTACCAAACATTTAAGGAAGAAATAATGCCAATTTTAAGCAATTGCTTAGAGAATATAGATGAGGAATATTGAAGAGGAATTCATTTTATAATACCAGTTCTAGTTGGCAACAAAGCAGGATAAAGACAGTACCGGGAAGACAAAGAGACAGAGGGACAGTGAGGCAGGTGATATTTCTCAATAATACAGACACAAAAATCCTCAACAAAATATCAAATTTATTAAAGTATAAAACACAATAAATCATAATCAAGGAAAATTTATTCTAGATACTCAAGATTAGTTCAAAATTCAAAAATCAGTGTAATTGAACATATCAACAGACTAAGAGGCAAAATCATGTAATCAATTGACACCAAAAAACATTTGCAAAATTAACAATATTAATAACAAAATATATTAGAAATTAGGTATTAAAAAAAATTTCCTCAAATTCATAAAGACTATCTACAAAATCCCTACAGCTAGCACAGTACTTAATGGTGAATAACTGAATTCTTTCTCCCTAAAATCAAAAGCAAGGTGAGGTGTTAACTCCCCCAACTCTTACTCATCATAGGCCAAGAGGTTCTACCAAGAACAATAAAACTTTTTATTTTTATTTAAAAAATAAAATAAAATATAAAAGACATAGATATTGGAAAGGACGAAAGAAAATAATCTGTATTTGAAGATGACATGATTGCAATTGCCTACAGGGAAATCTCAAAGGATTTCCCAAAATTCTCAGAACTGAAAATGTATTCAATTATATTGCCAAATATAGAACGACATGGAAAAAAAACCAATGTACATCTATATATTAACAATGAATAAATGGTGACCAAAACAAACAAAAAAGCCATAATATCATTATAATTGCTCTAAAGAAAATGAAATAACAAATAATTAAGTACATATACAGTACATATACAGTATATAGTGAGAATTACAAAAGTCTGATGAAAGAAATCAAAGCAGACTCAAATAAACACAGAGAAATACTGTGTTCATACATTGGATGATACAATACAAATTCTCCCTAAATTAATGTATATAAATAACAGCAAGACTTTTTATAAATATAGTCATGCTATTCCTAAAATATATATAGAAAAGAAAGACTCTAGAATAGCCGCACAACATTGAAAAAAGAAGAAAGTGGCAGAAATCAATTTTCTTCAATGTTAAAGATTACCTTGAAGCTACAATAATCAAAGGAATGTGGTATGGGTATAGGGAGTGACATGCGGATCAATGAAACAGAACAAAGAACCAAATAAAATATCATAAAAAATATTGCCAATTAATTTCTGACAAAAGCCAGAAAGCAATTCAATAGATGGGTGATAGCTTTTTCAGAAAATGGTGCTGAAGTACATAAAAAATTTAACTTTGAGTTGAAACCTCCCATCCTTTATAAAAGTTAACTTGAAATGCATTATGGGCTTAATGATGAAGCCTAAAATTACACTTTTTGAAGTATTACAGCATACCATTGTCAGGTCCTATGACTGAAAAGAGTTCACATACTTGACACTATAAGCATGATTTAGAAAGTAAAATAGTAGACCGAAATAAAAATTGGAGCCTACTGAAGACAGCAGCCCAGAGACACCAGCTGACAGATAGTCTCAGAAAGAAGGAAAAGCTTTTTATTTTGAAAAAGATAAAACAAACAAATGGACAAGCATAGACTGGGTGTAATTCCGAGAGAACAAGTGCCAGAGCCTACAAGAGATTCCACTGGAAGAAGCTGCAGAGCAGAATAAGAAGGAGCAAGACATCAGCAGAGGTCAACGCCCTAGTGGCTTGGAGTCCAGTGAAACGGGTAGGCGGAGTGGTTTGTTTCTCTTTCCCTCACATCTCGAGCAGTCAATAGGCTCCCGAGCTACTGGAGAGCCTTTCTACCCTCACGAGCCCAACAGCTGCTGCTGCCAGTGAACTGGGATCTTCTTGAGGACAAAGCACCAGGCTGCCAACACCCTCAGGGGTGCATCCCGTCACCACAGACCTGAGGCTACAGTTGGTCACAGGTCCTAAAAACAACACTGCAGTTTGTTCCTTCTGGCAAGCACCACCTTACTTGCAGAGAGGTCAGTTTACATACACCTTACAGCGTTTGCTGGGGCAATCGTACAGAGTGTGGTTCATTCTTACAGACAGGAAACACTCACTATCTCAGAAATTAAACTCGGCGTGCCAGTACAAGTCACACTGTTGAGAATACCACAGGTCGGGGAAAGAGAAAGCATGTCAAAAGCCTCCTTCCTCCCTCACCAAACAGAGACAGGCAATATGCCACACACACAGCTCACCAGTGCTACAGCCTGCAAACAACCAGAGACTGAGAAAACCACCACACTGAGGATATCTATAGTGAAGGCATCTACCTACAACCTAGACCACCATCAAAGCACTCACAAGCAAAAGCAAAGATTCTTACCCATCGTATGCTACAGGAATGCCCTTATGAGTGAGGGGGGAAAGAGAAACCTCATCTAAACAAAAGAAAATCCAAAAATAAGAAGTGACAACTGTTCCAGGTGAGAGGCAAAAACATCAAGGTACACTTACATAGGAAAACCCACCGAGCTAACTTCAGACTTCTGAAGAGAGACCTTACAAGCCTAAAGAGATTGGGAACCTATATTCAGTCTTCTTAACCAGAGCAACTTCCACTTAGAGTCTGGTATTCTACAAAACTAAGTTTGATATGTGATGGAGAAATAAAGACTTTTCCAGACAAGCAAACACTAAGAGAATTTGTCAAGATCAGACCTGCCCTGCAGGAAACATTGAGAACTGCATTATATATGGTTCAGGAAAATAGATACCCACCAGTGTGAAATGACCCAAAAGATGAAACTCAGAGTTCATATAAAACAATACCATAACAGAATTGTAATTGGTGGGGACTTCAACATCCCACTGACAGAACTGGACAGCTTATCCAAGCAGAAAATAAAGAAAGAAACACTGGACTTGTTATAGAGGCCAATCTCACTGGGGTAGGTGATTGCGGTTTTGATTTGCATTTTTCTAATGATTAGAGATGTTGAGCACTTTTTTATATGTTTGCTGGCCATTATTCTGACTTCTTTTGAAAAGCTTCTGTTCATTTACTTTGCCCATTTATTGATGCGGTTGAAAAATCCTAAAACAACAAATACTGGCGAGGATGTGGAGAGACAGGAACACACTTACACTGCTGGTTGGACTGCAAACTAGTGCAACCTCTGTGGAAAAGAATTTGGAGATACCTCAAACAGCTAAAAATAGAGATACCATTCTATCCAGCAAGAACACTATTAGGCATCTACCCCAAAGAGTAAAAGATATTCTATACTAAAGACATCTGCACCCGAATGTTTATGGCAGCACAATTCACTATTGCAAGAACATGGAAACAACCCAAGTGCCCATCAGTTCATGAGTGGATTATTAAAATTTAGTATATGTATACAATGGAATATTACTCAATTCTAAGAAATGAAAATGATCTAGCACCTCTTATATTTTCCTGGACTGAGCTTGAGCCATTATTCGAAGTGAGATATCACAAGATCAGAAGAATAGGCTCCACTTGTACTTGCTATCAAATTGGTCCTGACTGATTAACACTATGGTGCTCACATGGTAGTAACATTCTTCGGGGATTAGGGGATTGCGGGGAGTAAACTCACAACTAAAGGACACGGTGAGCATTGTAGAGGAGAGGGGCATGCCTCTAACCCTTGCTTGGGTGAGGCAAATACATAAAATGTAACCAAAATGTTTGTACTCCCATAATACTCAGAAATAAAAAAAGAAAAAGAAAAGAAAAGAAAAGAAACATCAGACTTAAACCTGACTCTAGAATAAATAGGCCTAATAGACACAGAATATTTTATCCATAAACAGCTGAATATATTGTTCTTATCAGAACATAGAACATTCTCCAAGATTAACCATATTTTAGGGTACAAAACATCTTTTAGAAATTCAAGAAAATAGAAATGATACCATGTATCTTCTCAGACCAAAGTGGAATAAAACCAGAAATGAACGAAAAGAGAAACATTCAATTCTACACAAAATCACTGACCTGCTTCTGGATGATTATTGCATGAATAATTAAATTAATATGGAACTCAAAAGATTCCTCTAACTGAATAACGAAGGGGATAGAAGCTATCAAAACTGTAGAATGCAGTAAAAGCAGTCCTAAGGGGAATATTCATAGCCTTAAAGACCTATATCAAAAAGACAGCAAGGTCACATTTTAACAAACTAATGACACATTTCAAGGAACTAGAAAAGGAAGAGCAAAACCAACTGAAAGCCAGCAGAAGAAAAGAAATAACTAAGGTCAGAGCAGAACTAAACAAAAATAATACAAGGTGTCAATGAAACAAATAGTTGGTTCATTGAAAATATAAACAAAATGGATCAACCTCTTCCTAGATTAGGCAGCAATAGAAAAGAAAGGACCCACATGAGCTCATTCAGAAATTAAATATAAGGTATTACACCTGATACAACAGAAAAAGAAAATATAATCTATAAATACTATGAAAATTTCTACACATATAAATTAGAAAAAATGGAGGAAACAGAGAAATTCCTGGAAACATACCATCTCCCAAGACAATGAGTAATAAATAGAATTCCTGAACAGATTAATAACAATCAGTGAGACTGAAGCAGTAATAAAAAATCTTCCAACAAAGAAAAGTCCCAGATCAGATAGATTCAGGGCTGAATTTTACCAGACTTCCAAAAAACAGCTGGTACACATACTGCAGAAATTATTGCATAACA